>NC_044321.2:6661821-6963836 GCF_007474595.2 Lynx canadensis
CTCTTTTTGTAATTAAAAAAAAAAAAAATATCTAAGCGCCAACTGAAGGCAGAGCGCATTTGCTTGATTTTTCCAAAAGGAAAAGAAACAATTTCTAAAACCTGGTAACTAATAAACTTGAATTCAATAATCCGCAAAAATACTAGGATGTGATAGTAGATATACAGTTTATGAACTCCTAGGATGATGGCGATCTTGGATGGCCAACATGAATTTTCTAGGAACAATCTAGCTGATCCGTTTTCTACTTTCCCTCACATTAAGTGCGATTCAGATTGGCATTGCAGACAGATTGGGCTGCCAGGCATTCTGGGACTTGAGTGACTGAACCTCTGGGAGAAGGAAGAAAGTCCAGCCCTGGTAGAGCAAGGGCTAGAAAGTATGGGTGAGATCACCAAGGGTTGATGGGCCAACCTTCTTCTTCTGTTGGGCCAACGTAGTTCCATGAGGTCACTCTTCACCTACAAACCAGGCCTACAGCTAGTCCAGAAAAGGAACTCCGGGGAAGAAGCCTGGCATGAAGGCCTGTCAACACCATAGGGAGGTGTGATAAAGACCATGGACGTCCATGGTTGCAAGACTGATTCTAGACCCTACTGGCAATAGACAGGAGCTGCCACTGTAAGTCTCCCCATATCAGGATTGGTTTCCCATTTTAGGGCAGCAGCCCTTGTCCTACCTTGAGCATCATGACCCTTTGGATCTTGCCAGGAATTAGTGTGACCGTCTCCCTCAGACCGGAAGCCATCTAACTATTGCTGGCATTTTACAGGTGTAGATGTTATCGCTCACCCAATTTTGAGATCTCCTGAGTAAGGGAATGGTGTCTTCCAGAGATGTCGGGGCATACGATGGATGTAAAGACTCTTATTTCATTCAATAAGAGAAATTTACTTGAGTTTGTCTAAGGCAGTGATTCTCAACTGGGATGACTCTGTCCCCTTAGGGGACATCTGGCAATGTCTGGAGATATTTTTCATTGGCACAACTTAGGAGGTAGAGTGATACTGCTCAACAACCTACAATGTGCATGATAACCCCCAGCATGAAGAATTATCCCGCCCCAAATGTCTACGATGCCTAGTTGAGAAGCCCTGGCCTAAACCGAAAAGGAAGCATGCAAAACGACTTATCGGAAGAGTCCCGGGGGTAGTTTGCAGAATCCAAGGAGAAATTGAATCAGTCTCAAAAAGAAAAAGAAGGGGCGCCTGGGTGGCGCAGTCGGTTAAGCGTCCGACTTCAGCCAGGTCACGATCTCGCGGTCCGCGAGTTCGAGCCCCGCGTCGGGCTCTGGGCTGACGGCTCGGAGCCTGGAGCCTGCTTCCGATTCTGTGTCTCCCTCTCTCTCTGCCCCTCGCCCGTTCACGCTCTGGCTCTCTCTGTCCCAAAAATAAATAAACGTTGAAAAAAAAAAAAAGAAAAAAAGAAAAAAAAAAAAAACAGGGCGCCGGGGTGGCTCAGTCGGTTGAGCCTCCGACTTCGGCTCAGGTCATCATCTCGCGAGATCTCGCATGATCTCGCGTGAGTTCGAGCCCCGCGACGGGCTCTGGGCTGACGGCTCGGAGCCTGGAGCCTGCTTCCGATTCTGTGTCTCCCTCTCTCTCTGCCCCTCGCCCGTTCACGCTCTGGCTCTCTCTGTCCCCAAAATAAATAAACGTTGAAAAAAAAAAAAAGAAAAAGAATATACCGGTGCTGATCCATGATCCCGAGCAGTAGGAGGTCACGGACATTTGCCACACTCTGTTGCACATGTGACTTGTCTCCCCAGCTGCCAGCCTCTCGGGAAAGAATGTGGTTGGTCCAGCAAGGGTCAGAGTCCACTCCCAGGAGATTCAGCCGGGGCCAGCTATGTGGTAGAAACGTGGCACACGGGGGCCACTCCACAGATGTTTCCTACACGAATGAATTACCATGGCTGCTGGCAGCCATTCCTGTGAGCCGTGCTAGTGTTTTGAGAGATGGGGCAGAAATCTGGCAAAGAATCCATCACTTTCAGCCTGCGGGGCTACCTGTTAAGCCATGGTCATCCCTCTCTGCTTGTCCACTCTTCCCGACCTTCCAGTCCATCCTCCTATAGATCCCCTGCTCCGGTGACACGGGCTATGTTCGTGGCTATGAACATAAGCTGCTGTTTCCTGGAATTTCAGAAGCCTCCACGTCTCCTAATAGCTGGGAGTGATTTTCCCTGACTTTCACTCCACCAGCCAGTCTAATCTTCCAATTCCTAATTCTCTGTACTAGATCGTTCCTGTTGGAAATATCTAGAATTTTCCTGACTAAAACTGACTGATGTAGCAGAGATGGTTTCCAACAGTTCTCACTGCACATTTGATGATCCCTTGGCTGCTAGCCTTGTTGAAGGCAACCTCAGACACCAGATGTGTTCCCGCTTCCCGCCAGGCCTCAGGTCTCTGCAAAGCGGGGCTTCTCGGTCGTGAGTGGGCATCAGAAAATTCACTGGAAGGCGTGCAAAACACAATTTCCTAGACCCCCAACTCAGCATTTCTGATTCAGTAGGTCTGGTTTGGGAGTTAAGAATTTGCATTTCTAACAAGTCCCCCACTGAATGTTGACACTGTTAGTCCAGAGCCCCCGCTGGGAAACATTGGCAGCCGGATCCCAAAGGTCAGTCATTTTGAACGCCTGGCTGAATTATCAGAATTAAAAAAAAAATTTTTTTTAACCTTGATTTATTTTTGAGAGACAGAGAGAGAGCACGAGTGGGGAAGGAGCAGAGGGAGAGGGAGACACGGAATCCGAAGCAGAGGCTCCAGGCTCCGAGCCGTCGGCACAGAGCCCGACGTGGGGCTCGAACTCGTGAACCGCGAGATCATGACCTGAGCTGAAGTCGGACGCTCGACTGACTGAGCCACCCAGGCGCCCCTAGAATGTTTTTTTTTTTAAGATTTTATTTTATTTTTTTCAAGATTTTATCTTTAAGTCATCTCTACAGCCAACGTGAACTTACAGCCAAGCGAACTTACAACCTCGTGATCAAGAGCTGCACGTTCCACTGGCTGAGCCACCAGGTGCCCCTGAATTATTAATATATTTAAAAACGAACTCTTTAGTGATTACTTTGCTATAATTTGTGTGGACTGCTACAAACAGGACACCACTGTGTGTTGTCCTTCCTTTCCCTAACGTTGTGAGGCTGCCCACCTTTCCCAGTGTTGCCTTCTCACCTCCCACCTTTCCGATAGCATGTGAACTTCAGGCACCCGCTTTTCCTAGGGTGTGACACTTGACTTTGAAGTGGGAAAATGGAGCATAAATTCACCCATTCGAGGAGGCTTTTTCAGCTGGTATTTAATCGTGAGCAGCAACAGATGAAAATGAAGTCAATCCACTGTGGGAAAGCAAAGAGGAAGAGAGAAGGAGGGAAAGAAGTATGATTTCTGATACTTCTAATTAAACAAAGTGTCAACTACACTTTCATAAAAAAAAAAAATAGTAGTGCAATTTCTGAAAGACAAGGAAAACAGTGCCGCGTTGGAAACATTCTTCAGAAAGCTTGAGGTTAACGGTCCATTTTTTTTTTTAATTTTTTTTTTCAACGTTTTTATTTATTTTTGGGACAGAGAGAGACAGAGCATGAACGGGGGAGGGGCAGAGAGAGAGGGAGACACAGAATCGGAAACAGGCTCCAGGCTCCGAGCCGTCAGCCCAGAGCCCGACGCGGGGCTCGAACTCCCGGACCGCGAGATCGTGACCTGGCTGAAGTCGGACGCTTAACCGACTGCGCCACCCAGGCGCCCCAACGGTCCATTTTTTAAAGGAGAGAGTGAGTGGGGGAGGGGCAGAGGGAGAGGGAGAGGGAGAGGGAGAGCGAACCCCAAGCAGGCTCCGCGCTGCCAGCGCAAAGCCTGATGCGGGCTTTGAACTCACGAAACGCGAGATCGTCACCCGAGCTGAAAGCAGGAGCGGGACGCCCGGCCGACTGAGCCACCCAGGCGCCCCGGTCGGTGGTCCATTTTTAAACAAAGTCTACTTTAGCAAAAGGCACTTTTCTTGAGAAGTCCAGTTTTGAAGGAAAAGAGGTGGGGTTTTCAGCCAATCTGTTGGCACAAAGCTGTGACGCGATCAGAAGAAGGCCTCCGGTCAAAAGGAAAAATCCGCCAATCCAGCCGCTGAACATGGCATTGCCGTAGTCCCACCGGGGCACGTCGGTTGGGAACTCGGGGCCCCAGAACCTCTGCACGGTGACCCGGGCGATGTAGGACACGGGCACCAAAGTGGCGAGTCCAGCGAGGAAGAACAGAGCTCCCCCTGCAACGTTCGTGCTTCTCTCCAAAGAGCTTCCCTGGTGGCCCCCGTACCTCACACGTGTCAGTCCCAGAAGGACGGCCACCAGCCCGAGCGAGCCAGCGACGCAGGCGCCACACATGAGGATGCGGGCCACCAGCATTTCGGTGGCCAGGTCCCGCAGGCTGGCAGAGGCCTGGCACACACGGCCACCCGTGTCTTGAATCACACACGTTTCCCACAGGCCCAGCGTGTACTTCTCACTCTCCAGTAAGCCCGAGGAGAGGGTCAGCCACTGAGGGATGCAGAGCGTCACCAGGGAGCACACCTGGCCAGCCAGGGAGCCCAAGAGCCCCGCGTTCTTGACCAGGCGGAGCACCCCACTCGTCATCTCGCTGGCCAGGCCCGAGTCCGCTGGGGAAACTGCGTCTCCACCTAAGAGCAGGGCGGCTTTGCAAACATGACTCACTCCTTGGTTAACCAATCAGAATGCGGCGGCTATTGTTCACCCTTCATGAATGCAGACGGGCACCTACCATTAAAATAGGCCCGACAGAAAAGCCCGGGCGACCCAGGCCGAGGGGGAGGACAGGCGGGCTGGGTCAGGTAATACGCACTTGGGAGAATTCTTCCCAGTTGTGAAAGGTATTCATTTCAGCAGTCTTATTTTCAAAAAGGAGACAGTTTGGAATGGAGTTATTAAGCATTCGAATCACTGATCAAGGTTTTTCAAGGAATCTTTCATCATTTGGAACCATTTTGAATTCTCTGTTAGCATTACCTCTTCCAGGGTTTGGTATCTGGTTCCATCATTCCTAAACCTATCCTCACAGGAAGCCTCTAATTATCCACACCTTCCATTAAAACAGGAGATGGGGATCTTCCCGAATTAAAAAAGACTCTCATGGTCCAGCAGTCGCGCTCCTTGGTATTTACCCAAAGAAGCTGAAAACTTATGTCCACGCGAAAACCTACAGCAGCTTTATCATAGTTGCCAAAACTCGGAAGCAACCACGATGGCCTCCAGAAGGTAAATGGATACATAATGGTCCATCCAGACGTGGGATACTATTCAGTGCCAAAAAGAAATGAGCTACCAAGCCATGAAAACAAAGGGAGAAACTTTAAATGCATGTTACTAAGTAAAAGAAGCCAGTCTGAAAAGGCTACAGACTATACGATTCCAACTACATGACATTCTGGAAAATTCTGGCAAAACTACGGAGACAGTAAAGAGATCAGTGGTTGCCAGGATATGGGGTCGGGGAGGGGGGTGGGGGGAGGGATGAACAGGTAGGGCACAGGGTATATTTAGGGCAGTGAAACTATTCTGTATGATATTATAATGGTGGCTACTCACCATTATACATTTGTCCAAACCCACAGAATGTACACCACCAAGAAGGGACCTTAATGTCAAGTGCAGACTGGGTGATGACAATGTGTCAACGTAGGTTCATCAGCTATAACAAATAGTACTGCTCTGGTGGCAGATGTCAACAGCGAGGGAGGCTATGCATGTATGAGAGCAGGGAGTATGAGAGAAATCTCTATACCTTCCCCTCAATTTTGCTGTGACCCTGGGGTACCTGGCTGGCTCGGTTAAGCGTCCGACTTCGGCTCAGGTCATGGTCTCGCGGTCTGTGAGTTTGAGCCCCGCATCGGGCTCTATGCTGACAGCTCAGAGCCGGGAGGCTGCTTCAGATTCTGTGTCTCCCTCTTTCTCTCTCTTTCTCAAAAATAAATAAAAACATTTTTTAAAAAATCAAAAATTGTTTTTCTGTGACCCTGAAACTGCTCTAAAAATTAAAGTCCGTCTAAAGAGAGAGAGAGAGAGAGAGAGAGAGAGAGAGAGAGAGAGAGAGACTATTATCTGTCACTCCAGTTCCCACTCAGGGTCATCATGATCAGTGATAAAGGAGAATTTTCCATTGTCTCTCTGCTAGGTCCAAAATGATGTTGGGATCCCTCAGCCTGCCCCGGGGGGCTTCTTCAGGAAGCCGAACCCAACCTCTCAGGTTTCCAAATTCTCCCCCTTTGGGGCTTGCATACACATCATATTCTCTTGGAGTGCCCCACCCTCCTTTGTGCTGTTGTAAATGTTTGGCAAGTGGAAGATAAATCCACCCCCAAAATTCTGTCTCTGTCCCAGTTTGAGATATGGGTCTATGAGAAGTCTAAGAAAGTACAGAGACACAGTCAGCTTGGCCATTACTCAGTATTAACCAGAATCAAGGAGATTTCTGTTTCTCCAGCTTCTAGAGTGAGCACGTGAAGGAATATCTCACACACACACACACACACACACACACACACACACACACATTTTTCGGCGAGAGGTAGAAGGAAGAAAAGAAAGAAGAGGTCTTGACCTGCTGGGAGGAGGCGGCATCTCGCCAGGAGGAGGGTGTAATTACCCCACACCCAGTCCCCATTCCTAACTCCCCGATACCATCTAGAGAATGGACACCCACAGCCAAAGGGACACACGAGGTACGACTGTATCTGTGATCTGCCAGGAGGCCCTGAGCCTTCACTCCAATGCCAAGGACGGAGAGACTAATTCTGGTGAATCCCAAACAGGGATCTAGCGTCAGCATAATCAGTGCTGGTCAGAGCCTATTACGTTAGGGTGAATTCCCGGATTTAAATCTCCTACTTAGACATTTTTAGTCAATGGTTTTATGGAGCCCTACTTCTCACACAGGCTTTCTTACTCTTTCGGGACAAGTCTAAGGAAGCCCTGACTTTTGAGATCCGGTGCAAGGCCTTCGAACACACCCATGTTTGTCTCTTAAAGAGAAGTAATTAGCTTCATGTAAGAGAAAACTGTGTCAACACAGGTCTAGCCAAGATGGATATTGTGACAACAATATCCACGAGCTGATGTCCCTGCATCTCTGATGACTCAACAATGCCTCCTGCCCAGGACGGGCACTGCTTGGAGCAGATCGTAAAATAACTACACATCTCCAGCAGGGCGCCCATGTCTCTTGCCCCAGGGGATTCTATTTTTTTAATGTTTATCTATTGATTTTGAGAAACAGAGAGAGAGACAGAGAGACAGACAGAGAGAGAAAACCCCAAGCAGGCTCCAAAACAGAACCCGACGTGGGGCTTGATCCCACAAACTGAGATCATGACCTGAGCTGAAATCAAGAGCCAGATGCTCAGATGACTGAGCCACCCAGGTGTCCCCTTTTTTTATTTATAGAATCTTTTTTCATTTGTCTGTTTTTATTAAGTTTCTTTTTAATTTTAATTCCAGTGTCGTTAACATACAGTGTTGGATTATAGTGATTCAACACTTCTGTACGTTGCTCAGTGCTCATCATGATGAGTGTAGTCTTTATCCCCTTCACCATCCCCCCCCCCCACCTCCCCTCTGGTGACCATCAGTTTGTTCTCTATAGATAAGCGTCTCTTTCTCGGCTTCTCTGTCTCTCTATTTTCTTTTTATTTGCTTGTCTGTTTTCTTAAATTCCATATATGAGTAAAATCATATGGTATGTCTTCCTCTGACTGACTTATTTCACTTAGTGCTATATTCTGTAGCACCATTCGTGTTTTTGCAAATGGCAAGATTTCGTCCTTTTTTGTGGCTGAATAATATTCCGTTGTGTATATATGCCACATCTTCTTTATCCATCCATCTATCAGTGGACACTTGGGCTGCTTCCACAATTTGGCTGTTGTAAATAATGCTGCAATAGACTTAAGGGTTCATGTATCCCTTTGAATTCTACTTTTTTTGGGTATTTTTTGGGTAAATACCTAGTAGTATAAATCCCGCATTGTAGGGTAGTTCTATTTGTGACATGTTGAGGAACGTCCATACTGTTTTCCACAGTGGCTGCACCAGTTTGCATTCCCACCAACAGTGTAGGAGGGCTTCCCTTTCTCCACATCCTCGCCAACACCTGCTGTTTCTTGGGTTGTTGACTTTAGTGACTCTGACAGGTGTGAGGTGATATCTCCTTGTGGTTTTGATTTGCATTTCCCTGATGATGAGTGATGTTGAGCATCTTTTCATATGTCTGTTGGCCATCTGGATGGCTTCTTTGGAGAAGTGTCTGTTCATGTCTCCTGCCCATTTTTTGATCAGGTTATTTGGTTTTTGGGTGTTGTGTTGTGTCAGTTCTCTCTATATTTTGGATACTAACCCTTTATTGGATATATCATTTGCAAATCTCTTCTCCCATTCAACATTGCCTTTTAGTTATGTTGATTGTTTCCATCACTGTGCAGAAGCGTTTTATTTTGATGAAGTCCCAATAGTTTATTTTTGCTTTTATTTCCCTTCCCTCAGGAGACATATCTAGAAAAATGTTGCTATGGCCAATGCCTGTACTCTCTTCCAGGACTTTTATGGTTACAGGTCTCACATTTAGGTCTTCAATCCATTTTCAGTTTATTTTTGTGTATGGTTAGAAACTGGCCCAGTTTCACTCTTTGGCATATAGCTGTCCAGTTTTCCCGATGCCATTTATTGAAGACACTGTCTCTTTCCCATTGGATATTATTGCCTCCTTTGTTGAAGACTAATGACGATATAATTGTTGGTTTATTTCTGGGCTCTTTATTCTGTTCTATTGATCTATGTGTCTATTTTTGTACGCATACCATGCTGTGTTGATGACTACAGCTTTGCAGTATATCTTGACGTCTGGGATTGTGATATCTCCAGTTTTGTTTTTCTTTTTCAAGGTGGCTTTCGCTATTTGGGGTCTTGTGTGGTTCCGTGCAAAGTTTAGGATTGTTTGTTCTAGTTCTGTGAAAAATGCTGTTGGTATTTTGATAGGGATTGCATTACATCTGTTGAGTGCTTTGGGTAGTGTAGACATTTTAACAACATTTGTTCTTCCGATCCATGAACATGGACTATCTTTCCATTTGTGTCATCGTCAATTTCTTTCATCAGTGTTTTCTAGTTTGCAGAGCACAGGTCTTTCACCTCTTTGGTGAGGTTTATTCCTAGGTATTTTATTATCTTTGATGCAGTTGTAGATGGGATTATTTTCTTAATTTCTCTTTCTGCTGCTTCACTATTGGTGAATAGAAATGCAAAAGATTTCTGTACATTGATTATGTATCCCGTGACCTCCCTGAATTCATTTATTAGTTCAAGTAGTTTTTTGGTGGAGTCTTGAGGGTTTTCTATAAATATAGTATCATGTCATCTGCAAATAGTGAAAGTTTTACTTCATTACCAGTCCGGATGCCTTTTATTTCTTTTTTGTTGTCTGACTGTTGTGGCTAGGACTTCCAGTACTGTGTTGAATAAAAGTGGTGAGAGAGGACCTCCTTGTCTCACTCCCGACCTTAGGGGGAAAGCTCTCAGTTTGTCCCCATCGAGGATGATATCAGCTGTGGGTTTACAAGGCCCTCCGGAGATTCTTCATGTACCTGCATCAGGATGGGGATGTTTCTGGCCGGGAACGCTGCCCCACAGACACCGCCCTGGGGACAAGAGCTCACAGGTCTTTCTGTCCTGATATTAACCTGGAGCAGATCCAGACTCAGAGATGGGCGAAGGTCAGGTCGGGAAGCAAAGGCCTTGGCAGTTATTCTTGTCAAACGGCTCTGGGGTCATTCGGTGTGTAAGCCTCAAGCATCCGGGCCTTCCCAGGCCTTCCTGCTTTGTTCCCCTCTGAGCCCTTGTCCGGCAAGCTGGAGTTGGGGCCCCTTCCTTCCACTGTGGCGGTCTCCTTGGCTCGCCGAGCATGACCCAGATGACTCAAGCAGCTGCGTTATCCCTCAAGGGGCTTTGGATAGGGTTGATATTTACATTCAGAGACACACAGAAGTATTAACAACAAATTTTATGGAGACTGATACTATGTATGTGCATCACGGGCTATTATGATCTACATTCAGCTGGCCAATAATTTACCTCATGTGTAAAGATTATGAAATGCCTAGCACATCACAGGCCTCAATTGTAGGCCATTTCCACCCTCCTGGACCCTTCCCTCCCCACTGGGCACTGGCACACGGAAGACCTGTACAAATGACAAGCCTGGCTGTGGAGTTCAAACTCTGTCCCTCCTAGTTCCAAGGTGGCAGAGATTGTGAGACTGACTCATAACCTGCGACCGTCTTGGCCCAAGTTTCCAAGCAACTGCTCTTAAAAAAAAAAAAAAAAAAAAAAAAAAAAAAAAAAAAAAAAAAAAAAAGTTTATTTATTTATTTGGGGTGGGGAGGAGCAGAGAGAGAGAGGGAGAGAGAAAATCCCAAGCAGGCTCCGCACTGTCAGTGCAGAGCTCCACGTGGGGCTCGAACTCACGGACCCTGAGATCACGATCTGAGAAGAAATCAAGAGTCTGGCGCTTAACCGCTAAGCCAAGCCACCCAAGTGCCCCCCAAGCCACTGTCCTTCTATTATACTGGTTGTTTTTAAGGGGTGGGGAGAGCGGGCGATGTGCCAATAATGAGAACAGAATCTTAACTGTGTCTCTTCAAAAGCCATCAAGCAGATTGAAAGAAGTGCTGTCAAATAAGACCCGATCATTCAGATTAATTGTGTTCACTATTTAAAGTTTTTTTTTTTTTGAAGATTTATTTATTTTTGAGAGAGTGCACAAGCTGAGAAAGGCAGCGGGGGGAGGGGGGGGCAGAAGGTCCAAAGTAGGCTCCGTGCTGACAAGTAGCCAGTCCACTGCGGGGCTTGGACCCACGACCTGCGAGATCGTGACCTGAGCCGAAGTCGGACACTCGACAAGACTGAGCCACCCAGGCGCTCCTGTGAAAGGGCTTCATTTCAATTCTGATTTCCAAGCAACTACTGCACGTACACAGCCGGGCTGTTGATTTTTGTGTTAGTATCCAGCGGCTAACCGGGGTTTCCGCTGGGTTGGAATAGCTTTTTCAGGCGTTTTCTTGGGCTTTTGAAGGCATAGAATCAAGTTAGCCGAACAATGACTTATGTGCCCCTCTAGGATAATTATACCTCATTTCTCTGTCTCCTGACTTATGTCAGACCGGCTAGACCTTCCAGAACAATCTTACGTAACAGCGGTAATGACAAGTTTTCGAGTCTGGTTCCTTGTTTTCAGGGAACTGGTCTAACGCAGCGATTCACAGCAGGGACAGCAGAGGGGGTGGTTTGCTGGGGCTGAGGCCGAACAGGCCTCATTGGAAAAAGCCTCACAGGCGATTCTGAAAAGCCCCACCTCACCCAAGGGGGGTAAACCTGCATCCATGTTTCACCAAAGATTTAAATGTTCATTTAAAATAGGCATCATCAGGGGCGCCTGGGGGGCTCAGTCGGTTAAACGTCCAACTCTTGGATTCGGCTCAGGTCTTGATCTTGGGGTTCATGAATTTGAGCCTTGGTACCCGGCTCTGCGCTGACAGTGCGGAGCCCGCTTGGAATTTTCTCTCTCTGCCCCTCCCCTGCTCTCGCTCACTCTCTCAAAAAAAATAAATAAATAAACTTAAAATAAAATAAGATAGATATCATCAAGTGAAGCGTCTTTTGTTCCTTAGTTTACAAAGAGCGTTTATCAGAAATTAATGGTGTCCTGGTGTGAATCTCGAAGATAAATAGAAAGGTTTTATTGAGCTATTATCTACATACCGTACAACGCACCCATTTGAAGTGTGCAAGTCAGTGGTTTTTAGTGTATTCACAGAGTCAACCAATCACGGCAGTTGGAGAGCATTCCCACCCCCACAAAAAGAAAACCCACCCCAACCAGCAGCCACTCGCCTTCCTGCGCTGGCCCCGACAGCCACGGCCTCCTTTCTGTCCCCCTCGCCTGCTCTGGAAATTTCATGCAAACGAAATCAGATAATTTATGGCCTTGCGTATCTGGCCTCTTTCACTTCACATCGTGTTTTCAGGGTTCATCTACCCACGTAGTAGGAGGAGGAAAATTAAGTCATTTCCTGACTTATTCCTACCAAATTCACCTGGCTCAGCGACCGACAGTCCTGCAGGGAATACCCTTGGCAGCCGTGAACTTCCCCGTTCCTGGTCCCGCAGGGTCCTAGCGGAACCCCGTTCACAGCCGGGGCTCGCGACTTTCCAAGATTTCTCCTCCACGCTTTTGTCTGGAGTCTAGAGACACATCCCCTAAAGGGCATGGTGTGCTCCCGGCTACCCAGACTCCGGCGAGGCCACAGTGGCCGGGAAGTAGAAGGCTTCAGGTGTATTTGTCAGCCAAGATCTTCAAAGTCCGGCCGTGAGTGGCGCCAATAGCCTCCGACAGCCTGTGTTGCCCAAGGGACGTGCGTGGGCATCCCCTTTAGTCACCACACTTGCTTGTCCTCTATTTCCCAGCAAGCCCCACGCCTTGCCGCTGCTGCCTCTTTAATCTCTTCTCCCTTGGGGCCTGTCGCCACCTGTCATGTGCTTTGCCGCCATCCTCCCCCCCCCCCCCCCCCCCCCTGCCCCAGGAGCCACGTCTCCGCCCCCACGTCGTCTGCCGACCAGCTCTCTCTCCTCTCCTGGAGACCTTCCCCGGCTAATGGTTACTCCTTTCCCCCCATCTACCCTCCCCAGAGCCCTTTCCAGGCCCTGTCCTGGGCCCCTGCGGCGGCCTGTCTCTCCCCTTGGTGGCCCTCTGTCAGGCTGAAGTCACTTGCCAGTCCACACTGTCTTCCAGAGGCTACACGGCCTGACCCCGTCCCCCTCAGTCCTGCACTCCCAGCCCCTAATGCGGGCACGAGGTAGGTTCCCAAGAAACGTTTCTTTAGTCTGGGTTGCTCGACCCTGCGCTGGTGACACTGGGGGCCACACGACTCTCGGGCAGGGGGGCGCAGCGCGGGGCGCTGTCCCACGCCGGCACAGGGTTTAACAGCATCCCTGGCTTCTACCAACCAGAGGCCAGTAGCACCCTCCGGTCGGGACATCCCGAAATATCCCCACACGTCGCAGCTGTCCCCCGGGGCCAGTTCACACCAGGCTGAGATTCCCTTCAAGGCCTCAGCGAAGGAACGAAGGGATCCTGTCGCGACAGACTCCATCCGTGGCACCGATCAAACACCAGGAGGCCACTTTTCCTCTGCTCCATCTAAGTGAGCCAGAGAACCTAAAATGAGACCTAAAAGAGCAGGGAAAGAAATCAGCCATTCTACGCATGCTCTATACACCCCCACTCTATTTTTTTTAATATGAAATTTATTGTCAAACTGGTTTCCATACAACACCCAGTGCTCATCCCAAAAGGTGCCCTCCTCAATACCCATCACCCACCCTCCCCTCCCTCCCACCCCCCATCAACCCTCAGTTTGTTCTCAGTTTTTAAGAGTCTCTTATGCTTTGGCTCTCTCCCACTCTAACCTCTTTTTTTTTTTTTTTTCCTTCCCCTCCCCCATTGGTTTCTGTTAAGTTTCTCAGGATCCACCTAAGAGTGAAACCATATGGTATCTGTCTTTCTCTGTATGACTGATTTCACTTAGCATCACACTCTCCAGTTCCATCCACTGTTGCTACAAAAGGCCATATTTCATTCTTTCTCATTGCCACATAGTACTCCATTGTGTATATAAACCACAATTTCTTTATCCATTCATCAGCTGATGGACATTTAGGCTCTTTCCATAATTTGGCTATTGTTGAGAGTGCTGCTATAAACATTGGGGTACAAGTGCCCCTATGCATCAGTACTCCTGTATCCCTTGGGTAAATTCCTAGCAGTGCTATTGCTGGGTCATAGGGTAGGTCTGTTTTCAATTTTTTGAGGAACCTCCACACTGTTTTCCAGAGAAGCTGCACCAGTTTGCATTCCCACCAACAGTGCAAGAGGGTTCCCGTTTCTCCACATCCTCGCCAGCATCTGTAGTCTCCTGATTTGTTCATTTTAGCCACTCTGACCAGCGGGAGGTGATATCTGAGTGTGGTTTTGATTTGTATTTGCCTGATGAGGAGCGTCGTTGAGCATCTTTTCACGTGCCTGTTGGCCATCCGGATGTCTTCTTTAGAGAAGTGTCTATTCATGTTTTCTGCCCATTTCTTCACTGGATTATTCGTTTTTCGGGTGTGGAGTTTGGTGAGCTCTTTATAGATTTTGGATACTAGCCCTTTGTCCGATATGTCATTTGCAAATACCTTTTCCCATTCCGTTGGTTGCCTTTTAGTTTTGTTGATTGTTTCCTTTGCTGTGCAGAAGCTTTTTATCTTCATGAGGTCCCAATAGTTCATTTTTGCTTTTAATTCCCTTGCCTTTGGGGATGTGTCAAGTAAGAAATTGCTGTGGCTGAGGTCAGAGAGGGTTTTTTCCTGCTTTCTCCTCTAGGGTTTTGGTGGTTTCCTGTCTCACATTCAGGTCCTTTATCCATTTTGAGTTTATTTTTGTGAATGGTGTAAGAAAGTGTTCTAGTTTCATTCTTCTGCATGTGCTGTCCAGTTCTCCCAGCACCATTTGTTAAAGAGACTGTCTTTTTTCCATTGGATGTTCTTTCCTGCTTTGTCAAAGATTAGTTGGCCATACTTTTGTGGGTCTAGTTCTGGGGTTTCTATTCTATTCCATTGGTCTATGTGTCTGGTTTTGTGCCAATACCATGCTGTCTTGATGTTACAGCTTTGTAGTAGAAGCTAAAGTCTGGGATTGCGATGCCACTGTTTTGGTTTTCTTCTTCAATATTACTTTGGCTATTCAGGGTCTTTTGTGGTTCCATATGAATTTTAGGATTGCTTGTTCTAGCTTTGAGAAGAATGCTGGTGCAATTTTGATTGGGATTGCATTGAATGTGTAGATAGCTTTGGGTAGTATTGACATTTTAACAATATTTATTCTTCCAATCCATGAGCATGGAATGTTTTTCCATTTCTTTGTATCTTCTTCAATTTCCTTTATAAGCTTTCTATAGTTTTCAGCATACAGATCGTTTACATCTTTGGCTAGGTTTCTTCCTAGGTATTTTAGGATTCTTGGTGCAATTGTGAATGGTGCAATCCATTTCTTTATTTGTCTTTCTGTTGCTTCATTATTAGTGAATAAGAATGCAACTGATTTCTGTACATTGATTTTGTATGCTGCGACTTTGCTGAATTCATGTATCAGTTCTTTTTTTTTTTTTTTTTTTTTTTTTTTTTTTTTTTTTTATATGAAGTTTATTGACAAATTGGTTTCCATACAACACCCAGTGCTCATCCCAAAAGGTGCCCTCCTCAATACCCATCACCCACCCGCCCCTCCCTCCCACCCCCCATCAACCCTCAGTTTGTTCTCAGTTTTTAACAGTCTCTTATGCTTTGGCTCTCTCCCACTCTAACGTCCTTTTTTTTTTTTTTTTTTTTTTTTTTTTTTTTTTTTTCCTTCCCCTCCCCCATGGGTTCCTGTTAAGTTTCTCAGGATCCACATAAGAGTGAAACCATATGGTATCTGTCTTTCTCTGTATGGCTTATTTCACTTAGCATCACACTCTCCAGTTCCATCCACGTTGCTACAAAAGGCCATATTTCATTTTTTCTCATTGCCACGTAGTATTCCATTGTGTATATAAACCACAATTTCTTTATCCATTCATCAGTTGATGGACATTTAGGCTCTTTCCATAATTTGGCTATTGTTGAGAGTGCTGCTATGAACATTGGGGTACAAGTGCCCCTATGCATCAGTACTCCTGTATCCCTTGGATAAATTCCTAGCAGTGCTATTGCTGGGTCATAGGGTAGGTCTATTTTTAATTTTCTGAGGAACCTCCACACTGCTTTCCAGAGCGGCTGCACCAATTTGCATTCCCACCAACAGTGCAAGAGGGTTCCCGTTTCTCCACATCCTCTCCAGCATCTATAGTCTCCTGATTTGTTCATTTTGGCCACTCTGACTGGCGTGAGGTGATACCTGAGTGTGGTTTTGATTTGTATTTCCCTGATAAGGAGCGACGCTGAACATCTTTTCATGTGCCTGTTGGCCATCTGGATGTCTTCTTTAGAGAAGTGTCTATTCATGTTTTCTGCCCATTTCTTCACTGGGTTATTTGTTTTTCGGGTGTGGAGTTTGGTGAGCTCTTTATAGATTTTAGATACTAGCCCTTTGTCCGATATGTCATTTGCAAATATCTTTTCCCATTCCGTTGGTTGCCTTTTAGTTTTGTTGGTTGTTTCCTTTGCTGTGCAGAAGCTTTTTATCTTCATAAGGTCCCAGTAATTCACTTTTGCTTTTAATTCCCTTGCCTTTGGGGATGTGTCGAGTAAGAGATTGCTACGGCTGAGGTCAGAGAGGTCTTTTCCTGCTTTCTCCTCTAAGGTTCTGAGGGTTTCCTGTCTCACATTTAGGTCCTTTATCCATTTTGAGTTTATTTTTGTAAATGGTGTGAGAAAGTGGTCTAGTTTCAACCTTCTGCATGTTGCTGTCCAGTTCTCCCAGCACCATTTGTTAAAGAGGCTGTCTTTTTTCCATTGGATGTTCTTTCCTGCTTTGTCAAAGATGAGTTGGCCATATGTTTGTGGGTCTAGTTCTGGGGTTTCTATTCTATTCCATTGGTCTGTGTGTCTGTTTTTGTGCCAATACCATGCTGTCTTGATGATGACAGCTTTGTAGTAGAGGCTGAAGTCTGGGATTGTGATGCCTCCTGCTTTGGTCTTCTTCTTCAAAATTCCTTTGGCTATTCGGGGCCTTTTGTGGTTCCATATGAATTTTAGGATTGCTTGTTCTAGTTTCGAGAAGAATGCTGGTGCAATTTTGATTGGGATTGCATTGAATGTGTAGATAGCTTTGGGTAGTATTGACATTTTGACAATATTTATTTTTCCAATCCATGAGCAGGGAATGTCTTTCCATTTCTTTAAATCTTCTTCAATTGCCTTCATAAGCTTTCTATAGTTTTCAGCATACAGATCCTTTACATCTTTGGTTAGATTTATTCCTAGGTATTTTATGCTTCTTGGTGCAATTGTAAATGGGATCAGTTTCTTTATTTGTCTTTCTGTTGCTTCATTGTTAGTGTATAAGAATGCAACTGATTTCTGGACATTGATTTTGTATCCTGCAACTTTGCTGAATTCATGTATCAGTTCTAGCAGACTTTTGGTGGAGTCTATCGGATTTTCCATGTATAATATCATGTCATCTGCAAAAAGCGAAAGCTTGACTTCATCTTTGCCAATTTTGATGCCTTTGATTTCCTTTTGTTGTCTGATTGCTGATGCTAGAACTTCCAGCACTATGTTAAACAACAACGGTGAGAGTGGGCATCCCTGTCGTGTTCCTGATCTCAGGGAAAAAGCCCTCAGTTTTTCCCCGTTGAGGATGATGTTAGCTGTGGGCTTTTCATAAATGGCTTTTATGATCTTTAAGTATGTTCCTTCTATCCCGACTTTCTCAAGGGTTTTTATTAAGAAAGGGTGCTGGATTTTGTCAAAGGCCTTTTCTGCATCGATTGACAGGATCATATGGTTCTTCTCTTTTTTTTTGTTAATGTGATGTATCACGTTGATTGATTTGCGAATGTTGAACCAGCCCTGCATCCCAGGAATGAATCCCACTTGATCATGGTGAATCATTCTTTTTATATGCTGTTGAATTCGATTTGCTAGTATCTTATTGAGAATTTTTGCATCCATATTCATCAGGGATATTGGCCTGTAGTTCTCTTTTTTTACTGGGTCTCTGTCTGGTTTAGGAATCAAAGTAATACTGGCTTCATAGAAGGAGTCTGGAAGTTTTCCTTCCCTTTCTATTTCTTGGAATAGCTTGAGAAGGATAGGTATTATCTCTGCTTTAAACGTCTGGTAGAACTCCCCTGGGAAGCCATCTGGTCCTGGACTCTTATTTGTTGGGAGATTTTTGATAACCGATTCAATTTCTTCGCTGGTTATGGGTCTGTTCAAGCTTTCTATTTCCTCCTGATTGAGTTTTGGAAGAGTGTGGGTGTTCAGGAATGTGTCCATTTCTTCCAGGTTGTCCAATTTGTTGGCATATAATTTTTCATAGTATTCCCTGATAATTGTTTGTATCTCTGAGGGATTGGTTGTAATCATTCCATTTTCATTCATGATTTTATCTATTTGGGTCATCTCCCTTTTCTTTTTGAGAAGCCTGGCTAGAGGTTTGTCAATTTTGTTTATTTTTTCAAAAAACCAACTCTTGGTTTCGTTGATCTGCTCTACAGTTTTTTTAGATTCTATATTGTTTATTTCTGCTCTGATCTTTATTATTTCTCTTCTTCTGCTGGGTTTAGGCTGCCTTTGCTGTTCTGCTTCTATTTCCTTTAGGTGTGCTGTTAGATTTTGTATTTGGGATTTTTCTTGTTTCTTGAGATAGGCCTGGATTGCAATGTATTTTCCTCTCAGGACTGCCTTCGCTGCGTCCCAAAGCGTTTGGATTGTTGTATTTTCATTTTCGTTTGTTTCCATATATTTTTTGATTTCTTCTCTAATTGCCTGGTTGACCCACTCATTCGTTAGTAGGGTGTTCTTTAACCTCCATGCTTTTGGAGGTTTTCCAGACTTTTTCCTGTGGTTGATTTCAAGCTTCATAGCATTGTGGTCTGAAAGTATGCATGGTATAATTTCAATTCTTGTAAACTTATGAAGGGCTGTTTTGTGACCCAGTATATGATCTATCTTGGAGAATGTTCCATGTGCACTCGAGAAGAAAGTATATTCTGTTGCTTTGGGATGCAGAGTTCTAAATATATCTGTCAAGTCCATCTGATCCAGTGTCTCATTCAGGGCCCTTGTTTCTTTATTGACTGTGTGTCTAGATGATCTATCCATTTCTGTAAGTGGGGTGTTAAAGTCCCCTGCAATTACCACATTCTTATCAATAAGGTTGCTTCTGTTTATGAGTAATTGTTTTATATATTTGGGGGCTCCGGTATTCGGCGCATAGACATTTATAATTGTTAGCTCTTCCTGATGGATAGACCCTGTAACTATTATATAATGTCCTTCTTCATCTCTTGTTACAGCCTTTAATTTAAAGTCTAGTTTGTCTGATATAAGTATGGCTACTCCAGCTTTCTTCTGGCTTCCAGTAGCATGATAAATAGTTCTCCAT
The DNA here is from genome assembly GCF_007474595.2 of Lynx canadensis. Classification (NCBI taxonomy): domain Eukaryota; kingdom Metazoa; phylum Chordata; class Mammalia; order Carnivora; family Felidae; genus Lynx; species Lynx canadensis. The sequence goes on from NC_044321.2 coordinate 6,681,018, forward strand.
CCCCTCACTCTGAATCTAAAGGTGTCCTCAGGTCTAAAATGAGTCTCTTGTAGACAGCAAATAGATGGGTCTTGTTTTTTTATCCATTCTGATACCCTATGTCTTTTGGTTGGCGCATTTAATCCGTTTACATTCAGTGTTATTATAGAAAGATACGGGTTTAGAGTCATTGTGATGTCTGTATGTTTTATGCTTGTAGTGATGTCTCTGGTACTTTGTCTCACAGGGTCCCCCTTAGGATCTCTTGTAGGGCTGGTTTAGTGGTGACAAATTCCTTCAGTTTTTGTTTGTTTGGGAAGACCTTTATCTCTCCTTCTATTCTAAATGACAGACTTGCTGGATAAAGGATTCTCGGCTGCATATTTTTGCTATCTAGCACCCTGAAAATCTCGTGCCAATTCTTTCTGGCCTGCCAAGTTTCAAAAGAGAGATCAGTCACGAGTCTTATAGGTCTCCCTTTATATGTGAGGGCACGTTTACCCCTTGCTGCTTTCAGAATTTTCTCTTTATCCTTGTATTTTGCCAGTTTCACTATGATATGTCGTGCAGAAGATCGATTCAAGTTACGTCTGAAGGGAGTTCTCTGTGCCTCTTGGATTTCAATGCCTTTTTCCTTCCCCAGTTCAGGGAAGTTCTCAGCTATTATTTCTTCAAGTACCCCTTCAGCACCTTTCCCTCTCTCTTCCTCCTCTGGAATACCAATTATGCGTATATTATTTCTTTTTAGTGTATCACTTAGTTCTCTAATTTTCCCCTCATACTCCTGGATTTTTTTATCTCTCTTTTTCTCAGCTTCCTCTTTTTCCATAACTTTATCTTCTAGTTCACCTATTCTCTCCTCTGCCTCTTCCATCCGAGCCGTGGTGGTTTGCATTTTGTTTTCCATTTCCTTTAAAGCGTTTTTCAGCTCCTCGTGACTGTTCCTTAGTCCCCTGATGTCTGTAGCAAGAGATTCTCTGCTGTCCTGTATACTGTTTTCCAGCCCAGCGATTAATTTTATGACTATTATTCTAAATTCACTTTCTGTTATATTATTTAAATCCTTTTTGATCAGCTCATTAGCTGTTGTTATTTCCTGGAGATTCTTCTGAGGGGAATTCTTCCGCTTGGTCATTTTGGATAGTCCCTGGTGTGGTGAGGACCTGCAGGGCACTTCCCCTGTGCTGTGGTGTATAACTGGAGTTGGTGGGCGGGGCCGCAGTCCGACCTGATGTCTGCCCCCAGCCCACCGCTGCGGCCACAGTCAGACTGGTGTGTGCCTTCTCTTCCCCTCTCCTAGGGGCGGGATTCACTGTGGGGTGGCGTGGCCCGTCTGGGCTACTTGCACACTGCCAGGCTTGTGATGCTGGGAATCTGGCGTATTAGCTGGGGTGGGAAGGCAAGGTGCACGGCGGGAGGGGGGGCAGGCTTAGCTCGCTTCTCCTTAGGTGATCCACTTCAGGAGGGGCCCTGTGGCAGCCGGAGGGAGTCAAATCGCTGCCGGAGGTTTGGCTCCGCAGAAGCACAGAGTTGGGTGTTCGCGCGGAGTGAGCAATTTCCCTGGCCGGAGCCGGTTCCCTTTGGGATTTTGGCTGGGGGATGGGCGGGGGAGATGGCGCTGGCGAGCGCCTTTGTTCCCCGCCAAACTGAGCTCTGTCGTCCGGGGGCTCCGCAGCTCACCCTCCCTTTGTCCTCCGGCCTTCCCGCTTTCCGAGCAGAGCTGTTAACTTATGACCTCCCAGACGCTAAGTCGCGCTTGCTGTCTGAACACAGTCCGTCAGGCCCCTCCGCTTTTGCAAGCCGGACTCGGGGGCTCTGCTTGGCCGGCGAGCCGCCCCTCCGCCCCGGCTCCCTCCCGCCAGTCCGTGGAGCGCGCACCGCCTCGCCGCCCTTCCTACCCTCTTCCGTGGGCCTCTCGTCTACACTTGGGTCCGGTGACTCTGTTCTGCTAATCCTCTGGCGGTTTTCTGGGTTATTTAGGCAGGTGTAGGTGGAATCTAAGTGATCAGCAGGACGCGCGGTGAGCCCAGCGTCCTCCTACGCCGCCATCTTCCCAGAATCCAATCACATGTATCAGTTCTAGCAGACTTTTGGTGGAGTCTATCAGATTTTCCATGTATAATATCATGTCATCTGCAAAAAGTGAAAGCTTAACTTCATCTTTGCCAATTTTGATGCCTTTGATTTCCTTTTGTTGTCTGATTGCTGATGCTAGCACTTCCAACACTATGTTAAACAACAGCGGTGAGAGTGGACATCCCTGTCGTGTTCCTGATCTCAGGGGGAAAGCTCTCAGTTTTTCCCCACTGAGGATGATATTAGCTGTGGGCTTTTCATAAATGGCTTTTATGATGTTTAAGTATGTTTCTTCTATCCCGACTTTCTCGAGGGTTTTTATTAAGAAAGGATGCTGAATTTTGTCAAATGCTTTTTCTGCATCGATAGACAGGATCATATGGTTCTTATCTTTTCTTTTATTAATGTGATGTATCACATTGATTGATTTGCGAATGTTGAACCAGCCCTGCAGCCCAGGAATGAATCCCACTTGATCGTGGTGAATAATTCTTTTTATATGCTGTTGAATTCGATTTGCTAGTATATTATTGAGAATTTTTGCATCCATATTCATCAGGGATATTGGCCTGTAGTTCTCTTTTTTTTACTGGGTCTCTGTCTGGTTTAGGAATGAAAGTAATGCTGGCTTCATAGAATGAGTCTGGAAGGTTTCCTTCCCTTTCTATTTTTTGGGATAGCTTAAGAAGGATAAGTATTATCTCTGCTTTAAACGTCTGGTAGAATTCCCCTGGGAAGCCATCTGGTCCTGGACTCTTATTTGGTGGGAGATTTTTGATAACTGATTCAATTTCTTTGCTAGTTTTGGGTCTGTTCAAGCTTTCTATTTCTTCCTGTTTGAGTTTTGGAAGTGTGTGGGTGCTTAGGAATTTGTCCATTTCTTCCAGGTTTTCCAGTTTGTTGGCATATAATTTTTCATAGTATTCCCTGATAGTTGCTTGTATTTCTGAGGGATTGGTTGTAATAATTCCGTTTTCATTCATGATTTTATCTATTTGGGTCATCTCCCTTTTCTTTTTGAGAAGTCTGGCTAGAGGTTTATCAATTTTGTTTATTTTTTCAAAAACCCAACTCTTGGTTTCATTGATCTGCTCTACAGTTTTCTTAGATTCTATATTGTCTATTTCTGCTCTGATCTTTATTATTTCTCTTCTGCTGGGTTTGGGGTGTCTTTGCTGTTCTGTTTCTAGTTCCTTTAGGTGTGCTGTTAGGTTTTGTATTTGGGATTTTTCTTGTTTCTGGAGAGAGGCCTGGATTGCAATGTATTTTCCTCTCAGGACTGCCTTCGCTGCATCCCAAAGCATTTGGATTGTTGTATTTTCATTTTCATTTGTTTCCATATATTTTTTAATTTCTTCTCTAATTGCCTGGTTGACCCATTCATTCTTTAGTAGGGTGTTCTTTAACCTCCATGCTTTTGGAGGTTTTCCAGACTTTTTCCTGTGGTTGATTTCAAGCTTCATAGCATTGTGGTCCGAAAGTATGCATGGTATGATCTCAATTCTTGTATACTTATGAAGGGCTGTTTTGTGACCCTGTATGTGATCTATCTTGGAGAATGTTCTATGTGCACTCGAGAAGAAAGTATATTCTGTTGCTTTGGGATGCAGAGTTCTAAATATATCTGTCAGGTCCATCTGATCCAATGTATCATTCAGGGCCCTTGTTTCTTTATTGATCCTGTGTCTAGATGATCTATCTATTGCTGTAAGTGGGGTATTAAAGTCCCCTGCAATTACCACATTCTGATCAATAAGGGTGCTTATGTTTGTGATTGTTTTATATATTTGGGGGCTCCCGTATTCGGCGCATAGACATTTATAATTGTTAGCCCTTCCTGATGGATAGACCCTGTAATGATTATATAATGCCCTTCTTCATCTCTTGTGACAGCCTTAAATTTAAAGTCTAGTTTGTCTGATATAAGTATGGCTACTCCAGCTTTCTTTTGAGTTCCAGTAGCATGATAAATAGTTCTCCATCCCCTCACTTTCAATCTGAAGGTGTCCTCAGGTCTAAAATGAGTCTCTTGTAGAGAGAAAATAGATGGGCCTTTTTTTTTTTATCCATTCTGATACCCTATGACTTTTGGTTGGAGCATTTAGTCCATTTACATTCAGTGTTATTATAGAAAGATATGGGTTTAGAGTCATTGTGATGTCTGTACGTTTCATGCTTGTAGCGATGTCTCTGGTACTTTGTCTCATAGGATCCCCCCTAGGATCTCTTGTAGGGCTGGTTTAGCGGTGATGAATTCCTTCAGTTTTTGTGTGTTTGGGAAGACCTTTATCTCTCCTCCTATTCTAAATGACAGACTTGCTGGATAAAGGATTTTGCTGCATATTTTTTCTGTTCATCACATTGAAGATTTCCTGCCATTCCTTTCTGGCCTGCCAAGTTTCAGTAGAGAGATCCGTCGCTAGTCTTATCGGTCTCCCTTTGTATGTTAGAGCACGTTTATCCCCAGCTGCTTTCAGAATTTTCTCTTCATCCTTGTATTTTGCCAGTTTCGCTATGGTATGTCATGCAGAAGATCGATTCTAGTCACGTCTGAAGGGAGTTCCCTGTGCCTCTTGGATTTCAATGCCTTTTTCCTTCCCCAGGTCAGGGAAGTTCTCGGCTATGATTCGTTCAAGTACACCTTCAGCCCCTTTCTCTCTCTTCCTCTTGTGGAATTCCTATTATACGGATATTGTTCTGTTTCATTGCATCACTTAGTTCTCTAATTCTCCCCTCATACTCCTGGATTTTTTTATCTCTCTTTTTCTCAGCTTCCCCTTTTTCCATAATTTTATCTTCTAATTCGCCTATTCTCACCTCTGCCTCTTCAATCTGAACGGTGGTCGCCTCCATTTTAGTTTCACCTCATTTATAGCATTTTTTAGCTCCTCCTGACTGTTTCTTAGTCCCTTGATCTCTGTAGCAATAGATTCTCTGCTGTCCTCTGTGCTTTTTTTCAAGCCCAGCGATTAATTTTATGACTATTATTCTAAATTCTTGTTCTGTTATATTGCTTAAATCGTTTTTGATCAATTCGTTTAGCTGTCGCTACTTCCCGGAGTTTCTTTTGAGGGGAATTCTTCCGTTTCGTCATTTTGGATAGTCCCTGGGGTGGCGCGGAACTGCAGGGCTCTTCCCCCGTGCTGTCTGGAGTAACTTCTGTTGGTGGGCAGGGCGCAGTCAGACCCGATGTCTGCCCCCAGCCCACCGCTGGGGCCACAGTCAGACTGGTGTATACCTCCTCTTCCCCTCTGCCAGGGGCAGGACTCACCGTGGAGCGGGGTGGCCTCTGTCTGGGCTGCTTGCACCCTGCCGGGCTTGTGGCGCTGCTTCGATGGGATCTGGCGTATTAGCCTGGGCGGATCCGCAAGGTGCACGGGGGCGGGAGGGGCAGGCTCAGCTCGCTTTGCCTTTGGTGATCCGCTTTGGGAGGGGTCCTGTGGCACCGGGAGGGAGGCAGACCCGTCGGAGGGATGGATCCGCAGAAGCACAGCGTTGGGTGTTTGCGTGGTGCAAGCAAGTTCGGTGACGGGAACTGATTCCCTTTGGGGTTTCGGCTGGGGGATGGGGAGGGAGATGGCTCTGGCCGGCGCCTTTGTTCCCCCGCCGAGCTGAGCTGTGTCTTCCGGGGCTCAACACCTCTCCCTCCCGGTGTCCTCTCGCCCTCCTGCTCTCCGAGCAGAGCTGTCGACTTATAACATCCCAGATGTTAAGTCCTGCTGGCTGTCAGAACTCACGCAGTCCGGCCCCTCTGCTTTTGCAGGCCAGATTCGGGGGCTCTGCCTGGCCGGGCGGGCTGCCCCTCCACCGCCCCGGCTCCCTCCCCCCAGTCCGTGTAGCGCGCACCGCCTCTCCGCCCTTCCAACCCTCTTCCGTGGGCCTCTCGTCTGCGCTTGGCTCCGGAGACTCCGTTCTGCTCGTCTTCTGGTGGTTTTCTGGGTTATTCAGGCAGGTGGGGTGGAATCTAAGCGGTCAGCGGGACGCGGTGAGCCCGGCGTCCTCCTACGCCGCCACCTTCCTCCGGTCTCCCACCCTCTGGAAAACCCAGCCCAACCCACGCAGTAGACCTCTGGCAGTGTTTTCCCTCTCGGCCCGCCGCTTCCTCGGACGTCTTCCCTCCGCGGACCGTGGCTCCCGGGGGCTGTCCTGTCCGTACCCGCGCCGCTGCCCCCGGGGCCCCCCATCCCTGCCTTCTCAGCCTCTCCAACGCGGGCTCTCCCCTCCCCTGGTTTGGGGCCCCACGGCCAGGCCGATGACGCCCATGACAGCAGGACCACTTCCCGGGCACCTCCCACGGGCCGGTGCCGTCCCGCAGCACACCCGGCTCACACGGGCTTAGCGGTCGGCCCCAGGCCCCACGACGCCTAAGTGGCGGGGGCAGAATTGGAACCCAGCTCTTTCCGAGTCCGGGCCCGGTCCCTCTCAAGGCTGAAAGGTGGGCCGCGCTGAGAGAGCTTCTCCTCCCGGGACACGTTTGCTCAGGACAGCCCGGAGGTGTAGGAAGCTCACCCCTCCCCCGCCCCCATCGCGTTCCTGGCCACCAGAAACTCGTAACAAAAGCGCCTTCTCAGTGGGGGCCGGAAGGACCTTTCCCAAATGCTAACCCACCGTGAGGCCCCCTCCCCAGCGCCAAATGTGGGAAGGGTCCCACGTCCTGGCGCGTCCCCTCTGCCGCCACCCGCTCCCTGCCTTTCACTCCCACGGCATCCGGCCATCGGTCCCGAAGCCCTCACCGCCCCTCGCCCGCGCGTGAGTGCTGCCCTCGTCAGTGTGCTCTGACCTCCGGTCTTGACTTGCAGGTGGCCTCCCGGGGCCTAGGGCAGCATGTGAAGCGCCGCGAGTCCTCAACAAATGTTGGCGGCTGGAATGTAGGGACCAGCGGCTGGAATTTTGCCGTGGGTTTGGTTTTTTTAAATATAATTTGTTGTCAAGTTAGCTAACAGTGCGCTCTTGGTTTGGGGGGGGGGTAGATTCCCCTGATTCGGCACTTGAGTACAACGCTCGGGGCCCATCCCAACAAGCGTCCCCCCCGTGCCCATCGTCCACTTTCCCCTGTCCCCCACCCCCCATCCACCCAGTTTGTCCTCTGTGCTTCAGAGTCTCTTGTGGTTCGCCTCCCTCCCTCCCTCTGTGTTTGTAACTATTTTTTTCCCCTTCCCTTCCCCCACGGTCTTCCGTTAAGTTTCTCAAGTTCCACATAGGAGTGAAAACCTATGACATCTGTCTTTCTCTGCCTGACGTATTTCACTCTTGCTGTGGGTTTTTAAATAGTGAACACAGTTGGGGCACCTGGGTGGCTCAGTCGGTCGAGCCTCCGACTTCGGCTCGGGTCACGATCTCGCAGCTTGTGGGTTCCAGCCCCACGTCGGTTCACTGCTGTCCACGCAGAACCTGCTTCAGATCCTCTGTCCCCCCCCTCCCTACCCCTCCCCCACTCATGCTCACTCTCTCTCTCTCTCTCTCTCTCAAAAATAGATAAACATTAGGAAAAACAATGAAGTCCCTTCACAAAAGCAACGCACTCTCAATGTACCCCCCAGATGGGAAGCCCGCACGTATCTTGCAAAATTGTTCAGGCTTCCTAGATGAACGTGTTGACTCAACGTCATTCTAAGCAAAGTATCGATGATAAGTAGTTAAGTGAAAAAAAGGGGCAATATCCACACGTACGAAGAAGGGTACCGTTCGCTCTGTCAAGTTTATACCCAGAGAAGATCACCACAAACACACACGGATCACTAGTTCGTGGCTTGCTTGTTGACACACTCAGAGAGACGTGTTTACAGACGTGTGCAAGAATAAGACGGACCGATCGATGGATACAGGGATGGGCGTGGGGACAGACATGTGGGAAAGGAAATACAGGTAGAATCTAGGCCGTAAGTATTCGTGTGTTAGCTGCAAACTTTCTTCAACCTTGTTGAATATTTGGAAATTTTCATAATGAAAGGTTGGGGAAATACAGAGCAAAGAATAGCAAAACTGAAAATGCATGTACAGTATGAGTCCAACTTTAAAAATGTGAGCTGAAGGGGCACCTGGGGGGCTCAGTCGGTTGGGCGTCCGACTTCGGCTCAGGTCATGATCTCACGGTCCGTGGGTTCGAGCCCCGCGTCGGGCTCTGTGCTGACAGCTCGGAGCCTGGAGCCTGCTTCCGATTCTGTGTCTCCCTCTCTCTCTGCCCCTCCCCTGCTCAAGCTCTGTCTCTCTCTCTCAAAAATAAATAAACATTAAAAAAATTCTTTTAAATATGAGCTGAAGACAGATGGGGAGGAAATGGGCTAAAATATTGCCTGTGGTGAAATTATATGTGGTTTTTATTTACTTTTTCATACTCCACGTCCTGACCATATTTTCTTTAAAAAAAATTGTTTTAATGTTTGTTTATTTCTGAGAGAGAGAGAGAGAGTGAGAACAGGGGCAGAGAGAAAGAGATACAGAATGTGAAGCAGGCTCCAGGCTCCGAGTTGTCAGCACAGAACCCGTTGCCGAGCTTCAACTCACCAATCATGAGATGGTGACCTCAGCTGAAGTCGTAGGCTTAACCGACTGAGCCACCCAGGTGCCCGTCTTTTTTTTTTTAATGTCTATGTACTTCTTCGTTTTGAGAGAGGGCCCACGTGCACACACGCATGAGTGGGGGAGGGGCAGAGAGAGAGGGAGACAGAGAATCCCAAGCAGGCTCCGTGGATGCCAGGGGGCTCAAACCCACAAACAGTGAGATCAGCACCTGAGCCAAGAGTAAAAGTTGGGCCCTTAGCAAACTGAGCCACCCTGGTGCCCTGAGCATGTGTCAATTTTTTTTAATTTTTTTTAATGTTTATTTATTTTTGAGACAGAGAGAGACAGAGCATGAACGGGGGAGGGGCAGAGAGAGAGGGAGACACAGAATCGGAAGCAGGCTCCAGGCTCTGAGCCATCAGCCCAGAGCCTGACGCGGGGCTCCAACTCGCGGACCGTGAGATCGTGACCTGAGCTGAAGTCGGACGCTCAACTGACTGAGCCACCCAGGTGCCCCCATGTGTCAATTTTTAATAATAAACTTATATATGATATCTTTATCACTATGCAAAGAACGCTTTGGGGTTTTAGAAATGCCTCTACGCATTCAGGAGCATTCTTCCATTTCTCCACGAGAGGGCGGCATAAGCACAGCAAATAGCAAAAATGCTTTGAAAGTATTCAGTCTGAAATTGAATGCTGCTGTTAATTGTTCAGTTTATTTGTTAAATTTTTTGTGTTTATTTGTTCATTTTTGAGAGAGAGAGAGAGGGAAAGAGCAGGGGAGGGGCAGAGGGAGAGAGAGAAAATCCCAAGCAGGCTCCTTGCTGTCAGCTCAGAGCCCGATTCGGGACTTGATCCCATGAACCGTGAGATCGTAACCTGAGCTGAAATCAAGAGTTGGACCCTGAGCCATCCAGGCGCCCCGAGCATGTGTCAGTTTTTAATAATATTATTATATATGATATCTTTATCACTATGCGAAGAACGCTTTGGGGTTTTAGAAATGCCTCTACGCATTCAGGAGCATTCTTCCATTTCTCCACGAGAGGGCGGCATAAGCACAGCAAATAGCAAAAATGCTTGAAAGTATTCAGTCTGAAATTGAATGCTGCTGTTCAACAGTTGTTTTTTTTTTATGTTTATTTGTTCATTTTTGAGAGAGAGAGAGAGAGAGAAAGCGGGAGAGGGCAGAGAGAGAAGAGAGAGAGTTTCAAGCAGGCTCCTTGCTGTCAGCTCAGAGTGAGATTCAGGGCTTGATCTCATGAACCGTGAGATCATGACCTGAGCCAAAATCAAGAGTCGGACACTTAACTGACTCAGCCACCCAGTCCCCCCCCCCCCCGATTTTCTTTTTACAATATCCAGGGACTACTATCACCATAATCCAAAGGGTATCGCTGCCCACCCACTCACCCTATGGCCAAGCCAGAAAGGCCCGTTGGGCATCGGTGTCTCACAGGTGTGCTCCGTCCTCGTGGCTGTGGCTTTGAACACCTCCTGGGTCCCCAGAGCCCTCTAAGCACAGCTCTAGACATCTGTCCACCTTGGCTTCTCAGGAGATGACCAAACCTACCAGTGACTTGAGTTCTCAGGCTACGCCCCACCCTGTCTGTATCTCTGCCCATCACGGGGCTACCGCAGCCTCTTGTTCCAACCATACCCTGTTGCTCCCTGTAGTTTTTGTCAGTTACTTCAAATGTCTTATTTTAAATGATCTTTGCCTAGAAACTGAAAAGGAAGAATTTACAAATTTTTCTATGTGACGATGTAAAATCCCTGCTCAGGGAAGGAAGGAAGGGAGGAAGGGAGAGAGGGAGGGAGGGAGGGAAAGAGGGAAGGAAGGAAAGAATTATGAAATGACATTTGCGAGAAATATATTTGCAACATACATGACAAAGGGCTGATTTGCCTAATTTATACAGAGCTCAGAATCAAATGTCAAAAAAAAAAAAAGGAAGATGAAGAAAAGCAGATGAAAAACCCAATAGAAAAAAAAAGGATGAAGTAAACAAAAGGGTACAAAGAAATCTAAGTCACCAACACACAGGGAAGAGCTGTTGTACCTCACTGGTCACAGAAGACACGCAAACCAAAACGATAACGGAGTAGAATTTCTTACCTTGCAAATTGCCAAAAGTGAATTGAAGTTGGGTGACACCCGGTGGTGTTGAGGATGGCACATTGGGAAATGAGCGCTCACGCGCATTTGAAAAGCACGTGCTTGTCGAAAAGCACGAAGGGATGCAACTTTCTGAAGGACCATTTGACAACATCGATGAAATTTACCAATGCATGTAGCCACCAAGCTACGCCCTGTTTGGAACTTACACTGTAGAAATATTTATATTTCTATATATGTATATGGAATTTACATTATAGAGAATTTTATACCAAAAAAAAAAAAAAAAACCCAAAGCGAAACAAAAACACAAAAACAAAACAAGGAGCTTGCAGCAACCGAAGTATCTGAACAGGGCAAAATTACTAGATGTTTATAAAAATGAAGAGGCTTGATGATAGGTTAAAAAAGCAAGAATCAAATACCAAAATCAAGTTCAAAGTTGGCACCCATGTAGCAGAAAAGTAGACTTTAAGGGCACCTGGCTCAGTTAAACGTCCGACTTCAGCTCAGTTCATGATCTCACGGTACCTGAGTTCGAGCCCCGTTTCGGGCTTTCTGCTATCAGTGCAGAGCCGGCTTCAGATCCTCTGTCCTTCTCTCTCTCTGCCCCTCCTCTGCTAGTGCTCACTTTCTCTCTCTCTCTCTCAAAAACAAATAAACATTAAAAAAAAAAAAAAAGTAGACTTCATACTGAAAGAACTATAGTGCCCTGATCTTTGTTTGTATCTCTTCTGCCTGGGAACTCAGAATCCTGACCCAATGGTGAAATGAGATCATGTGTGATTTTTTTCTTCTGTTGTACTTTCCTGGGTACCCTAAATTTTATGTAATGAGCATGTGTCGATTTTTAATAATAAAAGTATAGATAATATCTTCATCACTATGTAAAGAACACTAGGAATTTATAAATTACATTCATGAGCATTCTTCCGTTTCTCCACGAGAGGGCGGCATAAGCACAGCAAATAGCAAAAATGCCTTCAAGGTATTTGGTCTGAAGTCGAACACTGCTGTTAATTGGTCAGTTTGGTTTTTTTTCATATTTATTTATACATTATTGAGAGAGAGAAAGAGAGAGAGGGAAAGAGAGAGAGCGCGCAGGGGAGAGTCAGAGAGAGACAGAGAGAGAGAATCCCAAGCAGGCGCCTCACTGTCAGCTCAGAGCCCGATTCGGGACTTGATCCCATGAACCGTGAGATCATGACCTGAGCTGAAATCAAGAGTTGGACCCTGAGCCCTCCAGGCACCCCGAGCATGTGTCAGCTTTTAATAATATTATTACATATGATATCTTTATCACTATGCGAAGAACGCTTTGGGGTTTTAGAAATGCCTCTACGCATTCAGGAGCATTCTTCCATTTCTCCACGAGAGGGCGGCATAAGCACAGCAAATAGCAAAAATGCGTTGAAAGTATTCAGTCTGAAATTGAATGCTGCTGTTAGTTCACCAGTTTTTTTTATGTTTATTTGTTCATTTTTGAGAGAGAGAGAGAGAGAGAAAGCGGGAGAGGGCAGAGAGAGAAGAAGAGAGAGAGTTTCAAGCAGGCTCCTTGCTGTCAGCTCAGAGTGAGGTTCAGGGCTTGAGGTCATGAACCGTGAGATCATGACCTGAGCCGAAATCAAGAGTCAGATGCGTAACCGACTCAGCCACCCAGGCGCCCCTGGTTATTTATTTTGACGTGTTACTTGCACAAGCAAATTGTTCATTAAATTGTTTATTTGCATGATAAAATGTGTAGTCATGGTAAAAATTGGTATATAGGAGAAAACACAAGTCACCTATGGTCACACTCCTCATATGTAGCCAAAGTTGACAATCTGGCATTTATCTTCATGTTTATAGGTGCGTGGTGGAAAGAGGAAGCTACGGGTTTTTAAATAAAATGTGCCCACCCGTACAATTGTTTTGTAATCCGCCCTTTTGCACCAAATGTCTCTTGAGGATCTCCTTGTTTCCCTAAATTCTTTTTTTTTTTTTTTATTTTTATTTATTTATTTTTTTTTTAAAATTTTTTTTTTCCAACGTTTATTTATTTTTGGGACAGAGAGAGACAGAGCATGAACGGGGGAGGGGCAGAGAGAGAGGGAGACACAGAATCGGAAACAGGCTCCAGGCTCCGAGCCATCAGCCCAGAGCCCGACGCGGGGCTCGAACTCACGGACCGCGAGATCGTGACCTGGCTGAAGTCGGACGCTTAACCGACTGCGCCACCCAGGCGCCCCTCCCTAAATTCTTTGACATGGTGGTTTTTAAAGGTGTCATGGTGTTCCAGCTGGTGGACACATTGTACCTTGCTTAACTGACTTACCCTGGTCATTTAGGCTGTTCTTTTTTTTTTTCTTAATTTATTTATTTAATTTTTTTTTAAACATTTATTTATTTTTGAGACAGAGAGAGACAGAGCATGAACGGGGGAGGGTCAGAGAGAGAGGGAGACACAGAATCTGAAACAGGCTCCAGGCTCTGAGCAGTCAGCACAGAGCCCGACGCGGGGCTCGAACTCACGGACCGGGAGATCATGACCTGAGCTGAAGTCGGATGCTTAACCGACTGAGCCACCCAGGTGCCCCAACATTTATTTATTTTTGAGACAGAGAGAGACAGAGGATGAGCAGGGGAGGGCCAGAGAGAGAGGGAGACACAGAATCCGAGGCGGGCTCCAGGCTCGGACCTGTCAGCACAGAACCCGACGCGGGGCTCGAACTCACAGGCTGCGAGATCATGACCTGGGCCGAAGTCGGACGCCCAACCGACTGAGCCATCCAGGCGCCCCTCATTTAGGCTGTTCTAACCATCTTTAAATTACAAAAGATTTCCCATGTACAAAATACACAAGGAAAAAGAATGGTCACCCAATTAATCACTGCTCAGATTTGATACATGTTAATTTTTGCCATCTCTGCTTCAGATATTTTTTAAAAGATTTTAAGTAATCTCTACACCCAGTGTGGGGCTCGAACTTAACAACCTTGAGATCAAGAGTCACACGATCCACTGCCAGGTGCCCCTGCTTCAGATTTTTTTTTTTTAATTTTTAACTGTTTATTTATTTTTGAAGAAGAGACAGAGTTAGCAGGGTAGGGGTGGGGTGGGGGGGGGGACACACAAAATCCGAAGCAGGCTCCAGGCTCTGAGCTGTCAGCACAGAGCCCGACGCGGGGCTCGAACCCACAAGCCATGAGATCATGACCTGAGCCCAAGTCGGACACTTAACCAACTGAGCCACCCAGGCGCCCCCAGATATTTTTAAGAAAGAAAAGTTTATGGGTAGAGTTGAAGGTCCCTCTGGCCAGTTCATTTCTATCCTTCATCCCAACAGTCACCTCTAACATGAAGTTGGTGTTTATTTTTCCTATCCTTGATCTCACACTTTAATTGCAAAAATATGTTCCATAAACAACATAGTAGTGTTCTGAGTTTTAAAATTCTACACGTAAACGGAATCACGAGGGCATATCCTTTATTCACTTAATATTGTGATTTTGAGATTTACTCGAGTTGATATAGACCCAGGTAAGTTTAACTGCCCCAAGATATTATCATTTATGCATAGAATTCATTAACACACTCCCCCATTGATAATCAGGTAGGTTGGTTCTGACAGTCACTGCTTTTTGTGATGGGGCAGGTGGACAGGAGTCTCTCTAGGGGTCAGCCCATACTGAGCTGAGTTTGGCATTCCAAGAAGGGCCGATTCAAAGGGGCGAGCCTCTTCAGCCCTACCGGGTCCTGCTGAGTCACACTGTCGAATGACTGTGGTTTCCAGGTCAGCCAGTCTTTTTTAATTATTATTCTTTTAAAGTTTATTTATTTATCTACATAATCTCTACACCCACCGTGGGGCTTAGGCTCACAGCCACGAGATCAAACGTCACAGGCTCCTCCAGCTGAACCAGCCAAGTGCCCCCAGGTCAGCCAGCCTTGAAGGAGTGTCCCCTTTCCCCACCTCCACTGTGTGGTAGGACCCGTAGCTTTAAGCATCATGGAGATGAAGCGTTTATTCGTGGTCACCGGCCAGCAAGGTTTGTCTCTTGCGAACTCCCTACCCACGGCCTTTGCTAACTATGCACTTGAGTTATTCGTCTTTTTCTTGCTGACTTGTATACGTTTTATACATATTTCTGATTCACACCGGGTCTCTGCAAGACGCACGTGGCAACGCACAAGCCCAGTAATTTAAGGAGGGCTCGATAAAGGTGAGGGGTAGGGCGGCCAGCAAGGTGGGCAACCTCAGGCCTGAAGTGGCCGATGTTCAACAACAGTTCTCCCCGGATTTCTGGGTGTTTCCACACGGTCCCGCTCTGCCGAGCAAAGGGCACGGACGAGCTTGTCCGGGGATGATTGGATAGCAGCCGGCCTTGAGAGCTGGACTCGATGGAGATGAGAACATCGAGAACACCGCCCTCCCCGGAGACATTCCAGGATCCTAAAGCCAGCTCCTGCCGGCCCGGGAGACCTTTGCTTACCTTCCCCTGTGGCCCCTGAGGGGGTTTGGTTTGCTTGCATTCCAGATAAGGTCATGTCTCCGGAGGGGAGGATGGGCAGGCCATTAGCAGGCCTGAGAGCAGCTGGCTTTCCTAACTCAGGGTCCCTGTCTTGTAGTGCGTCCCCCCCCCCCCCCCCCCCGTGCAGGTGAGCGTCGCCCTGTGGGAACTGGGGAGCTGCTGCCGGCTCCAGAGAGTGTTCTGGCCGCTGCTTGTTGCCTAGCTAAATCCTGTGCCTCTGACCAGGGCTCCGGCGCTTCCCGGCCAGAGATGCCCACGAAACGCGGGCGGGCCGACTGGTTAGCCTGCGGGAGGGCACGGTCTCAGACCGCAGCTTCCGACTCGCCGGCAACGAGCGGGGCCGGGGAAGGGCGGCCGGCGGCTGGCCGCAGCCGCGCTAGACCGCGCGACTCAGCAGGAGCCGAGCTGGGCGGAGGGACGCGGCCAGCTTCCTCCGCGGGGGCGGAGCCAGGACCAGAAGCTCACACGCCGGCCGGCGGATCTCCCACGGAGGCTCCGCCCCCCCGGAAACCGGTGGGAACGGAGCGCCCGCTCCCAGGGCCCGCCTCCCGGGCGCCGCGTGGGGAAGGCTGGGAAAGGGACGGGCCCGGGAAAGGCGGAGAGGCGACCGGCGCGGCCGAGGGTTTTGTGCTCGGCAGATGTTTTCCCTTGGACTGTGGCTTCCCTTTCCCTCCAGAAACGTGGTCCCCTTGCTACTGATACTTTGGGGATGTGTGCAGACTTGCTTTGCATACTTTTCCCAGGTCTGTATTTGTAAATGTTCCACGTGTGTATTGACTAATCGCTGTGTGCTGGTTCCTGCGTATGCCCCGTTAGCGCAGGATGAACAACAACAATAATAGTAACCGACCGGAGCAGGGTGTAGCCGTGGGTTGGTTTAAAAAAAAAAAAAAAAAAGGTGGAACTATGCCGGTTGACTCTTGATTTCAGCTCAGGTGGTGATCTCACGGCTCGTGGGTTCCAGCCCTGCGTCGGGCTCTGTGCTGACAGCGTGGAGCCTACTTGGGATTTTCTCTCTCTCTGTCTCCAAATAAATAAATAAACTTAAAAAAAAATTTTTTTTTTTTTAAAAGTGCAACTACAATCCTTGGCAATAACCACGTGCAGGAGGGCAGGCCTTTCTGTGAGTTAGAACGTTCTGGGCGGTAAGGGTCAGAAACCGTGGCTCAGCTGGATCAAACAGTAAGGAAAGTTAGAGCTCTTTTAGCAAGCCCAGATGTAGCTGTCTTCCAGGCTGGTTGAATCTTCAGCGTCATGATGTTACCGTGGACCTAGACTTTTCCATTTCTCTGCTATCGTTTCCATTAGTTTAATGAGCATGCCCGGAGCAAGACATTTGTAGCAGTTCCAGGAGCCTCGTCCAAACTTGACAGTGTCGAGAGGAAGAGATAAATAATATTGTCCTTGCCTTTGTCTTGAAAAGAGAGGAGACTTCTCCCACAGCCTTCTTAGCCCACTGCCCATCGCGTGGCTGGAGCTGGGTCACACTGGTTTTCCTGACGCCATGACTAACAAGACAGAAGATAGTAAGTTACTCGTGTTGAGCTGATTCTTAGAGCAGGAGAGGGACTTGGTTTTCCCTTCAAGAGACTGGCTGTGCAGGGCAGAGGTGGATAGCTGAACAATATTTGGATTCTCTCAGGTAGGAAGGAGAGTAGGCGGATGCTGGGTAGGCAACCCAAAGCCTTCACTACGGGTGACCAAACCCTTGAACTCCACAGTTAAACACCAAACAATCCCATTAAAATCTAGGCAAAAGACGTGAAGAGATATTTCACTGAAGAAGATACACAGACGGCAAACGGATGAAAAGGCGCTCGACGTCATTAGCCGTTTGGGAAATACAAATTAAAACCGCGATGAGATATTATCGCACACCTATCAGAAAGGCTAAAATGTAAAAACAACGACAGTAGTGACAACACCAAATGCTGGTGAGGCGCGGAGAAACCTGACCGTTCCGACGTTAGTAATAGGAATGTGAAATAGTGCAGCCGCTGTAGAAAATACTTCGGCAGTTTCTTAGAAGCCTGAACATAGGCTTACCCTATGAAATTCTAATTTCGGTGTCAATAGAGGCAGTCTTACTGGTACACACCCATAACCATTCGTTTACATATTGTGTAAATACGTTAGGCCGTGGCTGCTTTCACGCCACAACGGCGGAGGCGAGTAGCTGTGACACAGACCTATGGCCTGCAATGACTAAAAGGTTTACAGTCCGACCATTTACAGAAGAGCTTTGCTGACCCTCGTTTTAGGCCAGATCAGCCCAAACACAGACACGCAACGATACCGTCACGGAGATCCAATGAACCACAACTACACGCAACAACGTGAGTGAATCCCACGGACATACAGCTGATAACAAGAAGCCAGAAACAAAAAAATACACAGAGTACGCATCCCAGTGGTAGCACATTTAAAAACAGGCCTGACCGTCCCCATGCTGATTGTAACCCCGAGGGACAGCCAGTTCAGCGCCCGGAAGGGGCCGGGACAGGGCATCTCGAGCGCCGATCTGGTGCCAGTTCAGCGGGTGAGTTCACTTCGTAAAAATCCACGGAGGCTTCCGCTTACAATCTGCACGCTTACTTGTGGGAAGCTGTGCTTCGACGAAGACTGCAGAAGAAGACAAGGGATGCGGCACCACTGCTTGGCCACATCTGGGAACAGGTGGGCCCATCAGAGCAGGCCAGGATTTCTTCTGTATTTGCTCCCGTTCTGTTTCTCAGCTAGCCACCCCCCGCCCCATCCCAGCTTTCACTGCTTCCTCACCGCGACCTTTCTAACCCTGCCCTAGCGGGAGGGGCTCCTCTTAATTTCGGCAGACCCACTCTGTGACCGGGAGGAGGTAGGTTGCCGGTATGCAGGTCTGCGTTCGTCAGAGCTATCTATTGCCACGTGACAAGTCACCTCCCAAGTGAATGGCTTAAACGACAATATTTTGTTGTTTGCCCCTGATTCTGCACAGCTGGCCAAGATGGAACGTTTAAGAAGCCTTGACATACGTAGTTGGGCTCCTCAGTGCTCCTTGCCACATAGCCATCTTGAGCCGCCTCATAGCGTAGCGGCCTCAGAGTAATCTGATTCCTCACATGGTGGCTAACTTCCAAGAGCAAGAAAGTGAAAGGGCCCATTCTCCTAAGCGTGGGAATGGACGCCTTAGAACATCACTTCCACCCAGTTTTACAGGGCAACGTAAGTCACGGAGAGGAGAAACAGACTCCCCCTCCTGATACAAGGAACAGAAATGCATGTGTGACCTTCTTTAATCCACCCAGAACTTTATCTAGGATGATAGGGCTGGAGCTTAGCATGCTTCCTGGAGCTCGAGGGTGCTAGGGCTCCAATGATTACAGCAAAAGCCCGGGTCCATCCCCCAGGGGACTTCCGCAGAGACATTATGTTCCAACCACCCAAGCGCCACTTGCATTAACTCAACAACAAACACACACATAATTGAATAATTTATAGAGAACCTTTGCGGAATAAATTGAATGGGAACTCGGTGGCTTTTCATTTCAAACAAATGCTACTGTGTACTCTGTTGAGCGTGAAACTCAAGCAACCCAACATCACTGAATTACCTGAATTTCTTGTCTAGACCAATGCTTCCCAAATTGTAATGTGCATGGGGATCACCTGGGGATCTTGGTTGTTTTTTTTCCCCAAGTTTATTTACGTATTTTGGGGGGAGGAGAGAGAGCGTGTGCGAGCGTGGGGAAGGGACAGAGAGAGACAGACTGTCCCAAGTGGGCTCTGTGCTGACAGTGTGCCGGGTTGAACTCACAAACCGTGAGATCACGACCCGAGCCGAAATCAAGAGTCAGACGCTTAACAAACTGAGCCACCCAGGCGCCCCAGGGATCTTGTTAAGAAGCAGATTCTGATGTCGCTTCACCAACTGAGCCACCCAGGCGCCCCAGGGATCTTGTTAAGAAGCGGCTTCTGATGTCGTAGGTCTGGAGTGGGGTCTGATGGCGCTGCTCTCAGTGTGGTTGGGCACAATCAGACCACAATGGAATTCAAACAGAGTTCGGGAACTTCCAAAGCACGTACTGGCTACAAACAGGGTCATTTGGACCCTCCATCAACACTCCCCTAGTTAAAGTAGTATAGAGTTAAGCTGATCCTTTGTAAGGAACATAAACCAGTTGGTTAGGGGTGAAATAATTTCTTCAGATGACAGTCAATCACACACACACAAATCTATAAATGAGAACATGACAAGGGCCGAAAATCAGATTCAGATTATGGAAAAGGACAGAAACACAAGCACCTCAGGAGGAATGCAACTTTAATCATACCAGACCTTATCAGCTCTAAGCAGGATCTGGAGAGCTAAGTAAGGTCCTGAGCTTGGGCGGAATTTATTTGGTAAACAGTATTGGTATTTGCTCGTATCATTGCCATAGGCTCACAAAGATGGACTTGTGCTATTTTAAATGTGAGCACATTCATTTGTACATTGTACAGCTCTTCAGAAATGGTGATCAGAGCCCTCAAAGGTGGTGTGTGTGTGTGTGTGCGCGCACGCGCATGCACAAAAAAAGATTTATTCAGTTTTACAGATTTGATAGCTTATTTAAGTTACAGGTTCAAATGCCTGGTTTACCTGAACCTTTTAAGTTCAGCCTAGAAACCTCATTATCCTTTTTCTGAATTCATTTTTAAGTCTAGCCAATAATAGCAGCCACTTTTAAGGGGCCTTCGGAAAATACTTGATTTTACTTGCAAACTTAGTTAATTAAACACTGTCACGAATTTTCAAGTACATTTAAAACTTAGTGTGGGGCACCGGGCTGGCTCAGTCGGTGTGGGGTGGGACTCTTGATCTTGGGGGTGTGAGTCTGAACCCCACGTTGGGCCTAGAGATTACTTAAAAATAAAATCTTAAAAAAAAAGAAGACAAAAAAATGTAGTGTTCTGTAGTTTCCTTTTTAATCACTTCAACTGTCTCAATTAACAAGCAAATACATTCCCAACTGTGCAAATAACTTTTGAGTCTAGCGAATTAAGCCTATAGTGAAACTTAAGTTTTCTTAAAATGTTCCAGTACCGTATACAAAATTAGTTTTCAACTAAAATCAAGAGTTTAGATTAATTACCCAATGATGCATTTTACAGTCGTTTCCAATGCTCAGAAAGTCTCTGAAACTTGTCCAACTACATAAAATATCAAATAGGCATAGATTCCTTCCTCACCCCAATGATGAGTCTCGTATTTTTGACTCTCTTAAGTTTCTCCACTTTTCCTAAATTCTCGAACTCAGAGATTCGTCCCCATTACAGATGATAGTTACCACCCCAAGACTGAGCCTGCACACACAGCCAAGATTTGGGCTGGCCTCTGGCTAGATTCTTGTCAGTGACCCTAATGAGATACCTGAAGCCTGTTAATGATTGCTATGTCCACGATGCGATGCTGTATTTCTTGTGAGGTGGAATCAAGACCCTGACCCTTTGTTTCTTTGTTTGCTTGTTTAGATTTGTTTCTGTAAGATTTTATTTTGAAGGAATCCGTGCATCCAACATGGGGCTCGAAACTCACAACCCCGAGCTGGAGTCGCACGCTCTGTGGACTGAGCCAGCCAGGTGCCCCCCTGACCCTTAGTTTTAAGCTGTACACATTCTTGGATTTTCTGTGCACTCCTGGACATTTGTAGAACTGGCAGCTGGATCCCCTGACTGGATTTCACATTTAGGCGGTTCTCACAATATGTACTTTTCTCTTTAGCCCCAAAGACCTTTGCACTTGAGGAATCCTAAGATATGTAAATACCCTTTTATCTGCTAATAAGACCTTGGGAATCCGTGGAATCTTTGTAGAGGCTTTGATCAGATTGGCTTTGGATTTTAGGGCCTGGGTGCCTCTCTCCGAGATTTCAGCAGAACACATACTTTTTTGAATATTTCAAATTACATTCAAGTTTTAATATTTCACATGGCTCTGTCTGAGCTGTGGTCACCAAAATTTGAGGTCCTTTTACTGGCAAGGTTTGATGCATATGATCAGCAAGCTGCTTCTTTACTAATTCAACAAATGTTTACTGATCACCTGCTCTTTGTAGATACGCAATAGAAAACGTAAGATGCTCTTTTCCTTCTGTCCTTCTTGCCCCGAATTTCTCAACCTCAGTACTACAGTCCATGGCCTCTCCCCACTAGATTCCAATAGCACCCTCCCCCCCCACCCCCCGCCCCGGGTCTTTCTTGACAATCCAAAATGTCTCCAGATATTGTCAGATATCCCCGGGAAGTAAAATCACCCCCGTTGAGGTATGCAGGAACCATTATAGGGTGTCTCGGTTTTGAACGAAAAAAGGTTAAGTGTTTGTCAATCTGAAATACCTGGTCCGAATCACGTCTGTGGTAGGCAGAATAATGGCCCCCCAAAGACGTCCGGACACATCCGATTCCCCCAAATCTACGTTTCTCTACGTGGCATACGGGACTTTGCAGATGTGGTTAAATTAAAGCATCTTG
Organism: Lynx canadensis; assembly: GCF_007474595.2. Taxonomy (NCBI): domain Eukaryota; kingdom Metazoa; phylum Chordata; class Mammalia; order Carnivora; family Felidae; genus Lynx; species Lynx canadensis. The sequence goes on from NC_044321.2 coordinate 6,702,696, forward strand.
AGGTGGGAAGATTATTCTGGATTATGCAGGTGAACCCAATGTGATCACACGGGTCCTCATACGAAGGAAGCAGGAGGTCAGTGTCAGGGAAGGAGGAGTGAGATGTAAACTGAGGCTGGAGGAGGGACCCAACTGTTGGCAGGGGGATGAGCCAAAGACCGCAGGCAGCCTCTAGATGCTGGAAAAGGTAAGGGGACTGGACCTCCCCTAGCGCCTCCGGAAGGAACAAAGCCTTGCCGACACCTTAATTTTGGCACAATAGACCCATTTCAGAGTTCAGACCTCCAGAACTGTAAGATAATAAATTTCTATTCCCTCCGGTCACCATGTTTATAGTAACTTGTTACAGCAGGGAGACAAGATGAATACAATATTTAAATATTCAGATTCTATTGGCTCAGATGTTTTTATAAAGTTCCCATGGAATGAAAACGTTTTTTTGTTATTATGGAAATTTTAAGCATATGTAAGTGACAGCGAACAGCATAACGAACCTCCTTGACTCATCCCCGGCTTCAACAATTATCAACGCACGATGACCTTGTTTTAAACCCACTCGCTCCTGCTCTCCGTCACCTGTATTTTTATTTTTTATTTTTATTTTTTAACATTTATTTATTTTTGAGAGAGAGAGACAGAGCATGAGCAGGGGCGGGGCAGAGAGAGAGAGAGAGAGGGAGACTCAGAATCCGAAGCAGGCTCCAGGCTCTGAGCTGTCAGCACAGAGCCCGACGCGGGGCGCGAACCCATGAACTATGAGATCACGACCTGAGCCAAAGTCGGACGCTTAACCGCCTGGTGCCACCCAGGCGTCCCTGTATTATTTTTAAACAAATCTTAGCCATGTCACACTTCCCATGCATTTATAAAACGTATGGACTATTTCAACGGTAACTGAAATACCATTACCCAACCCAAATTTAAAAAAATAATTCTTTAATACCATCAACTATCAAGGAGCGTTCCCGTTTCCAGTTGCCCCACAAATATCACGGATATTTTTTCCAGTTGGGTCTGTATAAATCCGGATTCGCACACAGCCCACGCCGCGCTACTCGTTGCTACGTCGCTTCAGTCTCTTTTTCACCTGCAGGCTCCCTTTCCATCTCTCTTTTGTCCCCCTTGAAATTTATTTCTTGAAGAAAAAAGGACATTGGTCAGGTAGAGCTTCCTCAGCTGGGGTTTTGCTAATCTTCGCAGCCACTGAAGCTCAATGTCAGGATCCAGTCAATCCGTGGGGTGGTGGGGGGAGGGGGGGTTCATTCACATTTCTGATTCCCTCACTGCCCCTTCGGGATCAGCTGAATGTTTCCACAAAGGGACCCTTCTCTCATCTACAGGTTGGATACCCAGTGGTCCAAGGTGGGTCCGAGCTCCGGGTAACACACGGCGAATGTGGGCGTTCCTGGTTTGCTTCCCGTCTGGACTGGGTGTCAGCCTTTACTGTTTATGGAATGTGGTCTTGGAATCAAGTGTGACATACCTGGGGCTCCTGGGTTTGGTGGGATTTCTGGGGGCTGTCAGGGTGGGTTTCCGTTTTCTGGGATTCCCTGGCATTACATGGGATTCTGTAGACGGAGGTCTACAGATTCCCGACAGATTTCCAGGCGTATTAGTTTCCTGGGGCCGCCGTCACAGAGTGCCGCAGACCGGAGGGCTGAAAACAACAGAAATTTCTTCTCTCGCTGTTCTGGAGGCTAGAAGTCTGAAAGCAAGGTGCCAGCGGGGTCGCACTCCCTCCCTCCGAAGGCTCGAGGGGAGCGTCTGTTCCGTGTCTGTCTCTTAGCTTCCGGTGTTGCTGGCAATCTTTGGCTTTACAGGAACATCACTCCCATGTCTGCCTCCTTCATCACATGGCCTTCTCCCTGTGTGTCTGTGTCTTTTCTCTCCTCCAAGGACGCCAGTTATATGTGGTTTTGAGGGTTCACCCCACGCCAGGATGACCTCATCTTAATGTAACTGATTACAGCTGACCTTATTTCCAAATAAGGGCACGTTCACAGGTACCGGGCGCAGGACTTGAACACACCTTTTGGGGGACATAATTCAGCCCGCAACACCAGAGAACCCAGGGCGTAGGAGCAGTAGACCTTCTTCTTGCCAGCGATGTCACGGTAGACTCGGGGAGGGAATCAGCTTGGCAGAGACGTCCTGCGGAACGAGTGGTTTGATCTGCAGGAACAGAGCCTCGCTCCCCCAAACGGTCTTCCGTGCTATCGCTGAAAACTGCCGTCCCTTCGGAATGTCCGAAGGACACAGCAACTAGAAGTCAAAGGTACGGACAGGGCCCTGTGCTCCAGAGGACTTGTGTGAGTGAGATTTAGTGCTCTACCATCACCCTCTCGAAATTCTTCACAGTTTTTGTAAACAAGGATCCGCCATGGTCTGAATGCTTGTGTGCTTTCCAAATTCGTATGTTGGAATCCTAACCCCCCTGGGGGATGGTATTAGGAGGTGGGGTCTTTGGGAGGTGTGGAGGTCATGGTGATGGAGCCTCGTGAACGGGATCAATGTTCTTTTCTTTTCTTTTTATTGATTTTTTTAAGTTGATTTACTTATTTTGAGAGAGAGGGAGAGGGCGTGCGCGTGAGCGAGGGAAGGAGGAGCAGAGAGAAGTGGAGAGACAGGATCCCAAGGGTGTTCCACGCTCAGCATGGAGCCTGACCCGAGTCTCGATCCCGTGACCGTGGGATCATGACCTGAGCCGACATCAAGAGTTGGACGCGCAACCGACTGAGCCACGCAGGCGCCCCATGGGGTCGATGTTCTTTTAAAAGAGACCTCCCAGTTCAGGGTGAGGGAAACAGGACGGCGGCGTCCAGGAACAGCTAGTAAATTGCTGTCATAGAATTCAGCCTTTCTAAAGGGAGGACCAGACTCCCCCCCCCCCCCCCCCCCCCCCCCCCCCACAGCAGATGTCCCCTAAACAAACTAGTCAAGGGCACTGGACCTATTGGAGAGAGTCTGGGACTTAGTGACTGAGGAATTGGGGTTCTGACCCTACTCCGGTAAGTTGTACACAGGTGTCCCGCTCTCAGAGGGTTGGTAAAGGTTAAACTATACATAACTGTATAATCCATATAACTATATAAAGGGCAGGCCATAGATTTCGCTATCTCTCGCGTATAAAAAAGAAGTGTGTTCCACAGTGCCAAGCAGGGTGTGTGCTCAATAAACATTCTTTTTGGCCATTCATGAATAAATAAATAAGAAAGAGACCTGCCGGACTTTCCTCGACCCTTCTGCCCTGGGAGGACACAAAGACCCGGAAGAAGACCTTCATTCAACCATGCTGGCACCCCGATCTTGGACGTCCCAGTCTCCAGAACTGTAAGAAATGAATTCCTGGTGTTTATAAACCACTCAGCCTGTGGCATTTTGTGAAAGCAGTGTGATCGGAGTAAGACAGGGCCCCACATTTCCATTGTGCACCGCAAAGCACAGACCACACATTATGCGGCCAGTTCTAGGTGGGGACGCCGACCGGGGGTGGGGGGTGTAGAGGCACAGGAAACGAACCAAAAATCAAATGTTGTTTACAGCATAGTCGGCTTGGGGCTGGCTTTTTGCCTCTTTCTTCTCCTGTGCCAGGTAAGTCTGGCTGCACTTCACGGAGACATGGCCTAACCTTGAGTGACAAGCAAACCCGGCTTCTTAGCGGTGCTTGTTGTGCGGAGCGAGTGTGGACGTGGCTGTCACCATCCTCCGCTCAGTGACTGGAGTAGGGCTGGGCACCTCTTACGTGGTCAGTAAACCTCGACTGATTATGACGCTAAGTAAGGAAACCGTGACCTAGATCCTCTTGGAATCAGCGTTGTGAAATCTCTTCCCTCCCCCCGCCCCGCCCCAACACCATCCCCTTCTGTGTGTGTGACCTGGTGGGACCCACACGAATGGGTCTGGACTCGGCGTTACGGTGAGCTCCCCCGCGCTGCTGGTTTATGAACCTCTCTGTGAGTGGAAAGACTTGTAGAAACACAGAACAACTGCTTATGGAGTCGAGACGTGTGATGGATGGTTTGTCTGTTGACGTGACCGGACCGTGAGGTGCCCAGAGAGTTGGTCACGCGGCGTTCTGTGCCTGTGAGGTTGCTTCTGGATGAGCTGAAGGTGTCAATCAACAGGCCAGACCGAGGAAAGCGGATGTAGGTGGGTCCCATCCAATTCGTCGAGGGCCTGAACGAAACAGAAAGATTGACGCTCTGCGAGTAAGGGGGAACTCCTCCTGCCTGACGACTGAGCTGGGACATCACTTTTTCCTGCCGGCCTCCGCCTGGAACTGCACCATTGGCTCTCCTGGGTCTCCAGTTCACTGACTGCAGATCTTGGGACTTGTCAGCCTTCATAATCATGTGAACCAATTCCTTATAATGAATCTCTTTATTTATATATCATCTGTCTGTCTATCTATCTATCTATCTATCTCCTATTGGTTCTGTTTCTCTGAACTTCCATCTCAGGGCTGATGCTTTTTAGCAGCGGCCAGATCACATTGGATCAGCTACTTACATTCTCTGAGCCTTGGTTTCCCCGCGATAAAGCCTAGGCGGTACAAATGTGATCATAAGTCACACATACACTATGGGGTTTCTCATGGGGGCTGCATCGTTCTCTGGGAGGTGGGGCCACCCTGTGCACTGTGGGAGGGTGAGCAGCCTCCCCGGCTCCTACTCACTGGATGCCAGTAGGGGCCCTTCTTCCAAAAACGTCCCCAGACCCTGCCGCATGTCCCCTGGGGGCCACGGCCGGCCCTGGTTGAGAATCACTGATGTATGACAGGCGTCCTGTGGTTTTGCTCCAGGATCTAGCCAGGTTAACTGTGTTCCAAAGCTGTTCCATTCATGCGAGGAAAGAGACTAAGTTGTAACACCAGCATTGGCAAGCGGAGAAAAAAAATGGTTCGTGACCCAGAGGCTGCTCCTCTCTGTGTTGCATAAACCCTCCTTCTTGTTTCTGTAAGCCGGAGACTTCCAAGCGGCTCTGCTTGGCTCATAAGGCAGAGGTCTGCAGTTTAAGAATCTGTTTTTCCAAAGACACAGGGGACCAGAGTCCTAATCCTGAACCAGAGAATCCAGCCAGGAGGAAGCATCTCGTAGTATGCTGGCTCATGGCAACTGTGTCTTCCTAAAATTATGGTTTGCCTGGGATACATTTTCAGTTGGCTCGTTAGCATTTTGTTGAACAGAACCCACGGGTTGGGAAGGAAAAGAAGTAAAAGTGTAGCCCTGGGAGGGGAGACTTGGAGAGGAAGGAAGTGGGTGGTTCCGAGTGTTCTAAGTTTGGGAGAGAAATTGGTCTCACATTTTTTTTAATCTGAATTTTAATAACCCAGGTACAAATGGAGTCCTACAACATGACAGCCACGACCAATTCCAAGAACACCGCTTTGTGCTGAGACGCCGAACGATGCAGAGCAGAACGATGCACTAAAAACGACCAAATACGGACCTCCCGTCTTATCCACACAGCTGACTTTTCCAGAACACCCTGCATGGCTTTCGAGTGGGAGATCAGGAAATGAGACAAATCTTAATCTCAAAACTGGATGGGGGCGCTCGGTCGGTTAAGTGGGTGACTCTTGGTTTCCGCTCAGGTCATAATCTCGCGGTTTGGTGAGTTTCGGCCCCTCGTCAGGCTCCACGCCGGCGGAGGCCGACCGTGCGGAGCCTGCTTGGGATTCCCTTCCTCTCCCTGTCTTTCTGCCCCTCCCCCACTTGCACTGTCTCGGTCGCTCTTAAAATAAATAAACAAACTTAAAAAAAAAACCAACTGGATGCGTCTACACATTTGGGAACAGCGCTGCCAGTCTCTCCGTCCACACTCAGAATCTAAACAGCAGCCTTTCTGATCACGAGTCAAATAAGCGTCTAAAGCTAAAGGCATCAAGCCACAAAATAAAATATCAGGGAATAACCCCACCCTGTCCCCATTCCAGTCCGTGAGCCTGCCTAGGGGTCCCGGGTTGGGGACCTTGGCATTTTTCTCTTCTTTTGCAGGCCCCAAACCAGCAAGACGGGAATTAGCAAGCACTACATGTGATCTCCTCCACAGCCTGTTGGATTTGCATTATTTAAATGTATGGGAAGTGCCCATAATTGAGTAATTATTCTAGCATTTAAAGAATGCCAAACAATGAGCCATTTCTTCTTCAGACCCGATCCGGCCCACTTCCGGTTTCCTCCCCGCACAATGTGCAGAATTAGCCAATGTGTCATTTCCTAGAACACTTGATTGTTTATACAAGTAAGCAAGACTCCTTTGGCAGTATTTATTTCTCTCATTTTAGGCACGATGATTGTGGCCTTCGTGGTACTCCCTTCTCTAGAAGCTTCTCAAGTGTTGAATGTGTACAGATGCGATTTGGTACCTTTTTTTTTTTTTGTACCTTCTTTTTTTAAAATAAAGATTATCCTCTGGGAAGAGGGGCGGGGAGCGAAGGCGGAATCCAACTGAAAGAGCAAAACTCTTCCAACTCTGCGTTTGCTTCTCTGGCGTGCAAAGAGTCTGTCGGTTTGACTCCTTACCAAGCATTTTAAAGAAAATATTCTGCGAGCTGTACTTGAGTGCATTTTAGCAGTTTCAGAAAAGGGATTTCCCACAAGGTCGGAAAGGAGGAGAACAAGTATTCGCCACCTCAATGACCCAGAGCCTAAGTGGATTTTTCCTGAGCTGTTTTTCCATCAGAAATCTCGGTGAGAGGCTAGGTCACTATGATGTTTGCACTTTTGTTGTGGGCAAGGCTGTGGTTTTAATATAGAGGCAATTAGGGGCGCCTGGGTGGCTCGGTCGGTTAAGCGCCCGACTTCGGCTCAGGTCACGATCTCACGGTTCGTGGGTTCGAGCCCCGCGTCGGGCTCTGTGCCGACAGCTCGGAGCCTGGAGCCTGCCTTCGATTCTGTGTCTCCCTCTTTCTGCCCCTCCCCTTACTCGTGCTCTCTCTCTCTCTCAAAATAAATGAACTTAAAAAAAAATTCTTATAGAGGCAATAAAGAATGCATGCCTGTGCCTTCAGCTCAGACCAAAGCCTTCTTCCACTACAGTGTTCGGTGTGTGCCTGTGTTTTTAGTGCAACATGGAAAACCTGGTCTATAACAGGCCTTATTCTCCCTAACGGTCCACACCCGCACACCATACTTCCCAATTCGTGGCACTGCTGGGGAGTCAGGAGTCCCTTCCTCGGCCACCGACTTCTCTTCCACCCCAGCTCCCTATACAGGTCTTCGGGGAGGGCCAGAGGCCGGCTAGGGCAAACATTACAAGTCAAAAAGTATGAACGGTGCCATAAACAGGCCCCGGGAACCCCGAGTTCTGGCCTCTCCCCTTAGCTCATTTAGGAAGAAGTGCAGCAGGTCCGCCGACCTTCTCTGAGTCGGAGAGGTGCAGGGGCCACGAGTGGGCGTGTGGATAAGGCTTCTCCAGTGAGGGTCTCTGTCTTAACTGGCTGTGTCACCCTTTTTCTGAATTCCCCTCTTGTGACACGCACATGAAATTAGGGATACCCGTAGATGTCGTCATGACGGTCAAACGATTTGCTTGCCAAGTTCTTGGAAGAGAGCAAGCGCCCCAGACTCTCTTAGGTCAGGCTCCGGGAAGGGCGCCTGAGGTGGGGGTTCTCATGTGAGTGATTGATGGGGGGGGGGCGCGCTGACTGCAGGGGGTTTGGGAGGTGGGCCGGGGCAGGGGGCAGCCCAGCCCAGGGGGAGCTCTGGAGTGCGGTGCCCTGGTGTTTGCCCCAGCAGGGCAAGAGGCAGGGCTGTCACATAGCAGACTCAGTCCCCGGGGGGGTGGGCACAAGCTCTCAGACGCAAGGGCAATCCTCCGAGAAGGGTGTGTGCCCGGGGCCACGGAGATCTGGGTGGGATGCGGCATCTGCTATGCAAATCGACAAGTACTTGGGGCCAGCGGCTCCACATGCCGAGGGGACAGGGCCCAGAACTTGGGAACCTGAAGACCTGAGCCTCACTTTCCTCATCTGAGGCGTCTTCCTTTTAGTCTCGCGGGCCTCCCTGCATCCTCAATTTGAGGTTGGCACCTGGGCTTCATTTGTAGACAAGTCACAGTCGGTCACTGCCTGTTTCTTTGTTTCATCCCCAGCTTGTGGCGTGGGGCGTGCACAGACTCTGTGTTGCCCTCTGCAGCATCCCAGCACCCAGCACGATGCCTGCACACAGTAGGTCTGCAGCACAGTCCGATTGGGCACTTGGGAGCTCCCATGCTCAGCGAAAGGCCCGTCCACTCTTGCCTCTTAGCTCCCAACTGGATGTAGCCTCCCCCACCCCTACTCTGCGGATACTTTCTCTTCTTGCCTTTCCCCGGATGAGTCCTTCGATGTGCGGGTGTTCTCTCTCTGTAGACGCTGGCTTCACTCTAACACACCCCAGCCCCATTCGGGGCAGTTTCTAGCGACAGTACCCAGATTCACGAAATTCTGGAAGGACTCCGTGCCCGGGAGGGCCGGGACGCAGCTTCAGCCCTGCCACGTTGGGAGGCAAAGTGACTGCGTGCGCGGTGGGCCGGATGAGAGAGAAAAGGCTGTGGCAGCCCCCTTGGCAATAACGCATGCCAACCTGAAGGGAAGGTGTCAGAGCAAAAGCGCTTGGGCGTCCCCTGGAAAGCGCAAGATCAGAAAGTATTTGCTTTTTTTGCTACTCTCCCTACCCTTCCCTTGGACATTTAATAAGCCATCCATGTTTACAAGGACTCGAGCGGTGTTATTTCCGGCACATACGTTTTGGGTGGGGGCGGATACTTGGGGAGCAAGGAAGTTTCCGTGTTGTGGTGGGAAGACTGGAGGAAAGACCTTCCTCAGCGATGTCCCAGTTAGCAGTCTCCACGCCTTCACCGTCGTTAAAAACAACTTTCTCCCTTATGAAAGTAGTATTACCATTTTACAAACAATGTGGAGGGTAAATAATTTTTAAGCAACCATCTCACCGAAGGAATGCAAACTACCTGTGAGCATGTTTCCTCTAGTCTCTTCTCCCATGTGCCCAGATTTGGATCTCTGTTTTGACTTTTTACTAGATATTTTTATATCACTCTAAGAGCGTTTTAACCCCTCCCCCCCATACTTTCCTGCATTTCCTGGCATTAAATCTTGTGGCCAGGGAACTGGAGTACTAAGTAGCCGGGGCATTTGGTGCAAGAGACAGCCCCAAAGTTGGACTTCAGTTTCCCCAGCTTGAGATGCGAGTGGAACATAAACTGCCATCGAGGTTTCCAGTTTTAGGAATTGACCTGGCTTCCTCCCCTGCAGTGGCCTACTTGGGTCTCTGCTCAAACTAGCAGATCCTTCAGGCTGGACGATGGAAGAGCTCAAAGCAGGTCAGGAGGCCAGGCCCAGAGTGGGGACTCCGGATCAGTCCTTCTGGGGCTCTCCTGGCAGGGATCCATAATGCGTAAGTGGCCACCTGCCCAGCTCCCTGCTCCCAGGTGTGTCCTCCCAGCTCGACCCAGGACGACTGGCCGCGGCTTCCTCCTCCAGCTCCCCAGCTCCCTCGGCCTCCCCTCCGGGGCATTTCCCGCCCTCGCGGGACCGTCTTGGGCACTCGGGAGACCCAAGGCGCTGTCCTCCCCCACCCCAAGTCGGCAGAGGGGAGGCCAGACTTCCAAGTCCCGGGAGTGGGTAAAGTGAGGTGACCGCCCTCTCCCCCGGGAATTGTGTGGGTCCCAGGAGTCAGCCCCGGGGCGGGCCGCGCCTGCAGCTCGGGCGGGGTGCCGTCCTCCCGGCCCTCTTTCCTCTCCGCGGTGGCCCGGGGGCGGGCGGACGCGGCGGCGCCCATCCTGGCCCCCGCGCGGTTTCCCGGCGGGGCCGGAGGAGGGAGGTGATGGAGTGGGAAGAGGGAGGAGCGCGCGGAGCCCGAGGGGAAGGAGAAGGAGGAGCAGCGGTGGAGGGGAGAAGGCGCCTCCGGCGGGTGAGCCGGAGGAGCGGCAGCGGACGGGGGCGGGGGCTCGGGGGTAGAGGAGCGGGTAGCCGAGGAGCCCCGGGGAGCTCGGAGGCGGAGCGGCGGAGGGAGACTGGGGGACTAGCGGCGGACGCGGGCGGGGCCGTCGAAGCGGCCGGGGCAGAGGGGGGCGGAGCAGTGGGAGGGGGGCGGGGCCTACGCAGCCCCGCCCCCCTCCCGACCGGGCCGCGCCGAGGAACGAAGATGGCCGGGCGCGCCGCGGGAACCGAGGGGCCGCCGGCAGCAGCGGTGGCGGCGGTGGCGGCGCCGGGGCTGTGACTCTACGCGTGGCGGCGATCCGAGCGATCCGGGCGGGCGGGCGGACGGCGGCGCGCAGGGCCAAGAGGGCAGCGGGCGGGCGCCGGTGCGCGGGCGCCGGGCGGAGGATGCACCGGGTGCGGCGGGCGGCTCCCCGCGGCCGCCCCCGCGCCCCGGGCGCCGGGCCTTAGTGCTGGCTGAGGAGGCGGCGCGCGCGGGGCGGCCGGGCGGCGGCGGCGGGGCCCGTGCCGTCATGCCGTGGCTGAGCGGCGGCCGGCGGCGGCGGCGGGGAGAGCCGCGGGAGGCTCCGCGGGAGCCGCAGCCGCCCGCGCAGCCCGCTCGGGAGCCGCCGCCGCCCGCGCCCCCTGCCGCGGCCCCCGCGCCCTCCGCGCCCTCCGCGCCGCCGCCGCCGCGGGCCCGGGAGAGCGCCGAGCTGCCGCTGCCCGCCGGCTGGGAGGAGGCGCGCGACTACGACGGCCGCGTCTTCTACATCGACCACAACACGCGCCAGACGTCGTGGATCGACCCGCGCGACCGGTAAGGGCGGGGGTGCGGGCCGGGATCCGGGCGCTCCATCCCTTGGGTTCGGGGAGGGGATCGAGGACGCCGGGAGGCCTCCGGATCTGGACGAAGATCGCGCGTCCTCGGGGGTCCGGGCGTCGATTCGGGCCCTCCACGCCCCCACCCCGGGGCCTTGGACGAGGATCGAGGCGCCCCCTCTCCCGGCCTCGAGCCCCCGGAGTGCGGAGCCCCGGCCGCCTCCCGGCCCCCGCCGCGGGGCCGACACAGTGACTTGGTTCCCTCACGTCACCCGCTGACCGGCGCCTGGAAGCTGGGCGCCTGGAATTTCCTCTCCCGGGGCTGACGGATGGCCCTCTTTTCCTTTTTCCGCCGCGGCCTCGCCCATCCCTGCCGGGCCTCAGCGGCCCACCGCCCCCGGCCCCGCGGTGGCCAGATGAGCTGTCATCTTGGAGCCGAAACGTGCGCTCCAGCTTCGTGGTGTGGGTTCCTTGTCTGGCGGGCTCAGCGTACTTTCCATCCAGAAACTGGTGCCAGACGGGCCACTTCAGGGATTCCCAGTTCTTTTGCAGTTGGGAGAGCCCGCTCCCAAACTATGATGGTTGCTCTTTAGCGCCTTAAAAATTGAGGTAAAATTCTGATGGAAAGAGCCTTGCCTACTGCAGGCAGAATGGAATATGATTAGACCCATATGGTTTTGGGGTAAACGAAAAACAAGAGCTGAATTTCAGGTTTCCTTTTTGTGCAAGATGTGAACAGGGCACCAAGTTATCGTCTTATTCATGTAAATAAATCCCATGGAGGAGAAAAAAAGGATTCTTCTGAAAGCACTACCATATTGCATTTAATTAAGTTCATGTAATGACGCTTTTCCTTAACTTTCTGTTTGATTGCTGGTTTCAATGGCTCCGCTGCTTTTGGAGAGATGCAGTGTGTGTGTGTGTGTGTGTGTGTGTGTGTGTGTGTGTGTGTGTAATTGGGGATTCTGTTGAAACCGAGTATTTCTGGTGGTTACCTGATATCTTGCTGGGTGCCAGAAAGGCAATAGTGCTGGCTCCCCAGGGATTTCAAGACTTGAGAAGGTTCACTTTGGTGACATTGGTCCTGCTTTCCCCTCACCTGCACAGGAAAGGCAGTGCTGCATGGCACTGGCATTTGAAAATAAACTTTGGAGGAGGGAAGCTGCTGCATTATTGTTTGAAGATCTCTGTGGGTTCAGATAGGGAAAAACAAAGCCAAAGGATCGTGCTTCCCTAACATTTTCCCTGAACACAGCAAACTTCTGGACTCAGAAACTTAGATCAATCTTAGCACAGTTTTATGGGTTAAAAAGATGCTTGGTTATTTTGAAAATCAGGTGAGATCATATAATAATTTTAACCAAAGGCTAGAGCCACAGCTGTTTGATCAAGCCTTGGATGGTTCTGGAATTGGTAGAACTGCTTGGAGTGTAACGCCCTTTTATGCTGTATGTCTGTTAAAAACCCAAACAACTGGAAAATGAACCAGTTAAAAACACCGTTTGGCTTAGAAAAGGCTAAGGCTCATTTTATGAGGGTAATATAAAACAGTTGTGGTTACGTCGGAGTGGGGATTCAAGATGAAAAATATAAATGTGAAACTTTCCATTTTAATGGTATGACCCAGGGCATAGGTGAGCAGACCCAATGGAAGTCAGCTTGTAGAATCTTCCTTTCTGTGTGCTTCATACACATTTCGTATGTTCTTTTTTCCAGAAATCTGTTTGCGCGAACTGAATGACATTTTCCCCCTTTTCAGACATTGCTTATGTTATAGATTTTTGTTAGAAGTCCCCGTTTCTAATGCTTAAAAGTGTCGATTGAGTGAACAAAAGTGCATATTTTACATTTTTTGTAAAGTAAAAACATGTGTATACTTTTATGAGACATTGTTTTTATAGTGAGTGAAATTCAGCAGGGGACAGCTTGCACTTCAGCTCCCATAATACCTTGCCCGAAATATGTATGGAATGTTCAGCAAGCCACAAACATTTAAGTGGAGTCTACCGAAGGGTGTAAATGGGGTATGGTGTAATAGCCATTCTTTTTCCTCTTTCAAAACAGAACCCTGCTGATTTTTATGGGTGACTGATTATCCTTTAAGGTTGTAATTGATTTTTATCATATGGAAAAAACGGTTTGTCGGAGCACATTTTCTCCATGTGCGTCTGACAGTTGAAACCCTTTTTGAGTTGTGTTTGAGCCACACAACTGGAAGACGCTGTTCAAGGACTTTCTCCAAACAGCTTCTAAATAGAGGACCGACAGAGTGGCAGATACACAAATAGGTTTTTAAATTTTTTTTTTTTTTTTTTTTTCAACATTTCCATTTATTTTTGGGACAGAGAGAGACAGAGCATGAACGGGGGAGGGGCAGAGAGAGAGGGAGACACAGAATCGGAAACAGGCTCCAGGCTCCGAGCCATCAGCCCAGAGCCCGACGCGGGGCTCGAACTCACGGACGGCGAGATCGTGACCTGGCTGAAGTCGGACGCCCAACCGACTGCGCCACCCAGGCGCCCCCACAAATAGGTTTTTAAAGAAAACGAGATTATGAAGGAATACGTGAATGTGGTAGGTTAGGCGAAAATTGTTGCTGACTTAAAACATGATTTCATATACGATTTAGTAAAAGCCATAATAGCATAAAATATGCTGCTGTAAGCAAAATAACTGAGGACCGAGGGTTGTAAATAATCTCTTCTAGGGTTTTAGAGTAATTCCATTCACTGTTGTGTTTGACAACATTTGATATTGCCACGGCTCGGGGTGTGTTGGTGAATTACTGTAGGTATCGTTTCTTTTTGGAGTCACAACCAAGAGGTTGCAAGCCCAAGGAAACAGTCTTTACAGATGTGGCTACAGATTAGTATAAAAAATTTCAGTATTTCCAAAATGCAGTTTTTTTAGTTTGATTTTGAATCCCCACCCCCACCCCCCCACCTCAGGTTTAAAAATTACCATCTCTGCAGATCAGTACTGTGTGTATAATGTTCATACGTTTATACATGTTACATATGTATACATATGTATACAGTTATTACGTATACAGTTATTACATATACACGTATACATGTGTATACATGTATACGCATACATATACAGTTATTACATATAATGTTCATACATTTCCTTTAACAAAGGATTTTGTCCTTTAACAAAGGGTTTTGCGTTAAAAAATATAAAGTGAATTCATCATTTCTATGGCTCGTAGCTCCCGTGGATGAGCCTTGTGTGGTTTACATTAGTTGCACATATGCATCCTACGTATATTAACTCAGAGTTCAATGACTGCTCTATAAAAACGTGTTTGCTGTTGAGGCAGAAAATTTGGGAAGAACATTTTTGCCTCCTTTGAAAACCTTGAGTGCTTTTGACAGCTGTGTATATGTGTGCTTCCTGTGGGGTTGTGTCGATATCATCCTATAGGCGGACTGAGTGATCGAAACTGTTTCTTGTAGCTCAGTTGAGATTGTGCAACACTGGAATACCAACTTTGGGCAGCTTAGGAATGGTGGACCAGATCACACTTGAGGTTGAACAGAATGTAAATAATCCCGACGGTGGTGGAAGACCCAGACGATATCATGACATAAGCTTTTAGGGACCCATTTGTTCACGAGATGGGATTTGACCTGCTCCAACTGGAGACATTCTGTGGTATATTAAAATTCCTTTGAACAGGCTCTTGCTTTATGGAGAAAACAATCCATGGTTTGGGAATTTGCCAGGTTTGGAGCCCCATATGACAGAGCCAGGTGACATCATGACCCCCTTCTTAGAACTTTTATTCAGTATTAATTAATGGGCGGTTTACCATATTTACTCCACAGAATCTGTTTCTGGGTTATATAAACTTTCTGATAGATAAGCAACGATTGCTCCATTTTTCATTTTTTTTGAAGAATAGGTACTGTTTGTATGGACATGGGGGAGCATCTTGCTTTTAAGGCCATAAGGGGTGGGCTCCTGGAAGAATCAATAGTCATTTCTTGGTCTATTCTTGGCTTAGTATCTTTCTTTCTTTCTTTTTCTTTCCTTCCTTCCTTCCCTTTTTTTTTTTTTTTTTAAGAAAAGCGAATGGAAAAGTCATTTCTGAAAATAGATCCCGGATGTTTGGAACTCTCTAAGTTTCCTCTTCTCCCTTTTCACTCTGATTCTGAAAGTGGAAGTAATGTTTCACCTTCTGTAGTAGGTTCTGCTTCAGGAGCCCATGGGTCAAGTGATGCGTTAAAAGTCACCCGGCGAGCCTGGTGAGTTTCTTTAGTCCAGGTCCCTTTGCTACTGCTGGTTGCCTTTCCCATACGTTCAGTAAAATTAAGCAGAGTTAAATGCTACTGAATTCAGTTTTTCCCATTTAAATCCAGTAAAATGTAGAAGTATTTACAGAGATTCTTGGGAAGGTGGATGGGGAGACCCGGGTTTTCTGGGGGATGGGAGACAGACATATGCAATGAAGACAGTGGTCACCAAGCACCATTGTCAGGTGGTGACGGCTTCTGAGAAAAGGACGGGGGGCTCATTTGAGCCTGCGGGGTCTTTACCTTCTTCCATTGATTTCCTGGGTTGAGGGTTTCTTGCGTGCTCTCTTGGAGCTGGGGAACAAAAGGAGGCATGTGAGGACAGTGCTGGAGACAGGAAGTGCTGCGTGTTCAGGATAAATGAGGTCAACTTGACTGACCCAGAGTCTTTGTGTAAGGGGGGTGAGCCTTGGGTAACAGCACGCAGAGCTCGGAACCCTCAACTTTGGGCTTGGAGGAGCGAGGACGGTCTTGTGCAGGCTCTCATTTCGCACTGGAAGGCCACAGCTATGGGGACGTCCTGCCGGCAGATGGGCGGACGGGGAGTTGAGCTGGGTCTTCTGGCCCTGGCCCGGAACCAGTGCTCTTTCTGGTATGCCACTCAGCTGCCCAAACCCCACCCACTCTTAAGCATCCTACCTCTGTGTTCGTTCGTTCGTTCGTTCGTTCGATAACTGTTGCACAGCCTCTCCGTCTCGGGTGCTCTTCCAGGGTTTGAGACTCTAGTGGCGAGCACTAGCAGACGGGCCCCTGCCTCCGTGGGGCTAACACACCTCACCGTGCTGTTCCTGCCTCTCGGTTGTTCCCCACTGAGATCCCTCAGGTCTGTGATGGTGGTCAACAGAAGTGGAGTGCTGACCGTGTGCCAAGCGCTCTAGGTGTTTGTCTGGATGCTTTCACTGAAAGCCCACGGTGGCCGCATGGAGTGTGGGTGGGCAGGTGATGAAACAGGACAGGGAGGTTGACTTAGTCACCTCACTGCCCACAGCCAGAGAGGGGCAGCGTCTGTCTGACTCCAGAGTTGAGCCCACGTCTACTACCTGGACGTGACCCTCCCTCGGCCAGGTAACTGTGCCCCTTGCTCGGTGTTATACCCACCAGTTATTTTTATCTTGCATTCATTGTTGTTTGATATTTTGCCCCCTCTCCCCCACCCCGTGGTAGGTAGAATAACGACTCCCCCAAAGATGTTACAATGACATCTGTAGGTAGGATTAAGTTAAGAATCTCGAGATGAGGTGATTGTTCCCGATTATCCGGGTGGGCCCCATGTAATCATGGACCTTATAAGAGGGAGGCAAGAGGGTTGTTTCCCATTGAGAATGGAAGCATCTGGTCAGCTTGGTGTCTTTGATAATAACGGTGATTGCTGGTGCTTGTAGAATGCTTAGGGGGTACTGTGCTGGTATGCTCGTTACATCCATTTTCTCCCTAGCTCCTCCTAGCAGTTAGGAGTCCTTGTTCCTTTCAGAATAGCGTAGAGTCTCACCTTAGTCATCTGATGTGCTGGCCAAATGTGGGGTGGTGGGTAGGGTGAATTTCCAAGAGAAGAGGCCAGTTGGAAACTCTTGGGAGGTCTTCGTGGATGGTGAGGGCCTGATTGAGAGAGATTGGGAGCAGTGGGGCTGGAAAAGGCAGGGATTCTACGAGAGAAACTGTGATGAAAACAAGGGCACAGTATTTAGCTAATACTTGAATCAAGGCAGGTGGAATCGGGAGCTCTTGACAGACATGGTGAGGGCGTCTTGAAAGGCTGTTCGTGGAGCTGCGGAATCTCCAGTGTTTTCTACCTGGTGGGCCCTCTTTTTATTTCTTTAAAGGGGCTAAGGAAGTGAGAGGGAAGGAGAAAGGGAGTCGGCTAGGCTGGTCCTTAGGCAGAAAGCCCTGCACTCGGGTGGGTGAGTCATCGAGCCAGGCGGGAGATCTTCTGGTGGGTCTTATGCGCCAGCCGCGGCACCACCAGGAGATCGAGCACTGCCAAGGTGGGCACGGCATTGCCATGGCGTGGGAAGCTCAGCCAGGACACCGGATAGCCACCGTGGGAGACGGACCCCTTCTGCCCGTGGAGCTCTGTGCCACGGGAAGGTGCTCGTCTCCAGTGCGGGGCAGGCCTCTGAGGGTATGGATCCACTGGATTTGCCCTGAAAATTCTCCCCGCTTAACAAAAATTGAGACAAGATTTACTTACTCTAAAATGTACCATTTCAAAGTACGCTGTGTAGGTAGTGGCTTCTAGTATATTCGCAAGGTTGTGCCGTCGTCACCACTAACTCCAGAACTTTTCCTTCACCCCGAAAAGAAACCCTGTACCTGTTACCCAAAGTCACTCTCCACCGCCCCCAGCCCCTGGCAACTGCTAATCTGCTCTCTGTCCCTGTAGATTTGCCTGTTCTGGACGTTTCATCTAAGTGGAGTCATACGCTCTGTGGCCTCCCGGGTCTGGCTTATTTTGCTCAGCATGATCTCTTCGAGGTTTATCCGTGTCGCAGCGTGGATCGGTGCTTCCTTCCTTTTCGTTGCCAAGTACGGCCCCACCGGGTGGCTAGGGCACAGCATTAGAGGCTGCCCTGAAGTGCCGTCCTTGTCCAGGTGTCCCTACAGACTATAGGAAGTGGCCGTGGCTTGAATTCCACCCTGTCAACTGCAGCTGTTCTACTCACAGAAGAATGACCCTTCCTATGTTTACAGTGTCAGAATGTAAACATGACCTCGTGTATTCCCTGAAAAACACGAGGCTTGGGCTGGCTGTGATCAGCTGTTGTCTGTTCTCATTTGCTCGCTGCTTGTTGTGGCCCCTCCGTAGTGCTGTCCATGGTTGAACCGGCTGGAGGGGGTGGGGGGGTCTTCCGAGTCCCGGCGCCCTCTGCACGTGGCGCCCAGGTAGCCCGTGTTTTAGGTTTGAGTTTCTATTCCCTGACACGAGCCTTGAGTAGATTGCTGTTTCCGAAGATGATGTCACAGCTCCACACGGTGTTACGATGTTGGGCTTAGGTAGGTGTGTTCAGTTCTGTCACTGCGCTTGGAATTTCAGAATTTTGACAAATGGCTCTTTGTTGCGTGCTGTTTGGGAACTGCTCATTCCGGCTCTTGGGAAAATGTTTTCTGGCCCTTTTCCCCCAGGTCTCCGTTAATCCTGGGAAGTGTCTGTGATCTTGGGACGGACGGGAGAGCTCAGGTGAAGCCCGTGAGGATTTGGAACGGGGGGAGTTTGGCCCAGGACAGCTGGCGGACCTCGCCTGGCAGGTCAGGGCCGGGGCCAGGGTCACGCCCGCCTGGCCGGCCAGGTCCCGATGTGCAAGGTGGGGCCTGGCACTCAGAGCCCAGTGCAGGGGGGAAGGGAGGTCTGGCTGAG
Source organism: Lynx canadensis (assembly GCF_007474595.2). Lineage (NCBI taxonomy): Eukaryota > Metazoa > Chordata > Mammalia > Carnivora > Felidae > Lynx > Lynx canadensis. The sequence continues at coordinate 6,721,090 of NC_044321.2, forward strand.
GCCGCACACCTTTGTTGCACCCTCGCTCCATTCTCTCTCCCTTGTCCAGAAACGCCCTTCCTGCACGCCGGCCCACTTCTCAGAGAAGAGAATCGGGTTTAAAGGGGAGGGTGATGCTGTCCCGATGGGCCCTTCTGCAGCCTGCGGGACTTGTTTGTGACGTCTGATGCACTTCACGTGACTGATCAGCTGATGGACGTGGGTGAGCCGCGGGAACCTTGGTAAAAATCCGTTGTTTGGCATCACGGCAACTGTGGCCCCTCACTTGGCGCCGTGCTCCTGTGCACAGCTGTGCGTGGAACCGACTGTGGCTGCCCTTTCACGTGTCGAGGCCCACGGGGACCTGGGGTGTTCCTTCTGTTCCACGGGGAAGCCACTGAAGCGTTCCTGCCACCCGAGAACGAAACCGTGCATGAACACGCAGAGTGCGTGCAAATCCCCGCCTGCCCCTTCCCAGAGGGAGCTCCCATAACCTCTTGCTGTGTGTCCTTTGGTCCCTTCTCGACACTCTGCCGAAACACATATGCATGAACCTGGACCTCTGTCTGGGGATTTTTTTTTTTTTCTAAAATTTTTTTTTTTTCAACGTTTATTTATTTTTGGGACAGAGAGAGACAGAGCATGAACGGGGGAGGGGCAGAGAGAGAGGGAGACACAGAATCGGAAACAGGCTCCAGGCTCCGAGCCATCAGCCCAGAGCCTGACGCGGGGCTCGAACTCACAGACCGCGAGATCGTGACCTGGCTGAAGTCGGACGCTTAACCGACTGCGCCACCCAGGCGCCCCTCTGTCTGGGGATTTTACAGAAACGGGATCATGCTATCGACTTGCCCCCGTGGCTTGACACTGTCGCTTAATGATAAGTCCCGGTGCTCTTGCCACTGTTGGAATATTACGGATCTACCACCGTTGTTTTCCATGTCGTTGTACTGAGGTACGTTTCATAACAGAATTACTCATTTTAAAGTGAGCCACTCCGTGGCATTCAGTTCGGTCACCGTGTCGTGCGGCCGCCCCCGCTGTCCAGTTCCAAAACCTTTCCTTCACCCCGGTAGGATACCCTGTCCCCATTAAGCAGCCACTGCCCGTTCCCTCCCCACCCCCCGTGGGCCCTGGCAGCCCCAGGCTGCTTTCAGGCCCTCTGGCTTTGCCAGTTCTGGACATTGCCTCCAAATGGAATCATATGATCTACAGGTGTCCCATCCCCTGGGCAGGGGACTTGGGTTCCATTACCTCCCCAAGGGCTCTTACGGTTGGCCCCATCCCTGGGGGCCATTTCCCCATTAACCACCCGCCAGCCCGAGGAAGGGTGAGGGGGAAGGGCCATCAGTGATATTAAAGTGGTGGTGGTGGTGGTTGTTCTAAACAAAATGGAGAAGCATAAATAAGTGAAAGGGTTTATTTCAGTTCCATAAAATGGATGAATGAATGAATGAATGAATGAATGAATGAATGAATGGAATCGTACGCTATGTGGCCTTTTGTGTTGGGCTTCTTTCATCTAGCCTAATGTTTTTGTGGCTCATCCCCATTGTAGGGGTCTGGTTTTATGCTTCTGCTTCTGGTTTAATACGAGGATACGCCCTCACGTGATCCTAACTGAGGGCAGCTGCGTGAACTTGCCCGCGGGAGCTGCCAGCACATTCTAAGAAAAGTCAATTGACAATCAAAGAAAAGAGATTTTTGCTTTTCGTTTGTTCCCTAATTTAGCCTTTAATTTGTTACTTTGAGAAAGAGAGAAATGTAAAATCTTTCACATTTCTCTTCAATGTGAGGGACAGGGAGCCAAAAAAAACTGATATGTACAGTAAGACTTTTCAATAACCTAGATGCAAAGAGAAGAATCAAAACAACCCCAAACAAACAAACAAACAAACAAAAACCCCGATCTACATGCTACGTCTGTGCCGGGGGCCATGGAGAGTAACAAATGAACATCCCCTAGCCGCTTTCCTCGGGGAGATGGAAACGCCGCTGGGGAAAACAGAAGAACCCACGTGGAATAATAAGCCGGTGCCGGGGTGGTTCGCGGTGGGCTGTCAGGACCGCGGCAGCCCTGGAGCCCGACGACGCGGGCGCCCCAGGTCAGCGCCTGCCACCAGCGCCGTGCTGCCGTGCAAATCCCTGAACTTCCTTGTGCCCAGAGTTTCTTACTTGTACAAGGAGAAGGGCAATACTTGTCGTTAGATGGACCAGCGTGTAAGTGTAGGTTCTTTTCCAGATGCAGTGGCCGGCCCCGGGAGGTCTTAGGAGAGGGGGGGGCCCAGCATCTGTTCCTGGGCAGCCTGTGGGATAAGAATGGGTTTTCCATTTGCAAATGGTTGAATAAAAAGAAGAGTAGTATTTTGTGAAATTTATGTGACATTCGGATTTCAGCGTCCACGAATAAAGTTTCATTGGAGCTTAGCCGCACACTCCGTGGCTGCTTTCGAGCTACAACTAACTACGAGGACAGAGTTGAGTGGCTGGGCAGAGACCGTGGGGGCCGCAAAGCCGAAAACGTTACTGTCTGGCTCTTTACAGAAAAAGTGTGCTGATCCCTGATCTTAGAAGACAGGATTGGGGCGCCTGGGTGGCTCAGTCAGTTAAGCAGCTGACTTCCGGCTCAGGTCATGTTCTCACGGTTCGTGAGTTCGAGCCCCGCGTCGGGCTCCGTGCTGACAGCTCAGAGCCTGGAGCCTGTTTCGGATTCTGTGTCTCCCTCTCTCTCTCTGCCCCTCTCCCACTCGGTCTGTCTGTTTCTCTAAAAAATAAATAAAAACATTAAAAAACAATTTTAAAAAAAGGATTAATTAAGGTCAGGGGACCTGTGGTCAGGGGACCATTCATTGGTCAGGGGACCTGTGGGGGGTGGCACAGGATAAGACCTGAAAACCCCAGTGGGAAGTCTAACCAGAGGAAAGGGGCATGGAATCATAAAAGCCAGTGGGGACCTTAATTTAGTCAAGGAACTCCTCCATAGAAACTTCTTCGGAAAAGGATGTTGTAGGGGTGCCTGGGTGGCTCAGTCTGTGAAGCATCCGACTTCGGCTCTGGTCACGATCTCACCATTTGTGAGTTCGAGCCCCGCGTCGGGCTCTGTGCTGACAGCTCGGAGCCCGGAGCCTGCTTCGGATTCTGTGTCTCCCCCTCTCTCTGCCCCTCCCCCGCTCACACTCTGTTTCTCTCTCTCTCAAAAATAAATAAACATTAAAAAAACAAAAAGGACGTTGTATCTGTCATATGACAACCGGTAGAGTTAGATTAGATCATTTAAATAGGATGCGAATTAAGACTGTATAAGAAGGCAGGAAAATAACCACATTTAAAAAGATTTTCACTAAAAATACATTTTTAATTCTGGGGATCTACTGCACAGCACTGTTATTATAGTGAACGGTACTGTGTCATATGCTCGAATCGCTAAGAGAGTAGATCTTAAATGGTGTCACCACAAAGAGGAAATGGTAATCGGGTAACGTGATGGAGGTGTTGGCACACGCTATGGTGATAATCATATTGCCATATATAAGCCTATCGAATCATCATATTGTACACCTTGAACTTACACTATGTTATATGTCAATTACATCTCAGTAGAGCTGGGAAAAACACAGTTAAAAAAAGCTAAGGTTTGAAGGTGCAAAAAAACCTTAGTTCCTGGGAGAATTTTGAGTAAAGGACTCATTCTTTTGTGCTCCTGGGTAAGTGGACCCGCCCCCCTGTACTTTATGAACTGAAGTGGGTTTTAAAGGCCCGTTAAGAGAATTGTGTGTGTGCACATATGTTGCTTGCTAAGAACACGCAGATGGAAAGAAGAAACCCAGCTGTTCTCTGCCCCTCCACACCCCCCTTCACAGGCCTGGAGGGGCAGAAAAGACCCCCTGGGACCAGTGTTACAGGGAGGGCCCTTCATTAGCCTGTTCCTCTTCAGAGCAAACCGAGACGCAGAAAGAAATTGGTAGGATTCCGTTTATATAGCATTCTTTTCTTTTTAATGTTTCTTTATTTTTGAGAGAGAGACAGAGTGCAAGCAGGGGAGGGGCAGAGAGAGAGGGAGACACAGAATCCGAAGCAGGCTCCGGGCTCCGAGCTGTCGGCACAGAGCCCGACGCGGGGCTCGAGCTCCCAAACTGTGAGATCGTGACCTGGGCCGAAGTCGGACGCTTAGTCGACTGAGCCACCCAGGCGCCCCGATAGCATTCTTAAAATAATAACATGGAGTTGGAGAGCACATTAGTGGTTGCTGAGGGTTAGGGATGGGGGGCAGGGGTAGGTGTGGCTATAAAAGTGGCTCGAGGGAGGCATGTGGTGGCAGGATATTTCTACATCTTCATTGTGGTTATGGAAACTACACATGTGGGGAAATGACACGGAACTAGTACACAATGTGTACAGCCACTCACGTGCACACGGATGTGCACATGAACTCTGAGTAAGCCGTGTGGGCTGTGTGGGTGTCGGTCCCCTGGTTTGGCCTTGTGCTGTAGTTGCGCAGGGCGTGACATGGGGGGAAACTGGGTAAAGGAGCCTCCCTTCCACAGAAGGAGCAACTTTCTGTGAATCTGTTATTTCAAAATAAAAAGCAAAAGGAAAGAAAAGTGAGAGAATGAAGGGACCAAGCATTTATAGTTTTGTTTTGTTTTGTTTTTTTTTTGATTTAAACCATCTCCTTTCCTTTAACTTATTTAGATTTTACTCTCCTTTTCTACACAATACCTACCACGCAGTGGGTGCTCAGTAAATGTTTTTTGAATGTAATTATGCATGTAGAAGCAGGTTTTTTAAAATGTTTATTCTGAGAGAGAGAGAGATTCAGAGAGAGCGGGGAGGGGCAGAGAGAGAGGGAGAGAGAATCCCAAGCAGGCTCTGTACTGTCAGAGTAGAGCCTGACGTGAGGCTCGATTTCACAAACCGTGAGATAGCGACCTGAGCCGAGATCAGGAATTGTACGCTCAACCGACTGAGCCACCTAGGTGCCCCCCTAGAAACAGGTTTGACTTACTTGTGTATTTCTGTGTTCCACTTAGTTTTTCTCAAATATTCTAGAATTCTCAAGAGCAGTCGTCTTTGCCTGCGGTCAGAGCCCCTGCTTTGTTGGAGTGCCCACCCTTGCCTTGGCTCAGGGGATGTTATCCTCTCTGCAGCTCCTGCTGAAGTCCTGCTCGCTCAGAGCCGGTGGGTCTCCGCTGGGAGTGGGTTTGCCCCTGCGGGGCCATTTGGCCATGTCTGAAGACATTTTTGATCATCACAGCTGGGGAGTGGGGATGGGGTGCGACTGGCATTTAGGAGGTGGAGGCCAGGGAAGCTGCTGGATGTCCTCCAGTGCATAGGACAGCCCCCAGCACCACGAGGAGTTATTTGGCCCCAAGTGGCAGTAGCCGGGCCTGCCTGCGTTTGGCCGAGGCAGGAGCACGTGGCCCAGAGCTGTGCCGTGAGCGCAGGGGGAGGTGCGGGACAGCCAGAGTTGAGGACAAGGCTCCTCGTTCCTGCGGACCTGCGTGGAAGTGACTCCTCCTTCTGCTAACCCGTCTCCACCTACATCCGGAGCTGGGTGGTTACGTCGCTGCCACAGAAGCCAGGAGGGAGCTGGCCGAGAAGCCCAGGGTGGCGGAGAGAAAAGGCTGCACCCTTGGTAAGGTGGGTGGTAGCTGATTGAAGAAGGTTCTAGAGCTACCTGCCCGCAGCACCTTTTCTTACATGAAATGTGAACTAACAGTGTCTACTTAACCCTCCAAAGCCGGTTGAACTGGGGTCTCTGTCACTTGCGGCCAGCAGAGCCGTCCTCGCTCGTGTGTGTCTATCTCGTGGCGTCTGCAGTTTCCATCACGGACATTCTTTTTTTTTTTTTAATTTTTTTTTCAACGTTTTTTTATTTATTTTTGGGACAGAGAGAGACAGAGCATGAACGGGGGAGGGTCAGAGAGAGAGGGAGACACAGAAACACAGAATCTGAAACAGGCTCCAGGCTCTGAGCCATCAGCCCAGAGCCCGACGCGGGGCTCGAACTCACGGACCGCGAGATCGTGACCTGGCTGAAGTCGGCCGCTTAACCGACTGAGCCACCCAGGCGCCCCCATCACGGACATTCTTACTGGGGGTGCAGGCTGCCACGGAGCGTCTGGGCCTCATCTCATAAGTAGTCCTCTGTTTTTGACCCTTTAGACTGTCCCTTGATATTTGTGATTATATAAGTACTATAATTATAGTGCTGCTTAGGTGCAATTATTTTCTCAGCAGCAGTGCTTTCCCCCGCGTTTGCTTTAGGAGATAGCTAAAGGCCTGGGCTGAATGCAGACCAGTGGTTGGTTGGTTGGTTTTAATACACATCTGTGTTGGAATGTTTTAGAATTACAGAAGAGTTGCAAAGATGAGACAGCTCCCCCCATTGTTAATATCTTATATCACCATAGTGTACTTGTCAAAACTAAGAAGCCAATTTGGATATGTTTCTGTTCATAAAACTCCAGACATTATTTGGATTTCACCAGGTTTTTCCGCTAATGTCTTTTTTCTGCTCCGAGAGTTTTTAGAACTATTAAGTTGTTGGCATTTGGATGCCTCAAGCCGACTATTGTATGTTTCTCTTATATCTCTCTTGTGGGTGTTCATTTATCTTCCGTGCACTTGACAGACTTGTTAGAAGTGCTCCCAGGCTGCTTTTCATTTAGGCTCGTGACGTCGTATGGCATCCATTGAACAGTGGAGGTTCGTGAAGAACCTTCTTTGCTTTCTCCAGCTCTTCCTCGGCCTCGCACCCATCCTAGCATTAAACTGTGGTGTGCAGTCACTAGATACAGCCCCCAAGTACCCAGCGGGTTTCACATGAAAAGGGAAGGGATCAATGAACCTCGAAGACACGATGCTGAGTGAAAGAAACAGACACATAAGACGGCACAATGTCCCCCAAAGGCAAACCCATAGCGATAGAAAACTAGTTGTTGCCTGAGGCCGGAGGTGGGAAAGGGAGCTACCTCCGCGATGAGAACGTTCGAACGCTGGATTAGGTTTTGTACAACTCGGCACGTTTACTAAGAATCAGTGAATTGTATACGTAAAAAGGGAGGGTTTTATGGTATGTAGATTATACCTCAATAAAATTGTTTTGAAAAAATCTTATAAAGCGAACCTGTTCTTACATTCCAGTGCCTACCTTGCTTTGGTGGTGGGACGGACCAGGCTAATGTCAATGAGAGTTGGCAGCCGCTCGCCACGCAGAAGGCTTCCGGGCTCCTCAGAGTGTCCATACGATGTAGCGTTTTGTATGTCAGCTCTGCTGCAATGGACAATAAAAAAAAGCTTTTGGAAATGTCCCTGAAGTCACCAGGTACCCTTAAGAAGCCGTATGCTAACATTGTCCAGGAGTGTGGCCAACTGTAAGGGGAGACCACCGCCACGAACAATCTGGTGATCATCACTCGATCAAAAACATAGGTGGTTTTCATGAAGGCACCTACCTCCTTCATTCAGAGGAATTTTCCTTCTAGGAGGACTCACCGGCGCTGCTTTCTGTTTTAGAAGAGTTGATGTGACATCTGATTATGTGGCAGTGTTTGGGTTGTAATGCAGTTTGTGGCTGAAGGGTCGATTGATACTTGGGCCTTTATTTATTTTTAAAATTTATTATTATTATTATTATTTTTTTGGTGTTTACTTTTGAGTGAGCGTGTGAGCAGGAGAGGGGCAGAGGGAGAGCAGGGCAGAGGATCCAAAGCGGGCTCTGCACTGACAGCAGAGAGCCCAACGCGGGGCTCAAACTCACGAATCGTGAGACCATGACCTGAGCCGAAGTCGGACGCTTAACGGACTGAGCCACCCAGACGCCCTGATACTTGGGCCTTTAAATGTCAGCATTCTTCTCTTTCACACATTTTTTTGGAAGAAGCTCTTAAAATTGTACTACATGCTTCTTGTTTCTTGGGTGTATTAAAATGTGACATTTTCTTGATAGTTACGGTTTGTATGGGTGAACAGGGCCGTTGATATGTCCTGAAATGGACCACTAACCATAGGGACCACCCAAGTGTGCTTAGCCCTCATTTTAGACGTAGACATCTTGAGTCTGACTCCTGGCTCTGCCGTTTGGTGTGTGCCCTAGGGCAGTATTTGGGCTCTCTGAGCCTTAGTTTCCTTTTCCATAAAATGGGGGCACTTAGGTCAATGTCTAGTGCATAGTAGACACATTTTAATTGTTCTTGTGATCATAGTAAATAGTCTTTCAGCATTGTGGGTCTTCAAAGTCTTTTTTCTTCTGCCTATCAAATTTTCCTCTCTCCATTATCTCTCTTCCGCTTCTGAGTTGCTTCCTTATTTTCTTTGTAGTTGTGTGGCCCTGGGGACCCACCAGTGTAAAGGCAGGCACTCAGAGTTCATGATAACTATTTTTCCTCTCTGCTTGAAGCTGTTCTTTGCATTCTCTTGGTTTTGTGGGCTGAGTGAATGAAGTTGCTGGGAGTGAAATGTTACTAAAGAGAGTGAACAGATTAGAGCAGGGCCATCAAACTTTCTTGGTAAAGGGCTAGAGAGAAAATATTTTAGGCTTTATAGGCCACGGGGTCTCTGTTGCAGGCACTCAACTCTGCTGTTGTAGCTCAAAAGTAGCCAGAGGCTATCCCTAAATGTGGATGGGCCTGGCTGTGCTTCAGTAAAGCTTTATTTATGAAGACAAGAAACAGGCTGAATTTGGCCCACAGGCCCTACTTTGCCAATCCGAGAAATGATGTCATGCTTGTTTGTGTACCGTGTTGACACAACAGAAGCTTCTACATGTTTAACTTTCGTTGTTATTGTATTAGCTTGGATATAAATCTGAAAATACCCCAAATATATACCGAATTATTGGTTTGCAGGTTTCAGCATCATCTTGTTCTGGAACTTGGTATTTGTAGCACTCAGTGATGTTGGGGACTTTCAAAGAATTCACATCATATGATTAGATCTTGTTCCGTAATTAATGTTGGATACTTAATATTGGACAGATATTAAGACCAGGAGAAGTTGATTCAAGGTCAAGGTCTTCAGCTACATCTTCTCAGCAACCTTGTGCACTATCTACACAGTTTTCGTGTGTGTATTAATAGCTTTTGGCTGCACATTATTTATTTATTGAGAGAGAGAGAGAGAGCGCTCGAGCACGCACAAGTGAGGGAGGGAGGGGCCGAGGGAGGAGTCTTAAGCAGGCTCCACCCTCAGTGCGGAGCCCGACGTGGGTTTTCATCTCATGACTGTGCCATCAAGAGTCAGATGCTTCACCAGCTGAACCACCCAGGTGCCCCAGGCTGGATATTTGACAGACAGACTTACTTTGGGGATGAAATTAAGTTTACCCAAAACGCTGTGCTATTTGGGCCTTGGAAGGGGGACTCTCAGAGCGCATGTCCGTAGCACCGCCTCTGGAAAGTCCTCACTCCTGCGCGGCTCACCTGCCGGCGGTGGGAGATGGGTAAGTGGGTGGACCGGGGCTGCAGGGAGGCAGCGAGAAACCGTTAACATTCACTTCAACAGTTAACTTAGATATTTTCCTAGCAGCATGTGGCCACAGCTGTAAAAGCTATCCCGGCCCTCAGGTTCACCGATTCCACCAAAACCAAGGCTGTCAGCTGGGGGCGGTTTCGCCCTCCAGGGGACGCGTGGCAATGTCTGGAGACGGTTCTGGTGGTCGCAGTTTGTGGGGAGGGGTCGGTACTGGCGTGCAGGGGGCGGAGGCCGGGGATGCCGCTCGATGTCCCACAGGGCACAGGGCAGCCGCAGCAGAGAGTGACCCGGCCCCTGTGCCAGCGGCGCTCAGGCTGCGACCCTGCTCGCGGGGGCACGCCGATGCCCATATGATGTCACAAATTGTTGTGTTTAGAAACTGAGGTTTTATTATTAAGAGCAAGTGGTGGCTGGTGGTTGCTTTCTAATGGTTGGATGGTTTGGGGTCTAAAGCAATAAGGCACAAGCCCGCGGTGGCCGGCGCGGCAGAGCTTCGTCACCGGGTGACTTTTCTTCAGAAGCGCCGTGGCGCCGTGTCGTTGGCCGTCCACGGACCGCTTCCGAACGCGTCGCACCCGGATCATTCTGTGATTGATCTGGCCCCGGGTTAACCGAGACCGTCATCCCCTGAATCTCAGTGTTAAAAGCCAAGACATCAGAAACCGAAGCGTCCCTCCACCGGGATCCTACACCTCCCGAACGTCAGCGTGCAGATGGCACATTGACAAAAATGTCGAGGATTACCAAGAATAGCTTCTTGCACTCACACGCACGCGGCAGGGAGGACAGAGCGGCGTTTGCTTCTCCAGGCCAGAACCAGCGACTCCTCTTGGAGCAGCTCCCCACGCTCGGCTCTGTCTTGGAACCGTAGACACACCCACTTTCAACTTTTAAATACAGATTCGTGTACTTATTAGCCATTATACCTTTAAAATGATTAATTAGCATTTTTCTTAGGCCGTATATCACCCAGCCCCTTTAAAAATATGGGTCACCCTGAAGTTCTCTATAAACACGTAACTGATGAGACGCACGTTTCCCTGAGTCATCGCCGGCATCTCAGTTTGAAATCTGGTGCCAGCTCAGTAAATACTCGGGATCAAAGTCTGCGCTTCCTTCAGATGGGCTGATTTTTATCTTGTGTAAAGTGGAGAGACCTATCACGTTCTTTCCATCTGTTTTGGGGTGGCTGGTAGCCACTTTTTCGTCGGTTGCAGTGGCTGCCATCGCTTTTTGCACCGGGGAAAATAACACCCTTGGCACGCTTTTGTTGTTGTCAGGGTTAGAAAACCATGTGGATTAATCCCAGCCGGGGGGTGGGGGAAGGAGCAAGAGCTAAGCTGGTTCTTCCACCTTCCAGAGCTGCGGGATTAGTTCCTGGAACACTCACCAAGCTCATGGCAGTTTAAACGACCTGGATTGCACAGGAGCTGGTCAGTGTCACCGCTGAGCTCTTCATCGATGGTGTGACAGAAAATAACAAGCATGCCGCTGAGTCGTTCCTCTTCTTCCCAGGATCCTTTTTTTTTTTTTTAATTTTTCTTTAAATTTTATTTTTGAGAGAGAGAGAGACAGAGTGCGAGCGGGGGAGGGGCAGAGAGAGCCGGAGACAGAATCCGAGGGAGGCTCCAGGCTCTGAGCGGTCCGCGCAGAGCCTGACGTGGGGCTCGAACTCACGGACCGCGAGATCACGACCTGAGCCGAAGTCAGACGCTCCACTGACGGAGCCACCCAGGTGCCCCCTTCCCAGGATCCTTTTTTACATTTCACTGGTGGCTGGTTGCTTTACCTCTCCACCCAGAGTAGAAGAAGGTGCTTTGGCGTATACAGAACTGGTAAAAGAAATGAAAATGGACAATTTTCCGTGAAGCTGACCAATGACATGGTAGTAACACAGGCATGTGAGTTACTGGAATTGGTTTTGTAAAGCAGTCAGCTGGTCACGTTTGCAAAGCTGGGAGGTGTAAGTGGTTGGGGTTTTTTTTGTCACCCAAACAGTAGCCCTACATTAAAGTTGAACATTCTTGTATTAATTAATGGGTTCCAAAGAAACTGAAGTTCTTTGTTCTTCCCGTGAAAGTAAAGGTGAAATGAAAGTGTGACCTTTAGGCCGTCGTTCTTTTCATAATTAGGTCTTAGACATGCTAGAAAGATAGGATCGAAGAACTCTCCAGAAGCAAGGAAAAGAAAGTGCTAGAGAAAGTACTCGATCGCAGTGCGGTTTGTTTATAAAGGAGTAAACGAATGCTATGTGCGGTGGTCCCTCTTGGTAACTACCTCCCCTCTGGTGGAATTGTGTAATAAAACGGTGTCTCACCATCTCTGGTCAGTATTCAGAAAACGAGATCTCTGAAATACCAGCAGGAACCGTCTACCGTGCCAGAGGCCGAGCAGCATGGGCTTGACGCCACAGGCATATTTCTGTTCCGAGGTGGCCCTTGCCCCTCAGGTGTCCTCAGGAATCTCAGACTGTGTGTTGCCATCGACAGTCACGGGGCCAGGTCCTTTCGGCCCGATGCCGTCTCCAGCCCTGGACGGTTAGCCGGCTCACGGTTCGAGCGGTCGGCCTTTGGCTGGGCTAGCCTGGGCTGCCGCTTCCAGCTCCCCTACCCCCTTTGGTCCTGGTTGGTTCCCCTAAGAGTCCATTATCGTTTGCTCTTATTTCATGTTCATCACGAACACGTCATGCTCAGTGCTTACTGAGGACACCCGTCCAGTTTGCATTCATCTGTGTAAATTGCACTCTGGGTCCTTCCATCAGTGTGGGGGCATGATTTTAAATGGGCACACTGTCCTGGTTATGTTGCTCTTGAGTGCCCTGTAGCTGGGATTTTGTCACGGCTTTGTATTTCTGAATGTTATGTGTCTATTTATATTTTTGAAAAATGCGTTGATTTTTTTTTTTTTTTCAAGAGAGAGGGAGGGACAGCATGCCATACTCTTTACCCAGGATGAGTGCAGCATCAGGTAAAACCCTGAGGTCTTAGCCACCGAAATGCTCTCATTTCTGTATTAATTTAAAGTTGCACATATGTTGGGGCGCCTGGGTGGCTCCGTCGGTTGAGCGTCCGACTTCGGCTCAGGTCATGATCTTGCGGTCTGTGAGTTCGAGCCCCGCGTCGGGCTCTGTGCTGACAGCTCAGAGCCTGGAGCCTGCTTTGGATTCTGTGTCTCCCTCTCTCTCTGCCCCTCCCCCGCTCATGCTCTGTCTGTCTCTCTCTGTCTCTCTCTCTCTCTCTCTCTCTGTCAAAAATGAATAAAACATTAAAAAAAATTAAAAAATAATTTAAAGTTGCACATATGCATGTGTGCAACCTGGTGCTTTTCAAACCTAGATGCAAGATCAACCTGGGGTGCTGTATATTTGTGTTTATTTGCATTTACACACACACACACACACATACACACAGCACTACCCTAGGAGATTCTGATCAGCAGGGTCCAAGAGGAAGCCCCCTTTGACCCATTTCTCTCCTATTTTTACACTTGATCTTAGGCAAAAGGCCGAGAAGCGATTCTCCTATTTTTAAAGACTGAGGTAGAATTCACATAACATGAAATTAACCACTGGCCTTTCCCCCCACCCCCCACTAACCATTTCAAATGGTTAATCCAGTGGCATTTAGTATGCTCACAGTGTTGTGCAACCGCTGTCTTCTATCTAGCTCCAAGATATTTTCACCACCAAAAAGAAAACCTTGTACCCATTAAGCTGTCACCCCTCATTCCTCCCCCCTTTCAGCTCCAGGCTGCTTTCTGTCTCTATTGTTTGCCAGTTCTGGACGTTTCGCATAAGTGGAATCGTAGACGATACGGTCTTTTGGGTCTTGCATGATGTTTTCAAATTCATCCATGTCATAGCAGAGATTGGGGTCTCATTCTTCTTACGGCCACCTACTGTTGCATTACACGGAGCACCCCACTGTGTCCCTTTGTTCGTTCACGGACACTTGGGTTGTTTCTGCCTTTTGGCTGTGGTGGATAGAGCTACTGTGAACACGCACTGCCGGTGTCTGTTTGCAGACCTGCTCTCAGGATCGCTGGGTACGTCCCTGGGATTGGATTCGTTGGGTCGCATGATAATTCTACGTTTCACTTTTGGAAGAACGACCCAACTGTCTTCCACTGTGGCTGCGCCATTTTACAGCCCCACCAGCAGCGTATGAGGGTTCCAGTTTCTCCATACCCACGTCAGTTCTTGTTATGTCCTGTTTTCTTGTTTGCTTGCTTTCTTGCTTTTTAAAAAGAAGGCCATCCTAGTGGGCATGAAGTGGTATCTGTTGTGGTTTTCATGTGCATTTCCCCGATGACTAATGATGGTGAGCCTCTTTTCATGTGCCTGTTGGCCATTTGTATGCCTTGGAGAAATATCTATTCAAGCCTTTTGCCCGTTTTTACATTGGGTTGTTTGCCTTTTTGTCGTTAAATTTGACAATTTGCTTCTACTCCCTGGATATTAGACCCTTATTGGACGCTATGATTTGTAACTGGTGTCTGTTTTGGAAAAGTTCTGGTGGGTTCAATTAGCGCAGATCTGGACCAGTGATTCTTGAGGCATCCTACAACACCTAGAAAGCTTTCTAAAAACAAACCGACCCCCTCCAAAGTGCAGCCTCCTACCCTCAAGCTACCCTGGGTTCTGATAAGCCCCCTCTCCCCCCACCCCAAACAAACAACCACATGGCAAAGCAGCGGTTAGAGGTGCCCGATGACCTAACTGAATGGACAGGTGTCATTAAAACAGAGAATCCAGCAGTTCATAGAGAATCCGCCAGCATCGGCTCCCCGCTCCCCCTTCTCCAGAATGTTCTGGGCGTTCGGTAAATGTGCAGCAGGCCGCCCTTCCTCATGCTCACGCACATTACAGGATGGCCTGGGCCTCCCGAAGGACCGGCACCGAACCTGCCATGTTGTTTGGCCTCTCAGGTAACAATTCATCTGCCTGTTTCTCCTGTGCCCTGGGGGAAGGGCACCTCAGCATTGCCGTGTAAACCCTTGAGCTGCGTGCTCATGTTTCTTTTCAGTTTCTTCTGATGGAGAGAGCACTATTGGTGCTTGCTTGAAACGTCATCTTAATCATGTTAATGTGGGATACTGTGGTTTTCCTCTCGAAAGAAACACATTGTCAGCCTGGGTTCCCTCTACCTTCTGTACCCTTAACTGCAAAGGATGGCTGAAAGCTTGGCTCAAAACCGAGAGGGTGGGATGGTTCTGGGTCCGTTGGTGGAACTTTCTAGTGAAAGAAGTTCTCATCTGATAGGAAGCTGGGCGTGGGGGTGGAGAGGGCGAGATCCCCAGGGTTCTCTGCTTCATAGGAATCTCTTTATTTATTTATATATATTTTTTAATGTTTTAATTTTGTTTTTGAGAGAGAGAGACAGAGCACGAGCAGGGGAGGGGCAGAGAGAGGAAGACACAGAATCCGAAGCAGGCTCCAGGCTCTGAGCTGTCAGCACAGAGCCCGATGTGGGGCTCGAACTTGGGAACCGCGAGATCGTGACCTGAGCCGAAGTCAGACGCTTAACTGACTGAGCCACCCAGGCGCCCCTGCTTCGTAGGAATCTCTTAAGAGAAAATATCTTCCGCCGATGCTTGAGCCATCCTTTACCACCTTGGCGGGTCCCTTCTTGTTCCTGGGTTCATAGGGGCTGAGAGCCTGTCATGTTCTGTGTACATGGTTCTTCCTTCCCGTGCCCTCCGCTCCAGTCTGCCACCTGCACTGCTCCTCCCATGTCTCCAGCTGGTGGTAAAATGACTTAACTTCCATACAAACTTTGGGAACCACATAGGGACTCCTAAGAATAGATTCTGATGGATGGGAAAAGAAAAGAAAAAGATCGCCTCAAAGGGATTCAGTGCCACAGCAGTGCATGTGTTTTATTAAATTCCACGTTACGGCGCAAGGTAGTTTTGCTGGGCGGTTTTTATGGGATCCTTATGTGTTGCATCACATTTAGCCTTAGAGGAAGAACGCAACGAAATGTGTTTTGAATAATCGCCTGGTCAGCCATACGTCTCCTGCTTATTAGCACGTGCCCTCTGTACCAGTTTTAAAAAATCAATTACTATTTTGGAACTACCGTCTCCCTGCGAAAAAGGAGAAGCTGGCCCTGGGGTACGTGTTGCATTTCATTGTTACTCCGTGCAGAAGCCTATCTTCGTGAAATGTAGGTAGCCCATGTATTTGGTTGGCGCTTTTCTTTTCTTGCCTTTTTGTCAGACCATATGCCTTCTGGGGCTTGCCCTCGTCTGCTTCCTAGAGCGTTTCCTGCACTTGGCACGTGGCAATGCCGTCCCCTGGGTAGGAGGAGAGATAATTGTTTGATTATAGCTCCAAAGATATTTTAAGTATTCAAGGTGGAATTCTTGGTTTGAAAAGCAGATGCTGGGGGGCACCTGGGCAGCTTAGTCGGTTGAGCGTCCGACTTCGGCTCAGGTCACGAGCCTACGGTTTGTGAGTTCGAGCCCCGCATCAGGCTCTGCTGACAGCTCAGAGCCAGGAGCCTGCTTCGGATACTGTGTCTCTCTCTTTCTCTCTCTCCCTCCTCCACTCACGCTGTCTCTCTCTAAAAATAAATAAATAAATAAACAAACAAACAAACAAACAAACAAACATAAAGAGAAGAAAAGCAGATGCTTGTGGAAAGTAACCGATGGTGCGCTCCCGAACTGTGCTTCCCGACCCTGCTCACTTACCATCTTCCCTCTCCGGGGCAATGCCACACACACAGGAGGCAGGTGACTACCCGCCTTTGAGCGTCACTTACCCGAGGGTCTCAACCCCGACTTCAAGTTACAGTGATCCAAGGAGCGCTTACAAGCTAGTGTTCCTCGTGTGCCACCACGAGTCAATTAAGTCCAACGCCTTGGACAGATCCAGATGTCCCTGATGATTCGAGTTGCAGCCAGGGTGGAAATCCACTTTCTCACGGGCTCCCTCTTGTTCACGGGACTGAAGGAATATTTGTTGACGATTTCAAGCCCTTTGTGACACTTGGGCAGATGAGCCTTGATCTTGACGACCAGAAACACGGAGGTTTGTAGAGGAGAAAGAAAGGTTAGAACAGCTACAAATGCTGTTATATCATCGTTCTGGGGCCGTGAGACGGGGGATAAGGATCTGATGTTCTGCTGACCATAAAAATCATTTATGTTCCTGTTGAAACGTTTCCTCCTCTGAGCCTTCTGTAGCGTTCTGCGCCCCTGCCACTGAGGGGATCTGTCGGGTGGTGACCATTTGTTATTTCTTTGCTCCCGCCTGAGATGAAGTCCTTGAGGAAACTCTTGGCACCTCGGATCTCAAACAGTCTTCCTGCACTGACTATTTGAACAAGCAAATAGCCCTTTATAGTTTTCCCACAGCTTGTCCTAGGGCGTGGGGCCCCCAAGCTCTCTCATCCTGAGCCAAGATTATATGCCTGAGCCGGTGAGCATCATCTATACCAAGCTTGGTGCCCATCTCTGCTCGCACGCCTCGTGCGTACCGTTTGCTGGGCTGTTCCCGGGAAGGACTTTCCCACCTTTGTGCCTCACCTTGGTGCAGTGATTACGGACTCGAGTGCCCACCAGGGCTGGGATCCCAACCACGTGACCGCGTGTCAGGGGTAACCAGGAGCGGTGGGGACCGTGGCCAGCTAGCAAGCCGCCCCTTCCGACGGGGATGGCCCTCCTCGGCTTTTGTCACGCGTTGTCTTTGGGGCTCATCACCCCCGTGTGCCGGTTCTTCTGATGTTCAAGAGAGGTAGAAATTCAGGTGTTTGAAGTGAGATCTTCTGAGTTTAAGTATTGGCAACTCGATGGGGTTTCGGTAAATCACCGTGAGGGCCGGCGCCGCAGACCAGACAGAACACGTCTGCAGGCCGAGTTGGCCTCCGGGTGGCTTTGGAGCCCTGCGCTGCCAGCTCTCGCCGCCTGGCTCGCCTTTCTCCTGGGTGGAGGGGAGCAGGAGCGCGATGGGAGCGCGGTGGCGGCCGCGCTTGTCTGTACGGATCGTGGGAGGAGGAGAGGAGACGGAGCTCTGTTGGATTCTGGGTAAACTCTCCCTTTTAAAAAATGATTTGTTTGTGTAAACGCACCACAATCCAGTCCAACCTCTACCGACAAGTACTGCCGTGTTCACATGTCTTCTGTAGTCTTTTTTTTCTTTTTGTAACCAAAGGAACCAAACCGTGGTCATGTATCAGCTAATTTGATAGCCACTCTTTCTCCCTGATCAATAACCAAAGCCCTTCCAAATTATTCCAGTGTGCTGTTAAACACACTTTAAAAATTATACCAGGTAGGGGGCGCCTGGTTGGCTCAGTCGGTTAAGCAGGTGACTTGATATCGGCTTAGGTCAGTATCTCACAGTTTGTGGGTTTGAGCCCCGCGTCAGGCTCCCTGCTGACAGCGCGGGGCCTGCTTGCGATTCTTTCTCCCTCTCTCTCTGCCCCTCCCCTGCTCTCCCCCGTCTCCCTGTCTCTCAAAATGAATAAAATAAAACTCAAAAGAAGTCCCCGGCGCCTAAGCGAAGTCTGACATGTGGTAGGTCCTCCGTGAGTAACTCTTGAGTGATTGTCAGCGGGCAGTAATTTATCGGATCCTATCCTGTCCTTATTGTTGGTCGTTTTTCCTTTTTTTCCTGTTGCCGTACACAGTGCTGTGATGCACCTCTTTATACGTTAAGCTCTTTACATATTTTAGCTGATTTTCATAGGTGGTACTGATGACCTCACGGCCGGGCAGTTGTTTGTTCTGGGGCCGTCCTGCACATTGTAGGATGTGAGCAGCATCGCTACGTGCCGGTAGTTCCTCCCCTTGACGCTCGTGACAACCCCAAATGTCTCCAGACACTGCCAAGTGTCCCTGGGAGGCCAAATGGCTCCTGCGAGAGCCGCTGTGCCGGAGGGATCAGCCAACCAAAGAGTGGCAGTGTATTTTAAGATTTTCAACTTACAATGTGTGCTGCTCCGAAGAGATATTTCAGCAGACTATGGTCAGCTGCCTTCCTGTACTCCCGTTTTACCCAGTCTCCTTCCCCCGAGAGATCAGAGCGTCCCCACTGCCCTGTGACCGGAGCAGTGCTGTCCAAGACGGCACTGTGCGATGATGGACATAGTCCGTGTCTGCCCTGCCCGGTATGGCAGCCGCCAGCCGCGTACGTTCCTTGAGTACTTGAAATGTGGCTGGTGCAACTGAAGGGTGAAGTTTTGATTTTATTTCATTTTAATTAATTGAATGTTAAATAGCCACATGTGGCTAGTGGCTGCCACAGTGGACAGTGCAGGAATGCTTCTCTCTGGCTCCCCAAAATAACCCACCCTTTCTCAAAGCGGCCTTGCTGAAAATCAAATCAGTAGCAGGTTTTGGGGCAGCGTCTCTGTGGTTGGTGTGGGTTTGCTGTTGAGTTTGGCTCCTTCTTTCGCTACCTTCCAGCCTCCCAGTTAGGAAAGCAATCTAAAGAAGTAAAGCCTGATTAAGATACGAAGGAACTGGGCTGCCCTCTGGCCCCCTAAGCCTGCCTGGAATGTGTTTACCTATAAATCTTGATGGACCTGGTTTGGGAATTCCGGCTTTCAGTTCCCCTTAACTCCTACCATCCACCTTCTCCTTTTCAAGACCTTTCCTCCCTACTGGCCTGTGTAGATGGATTCTTTATCTGTTCACCCCTCCCTTTCTTCCTCCATCCTTCTCTGTCCTTCTGTCCATCCTGCTCCATCCCTCCGTCCACCCATCCATCCATCCATCCTTCCACTGACGCCCATCCAATTATTTATCCATCTGTCCGTCCCTCCATCCACCCCTTTGTCCATCCTTCGGTCCATCCCTCCACCCATCCTTCCCTCCGTGCCTCCGGCTTTCCCCCTCGCCCTTTCTCCCTTCATCTGTCTTAGCATAGTGCACTCCTGCTGTAAGGTCAGGGTCTGTGCGAAGTGCTGGGATGTCAACATCTCTGTGTTCCCTGACTCTGTGGTGTGCACACACGAGGGGGGGCATCCGAAGGCCCCTGCCCTTCAGTGACGATTCAGAGCAGAGTTGGGAACGGGATTGCCTGGGCTCGTGGTGAGGGGGCCTCTGCAGGGCGGGGGGCTATGGATGCCTAGGGTGAGAAGGTGAGTTAAGGTCATTTCAGGGTTACAGCGCTGGGCTGCTTTGGGGAGGATAACGAAGACCAGAGGCCTGTGTCCCCGCGGGCTCATTCTCTGCGATTGGGTTTTCAGGCCATCACGTCTGGAAGTCCTTTGGTCTTCCTTGGTTTCTGGTCCTGGGGCTAACTCCTTACTTTGCTCGTGTCCCCTCTGCCATCGTGAAGCGGACCTCAGGCCCACAAAAGGAACTCGCGGTGGAGTCTGGTAGGCAGCGTTCCAGTGATCCGAGGGGCCTGGCGGTTCTGCGTGGGTCACGAAGCAGACCCGATTGACCTTAGCTGTGCTCTTTGCTGCCCGTGCTGAACTCTGCTCAGATGGAACCAGGCTCCGAGTGCTGGCAGTCCGGGCTTAAGGGTGTGCATTGACAAGTCGGACGGAACAAATGTATTTCAGAAGAAGAGCCGGTTACTTGTTCTAAGTGTGGCTTTCTGTTTTGGAGACAGCCAGGTGCCGTGCTTTTGCTCTAAGCGGCTGGCACATCCGGAGAGGAGCAGCCCAGTGCTCAAGGGATGATTCCGTGGGCTTCCTGGTGGTGGTTTTCAACATGGGAGGAGCCATCGGAGAGGGCCGGAGCGTGTCCTCCAGGGGAACTGACTCTAACCCAGAGTGCCCGGCCGGCCCGGAGGGGCCTGCACACGCGGCCCCGTGCTGGTACTTGGCAGGCTCGGTGTGGACATGAAGGGTCTTCCAGAGGCTGTAGGGTCTAGAAATTTAAGCCAGAGCGGCAGGGGCATGAGAGGAAGAAGCCTGGAGCCGGCGAGCTTGCGGGACGTACCCTGGCTCAGGTCCAAGGAGTGTAGACTTTCAAGCGGTTGTTAGAACGCCGCATGTTTATTGTGCTCTCTCGGGTGGGAAACGTTAGCTTCTTTTTGGTTCTGAAGGAGAATTTGGGGCTCACTATTAAAAAAAATTTTTTTTAATGTTTATTTTTGAGAGAGAGAAAGAGAGAGAGAGAACACGAGCAGGGGCGGGGCAGAGAACGAGAGAGAGAGAGGGAGACACAGAATCCAAAGCAGGCTCCGAGCTGTCAGCACAGAGCCCGACGCGGGGCTCGAACCCACGAGCTGCGAGATCGTGGCCTGAGCTGAAGTTGGACGCTCAACCGATGGAGCCACCCAGGTGGGGCTCACTATTAAGCCACCTCATGGGGCTGCTCAAATATTGTTGGCTTGCAGTCCTACTCTGAGGCTTAAAAAAATTTTTTTTTTCAGTTCCTGCAACTCAGTATTGAACAAAATGACAGATTCCTGACAGCAGTGCCTGCTGGTTTGGGGGTAGCTGCTTTTCTTACAGGACATCCTGACTCCAGCCCAGTAACGCCTGGACTGCCTCACTCATTCATTGGGTCGCGGCCCATGCGTTGGGCCCCCTGCTGGTGATGCTGCGATAAGGGCAACGGTGGCCTGTTCCCACCTCTTTGGAGAGTATCAGGGGAGCCTGGCATCGTCGAAACCTTTCCACCAATGACGACTTGCCCTTTGGGTAGGCGTGCCTTCGTGCAGATACACACCAAAGACCTCAGACTCAGCGCCTTCCTGGTGTTACTGAGAAGGGAAACCAGCAGGGTAATCAGCAGGGTGACGGGAATGAACGGGAGTGGTTACGGAGTGGCGCTGGGGTTCCTGATACTCTCCCCGTAGCGCCCACCCTCCGGGAGGCTGCCCCCCTCACCCCGGTCCGGGTCCCAGCCCTGGCCCTGCCACTGTTCCCCTGGCCCCGTGCTCCTCAAGCTTTGTTTCCTGCTCACGCCTCTGGTCCCTCCTCCTGCCGTCCACTTTCTCTACAGCCCAAGGGATCTTCATGCGCAGCTGATGTGATGATGGCGCGCCTAGCCTCCACTCCTCCTGACTTCGTGCCACCTACGGACTGCGGCCCTGCTTCGTCAGGACGGCCCACGCCTTCTGGGGGACGCTTCCCTTTGCCGCACCCGCCCGTGCGCCGTCCGCTTGGGGCCAGGGCAGGGCCCGGTCCTCCTGGGACTGGCCTGCGTGGCGCTGGCAGCCTCCTGTGCCCTTCCCGGGCAGGTCGGAGGCGGTCTTGGTGCTCCTCTCTCGGGCTTTGAACCTACCGCCGGTGAACCGGCCCTTCCCCCGGGAGCCGCACTGTCTACCTGGTGCCTCTTCCCCTGGGCAGGGAGCCTTGGGCACGGGGATCCTGAAACCGGACTTCCCGGACTGGCAACGTTGCATATAGATGCGAGTGGCATTCTGGGTGTACATGTAGGCACATTTTTCCAGGGAGGAGATCAGTGGCTTATCTCAGATTCCCAACGAGATCCGAGACCTGGAAGATCCGCTGTCCCAGAGAGCTTAACTGACTCCTCGTGTCCTCTCCGGGCGGGCGTTTCTTCCGAGGAGCTTGCTGGGTGGTGACTGAATGTCTTAGATGTTCGGGCATGTCCCCTTTGCTTTTGTTCGTGGATTCAGATGGTGATATGTGCAAAGATGCATTAATAAAGAATGGACTTCTCATGCCAAAAAGAAAACAGATTGCAGAAATGTGGCTGTTTTCTTCGTGGGGGGAGAGGTAATTCGTGCAAAAAGAGATGTGTGATGAAGTCCTTTTACTCTTAAAAGCCCGGTACAGGACTTCCTGCAACTGGGAACAATCCGAAGGGGTGAGCTTGATCTGGACGCTGTTTGCAAAGCTGAAATTGAGATCACGGAGCCCGGAGGACTGTGACGTCACCACTGTGTGCCGCTCCTCTGAAAGGATGGCCAGGACCCTCCCTGGTTGCCTCCCCCTGTGATGCCATTTCTAAAGAATGTTATTGTTGGGCCTCTTGGCTCTCCTCGGCCAGTGAGGTTTTCCTCTCTCGTTTCAGTTGAGTTTACTTTTTCCGTCAATTGTTACTATTTATTTCTTTTTTTCCCAAATCCTTCCTTACAACCTCCCCTTTTAATTTTTAAATATCCCTTCCTGTCCGTTGTATTCAGTACTAAGCTAAGAATCAAACTTCTGTAACACTGTATTTTATTTTTAGAGTGAAGTCCCTCATCCGGCATTTTGTCCATGTTAAAAATAAGACGGTCATTAACTAACTTCCATGAAGTACTCCCGTCAGAGTAATCCTCACTAGAAGTTTCTCGGGAGGATGATGGAGATAGAAATTATTTAGAGGTGGAGTATGGTGCGTGTATGCTTACAGGCACACCTGGGGTTTGGTTCCAGACCGCTGCAGTAAAGCGAGTGTCGCAAAGCGAGCCCAATGAACTTTTTCCCGGTGCATATAAAAGTTATATGTATACTATACTATAGTCTGTTAAGCGCACAATAACGGTATGATGTCTAAAAAACAGCGTACGTGCCTTATTATAACACACTTTATTGCTGAAAAATGCTAGCCATCATCTGAGCTCTCAGTGAGTTGTAATCACTGATCACAGATCACCGGAACAGTTAGACTAATAAGGAAAAAGTTGGAGATGTTTAGAGAATTACCAAAATGTGAGACAGAGACGTGAAACGAGCGAATGCTGTTGGAAAAAAGGTGCTGATAGACGTATTCTATGCAGGGCGGCCACAAGCCTTCGATTTGTGAAAAAACACAATTATTTGCCAAGTGCCATAAAAGGAGGTGTACCTGTATTTTATGGCATCTTTAGTTCTAGTGTTTTCCCCAGGGATGGTGGTTCCTGCCTGATAGATTCTTGGAACTGTTTCAGTTTTGCTTGGAATCCTTGCTGTGAGCTCAGTGGGAGTGCGGGGAGCCAGCCAGCGACCCTGCAAGGGCTTCTTCCGAGTCCTCGTCTGGTCTGGGTATTTCTTAGGCATGCATCCCCGAGCTCAGGTTCCTGCTGGGTGAACTGGGGGTGATGATCGTGGACCCATCGCTTAAAATTGTGCTGACTGAAGGAGACTCTCCCTGTCTGGCCAGAGCACAATGCGGGTTTGCCCCCGGCTGCCGGGTGTGGCCGCACACTTTCAGTTGTGTCTGCAAGACTGCGGGGAGGTGGGCGGTAGCCCTACACCGAAGTGCCTAACGTATGACTGGGTGCACTTGCCTGTGGGTATAAACCAGAGCATCGCCCTTCCCAGTACTGCTGACTGCTACGGAAAGGAAGGAAGGACTGTTTTGTATCGCATGCACGACCAAAAGACAAGTTTCATAACGTCGTATGTACCATGCTACCCCTCAGAGGTGTGCTGTGCTCTAAGATTTTCTTTTTAAACGAAAGCACTGATTGCGACCTGCCGGGTGGCTTTCACTGTTCATGAATGGGTTGACTACACACGAGAGCCCGATACAGGGTAAGGTGATGAATGAGTGCAGAGGATCGGAAACGGTTACTTTAGAGAGTGTGTCAGCATGCGTCCAGCTATTTGGAGGACGTTCTGGGACATTGTTGAGCCATCACTTGGAATCTGTGGATCAGAATCGCCAGGGGCGCGTAACAGCTTAATGTGAGATGACAGTGAAGCTGGCTGTTGTCCAGAGTGTTTCATATGATTTGGAATCTTGACATTGTTTCTTCCCACTGTAAATCATATGAAACACTCTGGACAACTTACAATTTTGAGAGAGAGAGTGCAGGGGAGTGGCAGAGAGAGAGAGAGAGAGAGAGAGAGGGTCCCAAGTAGGCTCTGCATTGTCAACACAGAGCCCGACGTAGGGCTCGATCTCACAAACTGTGAGATCATAACCCGAGCTGAAATCAAGACAAGAGTTGGATGCTTTACTGACTGAGCCATCCAGGCGCCCCTGTGTGTGTGTGTGTATTTTTAATACACCTTTAGTGAGGTGTAATTTACACAGCACAAAATTCACCCATTTCAGTGTAGTTTGAGGAGTTTTAGCAAATGTGTACAGCTGTATGACCATCACCGTGAGTTGGTTTTCGCATATTCCCGTCTCCCCCACCCCCGGCATGTCCCCTTTCCTGTTCCAGTCCCTCAAAACCACAGATCTGCTTTCTGTCTTTTATGTGTATTTTGGAATGCCTGCTTTTCTGGTTCCTCTTTGGCAAAGACACATTCCAGAAGTCAGACTTTCCTGGAAGTCGTCATTTCTCCACTTGCCCTGCTGAGAGAGAACTGCAGTGGCTGGGACCCTCCCTGGTGACCAGCTGCCTGGTCTGGAGCCCAGGGAGGAGGACAAACTCAGATTCGTCTATACAGGTTGGGCACTGAGGGCCGCTGGTCTGCGTGGGCGTGGAATGGGCGGGTGGGCTTTTAAGGCAGCCGTGGACTATTGGAGGACCCACAGCTGACTTTGGGTCTGCTCGCGAGGGCCCCTCAGCCTGCCCTGGCTCCCGTCGGTTAGTGCCGTGGGTCCAGGATGCCATTTCTAAGTCGACAAGCCCGCGTTTCCTATCGCATAGTAAACAGCCCCTGAGCACCTGTTAGTCCCATCCCCGAGAGGAAGAGAGGCGTCCGCCACGCTTCAGCTCGCTCCTTGGGATCCAGTCTCTCAGGCCTCAGATCTGCACACCTGCTCTTGAACGTATTCTGTCGAGACAGAGACATCTAAAAACAGCTCTAGAGCGACCACAGACTCCATTCGCCATCGATCAGATCAAGCCAGTAACTTCCCCTGCGTGTGCGGTTGTGGCACCTACGGGACACTCTGGAGCTCCGTGGGGGCAGGGCAGAGTTGGGGGAGATGCGGTTCTTGCCCAGAAGGAACCAACAGTGGGGGAGATGCGACATGAACGAATCACCACGTTCTGCTTGTAGGTTTCATAGATGTCCCAGGAGGAGAGAGAGTGCTGAGGCTGGGAGAGAAAGGGCTGCCTACTTCCTGCTGGGACGTGCTGGGTACGGACAGGAGGCATTCCGTGCCACATCCTGGGACACGACTAGGATTTGAATTGGAGGGGGACGGGAGGGAGGCGTGTCAAAGGGAAAGGACAGTCCAAGTCTGGGAAAGCAGTTCCTGAAGGTTGCTGGGAATGCAGGTGAACAGCGAGGAGCCGGAGGGAAGCAGAGTTCCCTGCATGAAGTTTTGTGGTCTTAGAAACCTTAGAAAGCATCTAGGATCCCCACTATGGGCTTGTGGAAGAAGGCTTTTCAGTGTAGATATTTCCTAAGGGCCCAGCATCTCAGCGGGTGGATTTTGCTGTGACCTTTTGTGGAGTCAGGTGACGGTAGAGCAGGGGAACCCCTCGGGCCATGCTGTCCCGCCCAGTAGCCGCTGCCACATGGGCGACTGTGCATGTCCCATCGTAGTGAGCCCGAGATGAGGTGGGCTGTGAGTAAAACGTACACTTTGTAGAAAAACAGGTAAAATATCTGTTTAAAATTTTTATCATCATCATATGTTAAGTGATAGTTTTTTCTATATATTGGGTTTCTTAAAAAAATACACACACACACCCATACACGTATATATGTATATATATAGGTTTTTCTTGGGGGGGGGGTAAGGAGGGGCTGAGAGAGGGAGAGAGAGAACATCTCAAGCAGGCTCCATGCTGATGCAAGGCTCGATCTCATGACTGTGAGATCATGACCTGAGCCGAATCACGAGTCGGCTGTTTAACCAACTGAGCCACCCAGGCGCCCCTATAAAATATCTTAGTAAACTTAATTTCACCGGTTTCCTTTTAAGTGTGGCTGCTAGAAACGTTTGAATTCGGTATGTGGCTCTTGTATTTCTCTTGGATAGCACCGCCCTAGAGAATTCTTTCCACCCACTGGGCTGACGTTTATCTTCTCCGGGCTCTAGCTTGTACCGTTGGAGCTCATTCGTGGAGGTGGACAGTGTTTTCTGTTGTCTGGGGACTGGGCACTTGATGGGCTCCATGAGAAATTCTTTTTCTCTGTGATTTTCACGGCAGAGGACCCTGCTGGCTGGGGCTCTCGGGCAGATGGCTGTGCTAGGGTGCCCCTCTGGGTGTGGTTTTCTTTGGGTGGTACACTCCCATCACATAGCGGCCTGGGGCCTGCTTGCTCCACTCTGCATTCTAGCACCTGAATCCCAGGCTTTTAAACTGCGTGCCATTTGTGCAGTATTCTGCTAAATCAGAATGATAATTACATTTTTCCAGTTTCTAGACAAAAAAAATACGGAGTATGTAATAAGTTTCAGAAACCTTGATAATGGTCACAGCCTTTCAGCCTCACCACCCCGCTGTAAAGATGAGAAAACGGAGGCCACAGTGCGACAGGCATTTGCCGAGGCTCGTCGCCACTTAAGTGGTTCTAGTTTCCTTGGTTGGAGGTTGTCTCCCACAAAGGTTACAAAAGTTAATTGCTGTCTGTGTCCACTGTCACTGCGATTCAACGAAATATATACCGAGGGACCCTGTGCTCACTCACGCACCAGCTCGTGGTCTTTTTTGGGTGTTGTGACTTTCTTTCACCAGTGCGTGAACCATCTGAGAACCAGGAGGATCTCTGGGGAGGGGGAGCCTCTGGGAAGTTTGCTGGTCTCCCGAAATACCTCCTAGACTGGTTGCCTTCGGACAGTTTATTCTTTGCCGGTCTTGCCTCTGTTTGCTCCCTTCCCGGTAGACAGGCCCACGCTCAGGAAACCAGGGCATAGGTGAGCCGTCGGCTCGGTCGGTAGAGAATCAGAATAGAAAGCTAGGGGAGGTCTTCAGGGACATTTCCTCAAGCTGTGTGGCCTGCCCAACTGCCTTTCTTCCTTCTCAGGATGTATCTAGAAGAGCTGTCAGAGGCAGGAATGAACCCACAGTGCCTTGGCCTCCTGAGCCCTGCTTTTCTTGTAACGTAGACCTTGTGAGCTCAGTCAAATTCTGAGTGCCCTTTTCTCTCTCGAGTCTGTCTCTTCCCGTTGTTTCTTGACTGCTCGTTGGTTCCATTTTGGTTTTTATGTGGTACCAGTTTCTGAAATTGTCCCGATCAACTTCTCACACAGTCTCGTGAAGGCCCGTTGTGTGCGAGGGCTCTGGCTTAAAAAGGTGGATTAGAGAAACAGCATCCTTGCTTTCAAGGAGCTGACAGACCAGTAGGGGAGGCAGCCAGGTGAAATAGCGATTGCACTACAAAGTGACAGCACTGTTGAGAACAGAAATATGCGCAGCGGTCCTTTTCACCCGTTCCCCCCCAAGACTCCATGGTAGGGGAAGGACAGACTCTCCAGTCCTCTCCAAATAATGCCTGCGCTTGGCTAACACAGTTTGAATCACCAAGGACGCCCCTATAACCAAGGGAGGCGAAACACTCAGACTTTTCACTGATTCTGATTCTCTCTGCCCTTCGTCCGGATCTCCGAATGCGTTAGCCAACCAAGTGCTCTAACAAATGGCTCAAAATCTCAGTTGCTTAACAGAAGTTTCTCGCTCCTGTAAGTGCAGTGGGGGTCCCGGGGGTAGGGAAGGGGCTTCCCAGACCCTCGGATCCATACAGCCTGCTCAGTTCTGTGAAACCAAAGTGCGCTTCTGATCTCCAGGACTGTAAGATAAAAAACCTATGCTGTTTAAAGCCACCACGTTTGTCATCATGCGTCCCAGCAGCAAGAGGAGACGAATACGGTCCGAAACGAGTCTCCTGGAGACACAAGAGGGAGGCAGGAAGGGGAGCGGCCGCAGCCCGCGTCCAGGCTGTAACTAAAGAGGCCACCCCCAGTTAGCACGAGCCTGGCGGGTTTGTTGGCTCATCCCCATTTTGAAGATTTGGAAACCGGGGCTCAGAGAGAAACAGAATGACTCATCCAGGGTTTCTCGGCAGTAAATGGCTCTCTTGGAACTGGCACCGACTGGGGCGGCCCGATGCCACCTTCTTAAAGAGCCCTGGGGGATGCAGCAGGTGGAAGGGAACGAAAGAAACCGGCATCTGTGCCGTCCATCACTCTCTCCCTTCTTGTGCACCGGCTCTGGTAAGATTGGCCAGCGACACGTACTCCTCTCCTCTGCTGAGGCCGAGAAGAACCGTTTGTTAAGGGGAGACTCCGCGAGGGGACTATGTCCGAGTGGTTGTTGAGGGCAGGGGGCACCTCTCCTGGCCGGCGTCGCTCAGACGGGGCGGCGGGGTGAGGGGCTGGTGAGGGCCGGCCGGTGTCAGGGCATGCGTTGAAGCGTGGGGACGGTGGGTGCCCTGCTTCTCGGTTCATCGCTTTCCATGTTTCCCCAGCTCCCCCGCATCGGGAAAATGCCATCAAACTCAGGCTGTGCTCGCTACCTACTTGTTGCCTGAAAGCAAAGCCCGCTTGTGCCTTACGGGTTTGTTCTGAGCCCTTGAGCAAGCGCATTGTAGATTTCCCCGGAGGGTGATGAGGCAGACCGTCTCTTACCTCTCTGTCAGGGGTCACGCACTTGGGCAGTTTATGTCAAGTGCTTACTGGAAGCTCACATTCGTCATTGACAATAAAGAGCAGAGTGTCGGGACATACCTGAAGAGGTGACTCGAGGTGCCTGGTAAATGGGTTATGCTTTTTACTGCAAGTGATGGAAGATTCCAGCATGGCAGAAAGTGGTGCTAATGCGGAGTGAAAGGGCACGAGGAAATAGACCAACCAGTGTACGAAATTGTATGTGGTGTCGTATCAGCTGTGGAAAAGTGAGCTGGAGGACAGAGAAGAGAGGAAAAGAAATGAAAACGTGAATCCAGGGCTTCTGGGCTTTAGGTGATTCTATCTCCTATTCTTCGTACTTTACTGTGAATGTTTTACATTGGGTTGGAGATACGGGGAAAAGAGCGTCATGTTCTTCAACCTTGAAAATTTACTTCTTGGACTCTTGAGGAAGATAGTTGTAAATGCAGATTATGAGCTTTCTAATACAGAGATGTTCCTTTCATCATAGTTTTACAAATTGGGATGTAATTCACATATAGCACGAAACTCACCATTTAAAGCGTGCAGTTCATGAGTTTGAGTGTATTCATATTGTGCAGCCGTCACTGTCTCATTCCAGAACATTTTTATCCCTCCCAACAGAAGCCCCACACCTATTAGTGTCACTCTCGTCCCCTCGCCCCCAGCCCCTGGCAACCACTGATCTACTTTGTGCCCCACTGGACTTGCCTGTTGTGGCCATTTCTTATAGATGGAGCCACACAACACATGACCTTCTGTGTCTGGCTTCTTTCACCCAGTACGATGACTTCAAGGTCCATCCGTGTTGTAGCAAGTGTCCATACTGCGTTCTTTTCTTGTGTTTTTAATGGCTATATAATATGCCATTGAATGGGTAGACCGTGTTTTATTTATCCATCCATCAGTTGATGGCCCTTCATTGTTGCCACCTTTTGGCTATTGTGAGTAATGCCAGCATGGACCTTCATTTGTGTGGATGTACGTTCTCATTTCTCTTGGGTATACGCCTAGATGTAGAATTACTGGGTCATATGGAAACTGAGTGTTTAACTATTTTGAGAAATTGCTGCACTGTTTTCTCAAGCACTGCTTATGAATATTCGTATTAACAGAAGTCAGGAAATAATGTAGCTTGTCAATAGTAGGAGAGTGCTTAGGCGAATTGTATTAATCCCCTTAGCAAATGCTTGGTAAGAACGCAAGTTCTTTTATTCCTAGATTACGTACTAGGGGTCAAAGGCAGTTGAAATGGGATAATTGTCCCTATTTAAGATTGAGCTTAGTCTATTCTACTCTTCTAGGTGATGTTTGCAGATAATTCAAGAAGGGAGACAGAATACTTGGGCTATAGTGTTAGGCCAGCTCCAGTAATTTGGGGGGAGGCTCCAGGTATGAATTAATAAGTAAAGATGTTACACATTACAAAGTTGAGTGGAATAGACAGGACAGAAAATTGTATATACTGTGTGAGCGTGACTGTGTCAGAAAAAACAAATTAAAAGAGCACAGAGGGGCGCCTGGGTGGCTCAGTCAGTTAAGTGTCCAACTTCGGCTCAGGTCACGATCTTGCAGTTCACGAGTTCGAGCCCTGTGTTGGCCTCTGCTGACAGCTCAGAGCCTGGAGCTGCTTCAGAATCTGTGTCTCCCTCTCTGTCTGCCTCTCCCTCGCTTGTACTCTTGTTTCTCTCCCTGTGTCTCTCTCTCTCAAAAATAAATAAAACATTAAAAAAAGAGTGAAAAGAACACAGAAAAAAGGTGGAGGAAAACACAGTAAAATAGGAATAATGGTTTTATTTGAGTGGCGGTATGAATGGACAGTTCTCTCCTATTCAGGTGTAGTTCCTAAACTTTCTGTAATGGAAACTGTAATAGAAACAAAAATGCCCCTGAGCCTGTGTGTGGTGACTGTGGGAAGGTGTCGGCTGGAAAAATCTAGCGTCAGGTTTCTGGGGAGGTGAGAATTCAGGAACTTGGGCCGGCCTGCCTGTGAGTGAGTGAAGACAGAACTTTGGGTTTGCCTTAGGGAGGACTCGTAACCCCAGTCTGGGCCTATCCTGGCACTCAGTGCCGTGCACCTGCAGACAGCCACTGCGCTCGAGGAGGGGCCGTTGGACATCAGTGTCTCCACCCCCTTGGAGGGATGAGTGTCACCAGGATGAAGGGTCACAAGATTGTCCCGGAAGAAGCCCACCACCTTGCTGAGGGTGCTGGTCGTCTCTGGCTGAGTATGAGATCCTCCCCCACGTGGCTCCAGGCCTCCCCCTGATGTACAGGAATCCTGCTTTTTAGCCAACAACAGCCAGAAAGCACTCCTTGCTGAAAAACTAACACCAAAACAACTCCACTGTTCCAGACTCCCAGACGTTGGCCTTCTGACAGTGAAAAGGGAACCAGGATTTATTCAGCTCTCCTCATTACATCAACGTGATCAAATACATCCTAAGACCGAACCTCTCATCTGAAGTGATTTAGTCATTACTGAAGCAATGTTACCCACCAACACCCTCCTTGGGAGAAAGACATCATTTTGATATTGGTACAGTTTCAAATATTCAAGGATGGCCTGTGCTGTGCAACAGAAAACCGTGAAGTCTTTGTCCCATAAATATTTCGGAATGATGATTAGGGCAATCAATTTAGACACGCTCGATGCTGTTGTTGAAAGTCAGGCCAGAATGTGCCTGTGTGCCATGAAGTCGCAACTGTCTGGAAGTCTGGAGGGTGTGTCGGCCTGGTAGATGGGTGAATCAGAAGATCGGCATGGATGTTTATTGTAATGTTCTGCAATAGGAGGAAAAGCCTTCTCTGCATTTCACTGCCTCCTAATAGAGGACAGCCTGGATCATCACCACAGATGTCCACTGCGGGATCTGACGATAGACTGGGAAGGGAAGTGAGAGCTTAGGTGTCTTATTGGTTTCCTATTGCCGCATCACAGATCACTCTGAGATTTAGTGGCTTCAAATGACAGTGAGCATTGTGTCACGTGACTCCTGTGGTGCAGGAATATGGGAGTTTCACTGGGTGGGCCTTGATTGGGTCTCACAAGGTGTCGTGGTCAAGATGCTGCCCGGGGCCGAAGTCATCCGAAGGCTTGACTGGGGCTGGTGGACCCACTCTCAAGGTGGTTTCCCCATATGGCCGGTCAGTTGGTGCTGGCTGTTGGCAGGAGGCCTCAGTTCTTCCCCATTTGGGTCTCTTCATCGGGCCGCTTTAGGGAGCTCACAACCTGGCTGCCGGTTTCCCCCAGAGCCAGCAATCTAAGAGAGCAGGATGGAAGCACAGTGTCTTTTATGACTGCATCTCGGAGGCCACGCACCGTCATTTCCTCAGTATCTTGTCGGTTGCACAGCTCAACCCTATTCTGTGGCGGAGGGGACTGTGTGAGGCCATGAACACCAGGAGGCAGGAGGCATTGGGAGCCCTCTTAGAAGCTGGCTGTCACGGGTGTCCTGCTGTAGGCATGCGCGTTTCATTCACAGTATGATGGATGAAGCCAGGGAGCGGGTTTTTGTGCTCCTCCTTGCTGTCAGC
The DNA here is from genome assembly GCF_007474595.2 of Lynx canadensis. Lineage (NCBI taxonomy): Eukaryota > Metazoa > Chordata > Mammalia > Carnivora > Felidae > Lynx > Lynx canadensis. Next base: position 6,753,424 of record NC_044321.2, read on the forward strand.
TGGCCCCTTTGCCGCGTTCTGCCTGCCCAAGGGATCCCTATCTTTGCCTTCTAGCTTACCACTTCTGTCTTTTGGGAGCTGGGAAACGTCATCATTGAGCCTGTTCAGACTACCATCAAGTGAGTAAATGGGCTCAAGGTGTAGGCCCTGTGGATCGATAAGACCAATAGCAAGGACTTGATAAACTTCTATGTGGGTGCAGGGACCTTACTCTTGGCGTGAGCCGGACTCTGAGAGGCGTGCTTCCTCCTCAGCTAGCTTTGTAGTACTGATTCTGTGGATGACTGTGCAAACTCCATGCCTTGTTTATTTTTTTTAATTTTTTTTTTTACATTTATTTATTTTTGAGACAGAGAGAGAGAGAGAGCATGAACAGGGGAGGGTCAGAGAAAGAGGGAGACACAGAATCTGAAACAGGCTCCAGGCTCTGAGCCGTCAGCACAGAGCCCGACGCGGGGCTCGAACCCACAGACCGTGAGATCATGACCTGAGCCGAAGTCGGACGCTCAACCGACTGAGCCACCCAGGCGCCCCTCCATGCCTCGTTTAGAAAGAAAGTGGAGTCAGAGACATCCGGCTTCTCTATCGGGCCAACATAAAATTCACTACTAGAACAGTAGAGGTGTCATTTGGTTTATTTTTAGAACAACAAGTATGGAAGTGTTATTATAATCCCCTGTACTGGCTATTGGACAGAAAATTGAAAAGACGAACTTCAGAGAGTTTTATAACAGTTCTGAATTATGAATTGAGTTGGCCTCAGTAGCTCTAGTTCAGGATTCCCACCTCTCTTTGCTGACGAAATGAGATCACAGATGTAAACGTGCTTGGAATGCACCTGTGCTTGAGCATTTTTCCCCCAGCTTATGTGCGAATCAAGAATGGCAGAGATGTGCTCAGGGCTCCATTTATCCTGAAGTAGCGTCGTTTTTGGTGTGGTTTGATCCCATTCAGGACTTGAATCACGCACAACGCCCTACTGTTGTTACCTGCTTGACTTGGAGCCACGCCGCCATCACGCCATCCCCGACCTGTAAAGGAATCGTGCTCCGGACGTTGGTGTTTCGGGACGGCGTGGCGTGCACTAGGCTCATCCTGTGATGTCGTGTGTTTTGAGTGCATTGTAGTTGGCAGGCTGTCTGTGGTGTATCTTGCCTTCTGTATATTTCTGTTTTGATGTTGACTCTAACATCTAAAAACTATGTATAAAATGGAGACAAATTACAATCTGTTCCATTCTGATGGCGCTTATCAGTTTCTAAATGCTACTGGGAGAGACAGAGCCTTGTTGTCGAACCAGTTTGGGGAAATAACATGTTCAGAATTCATCCTGGTCTTGTGAGGTTTGGCCGTGGTTGTGGTATCTCACTTTCCTGGGGCCAAGGACTTGAACAGAAGATGTGGGAAGATTGAGGTGGTGAAATTTAGGTTATCGGATTCCCATGCATACCAGTCAGTGTGCATTTATAGAGACGACCGAAGAGATAGCTGCCCAGACTCAGACAATTATAAGGTGTGGCCTGTTTCATCCAACAGCTGTCTTGTCAATCATTGTGATCATGGGATGTGGGGGAGGGGACGTCCTCCCTAAAGAAACCCATCTGGAAACCTTTTGCGTATCTATGTCAAGCCAAGGTTTCCTTAATCAGTTGTGCTTCAAGGAGAGAGGTCTGTAGACAATGCGCTTTTGTTGTTTTTCTCCAGAAAACAAAAAAGGACCCTTGGCAATTTCTGCCTCCTACTGTATAAGGAATACAGGCAGTATTTATTTAGTAGGTATCTCCTTGTATTGTCGCCACGCGTGCTGGGCTTTTTGCATTTGGTCAGTGGTTAATGTTTCACTCCTTAACTTCTGACGCCCAGTAGGTGAAACTTACCAATACATTTCAGATAGATTTAAGCTGTAATGCATGCAAACCGTTGTGTGTGTGTGTGTGGGGGGGTCATCTGTAAAGGAATGAGAACAAAACATAGGTGTCCTCTTGTGGAAGGTTCCAGTGTCATCAGCTCATTAAACGTAGTGCTTGGAAGAAGATGCTCGTTTACCTGTTCTGTAACTGTCCATATCTCTTTTCGCTGCTATTTAAAGTTGCACTTTGACATAGGAATGCTTTTAACTGCAAGCGTACAGATATTGTTGCTGATTATTATTTGGGCAAAGCCAGTCAGTTAATTTTCCACCTAAATAGTTGGAGCAAAGGCAGTCAATTAGATGACATAATATCTAATTTTGTATTAAAATCTAATTCTGGAGTCGATTCAAGCCAACGTACACGAAATTGACCTGACTTTCAAATTTGCTTTCATAATTTTATTTTGCAGGATAACAAAGCCATTGACCTTTGCCGATTGTGTTGGGGATGAACTTCCTTTAGGATGGGAAACTGTATATGATAAGCAAATTGGAATTTATTACATGGACCACATAAATAGTAAGTAGACTGCCACATTTGAGTTATTACATGTGAATGAGTTTTCATGTTGATCTCAGAGATGCTAAGAACTCTTTTTGTACAGCTAAAACAATCATTACTATCCGATGCGGCATTGGACTGGATTTTATAAATGTAACCTGAAGTTTTTGTTTGTTGAGTTCTTCAGAAAGTGAAGTGGTTACGTAGCTACCTTGCTTGTGTGTTGCTCCAAAATGCACGGAAAATGTTGAATGGAGAGTTTTAATGGCTAATAGAAGGACTACGTTTCCCAGGCAGTCTGGAAATAGAAAGATCTTTCATAATGAGAAGGTTGTTTATTGCAAAGCGGAGCTTACGGGTTCTTGGAACAATGAACACCCAAGTGATTACCTTACCTTCATTTTGTCTTACACATTTAATTTTAACTTGAATACACCAAACCTTTTTGATCTTTGGGGAGGGTGAAAACTGTGTAAAGACCACAGCTAAAATAAGGGTCCCTTGACCTCGCAAGCTTTCTTCAAAGAACCGTTTAGAGCAGTGGCTCTCCATCGGGGCTGGTTTTGTCTCCCGGGACGACTTGGCAGTGTCCAGAGGCCTTGTCCATGGTCACGCCCGGGAGAGGCGCTGCGGCGTCCAGTGAGCAGAGGTTGGGCGGGGGGTGCCGTTGAACTCTGTCCGCTGATCAGGACAGCTCCCCGAAACGGCAGTGGTGCCGAGGTCGACACACCCTGGTTCACAAGCTCCATTGTATCAGAGATCTGTTTTCCACCGCTCGCTCTCGGCTTGCTGCACTTCCGTCAGCCCTCCTCGATCTGGCCCGGCTGGGACCCACTTGTCACTCAGATTCCCGCTTTTTACTCCCTCCCGGCTTCATTCTAGCTACCCTCAGTGTTTCTGTCGTTCGACATTTTTCATTCCTCAGGACACCAAGCGTGGCTTCCCCTCAGTGTGTTTTCTGTCCTTCAGTTTATTAAGTGTGGGGGTGCCCGAGGGGCCCGAAGACTCGCGATGCCTGCCACGTGAGTGATTTGAAGCTCTTTCTGGTCCCACGGCTTCTCCTGTCCCGTAGTGCAGTCAGCCCAGGTTGGTGTCTTCAGGGCCGATTCTTGTCTGTCTCTTCCAGCCCGGCCTCCCGAGTCAGCGTTTGGAAACCCGAGTGGCGAGGCTTCCTTTCTCAGTCCCCGGGCAGTGGAATTTCTGGTGCCCGGAGGTCAGCCTTGCCCTTGATTGTGGCTCTTACCCCAAGACTGGGCAGTGGGGATAAGTACTGCCCCAGACGGGGCCCCGGCCCGTCTGCCCTGTCAGGTAGTTACCCAAGCGGCAGGAGGGCTTCTGGGTAAATCCACCACCCAGCGGACGGGGCGCTGTCCTTAGCTAGGCTCCAGCTGCGGATGGCCCTCCCTGTAGCCCCAGCCGACCTGGTGTCTCACGACAGTGTGTGTTCAAGGTGTCTTGTCTGGGCTTGCCCTCCCAGCTGCTGGAGGGAAGCTCCTGCAGGTGAGGGCCTCTGCTACAGGTGAGGGGCCGCTCCCGCAGGTGAGGGATGCTTTCGCAGGTGAGGGATGCTCCCACAGGTGAGCGATGCTCCTGTAGGTGGGGGCCGCTCCCGCAGGTGGGGGATGTTCCCACAGGTGAGGGCCGCTCCCGCAGGTGAGGGATGTTCCCGCAGGTGGGGGCCACTCCCGTAGGGGAGGGATGTTCCCGCAGGTGAGAGATGCTCCCGCAGGTGGGGGATGTTCCCGCAGGTGAGAGATGCTCCCGCAGGTGGGGGATGTTCCCGCAGGTGAGAGATGCTCCCGCAGGTGAGGGATGTTCCCGTAGGTGGGGGCCACTCCTGTAGGGGAGGGATGGTCCCACAGGTGAGGGATGTTCCCGCAGGTGGGGGCCACTCCCGTAGGGGAGGGATGGTCCCACAGGTGAGGGATGTTCCCGCAGGTGAGAGATGCTCCCGCAGGTGGGGGCCGCTCCCGCAGGTGAGGGATGTTCCCGCAGGTGAGAGATGCTCCCGCAGGTGAGGGATGTTCCCATAGGTGGGGGCCACTCCCGTAGGTGAGGGATGGTCCCTGCAGGTGAGGGATGTTCCCGCAGGTGAGAGATGCTCCCGCAGGTGAGGGATGTTCCCGTAGGTGGGGGCCACTCCCGTAGGGGAGGGATGGTCCCACAGGTGAGGGATGTTCCCGCAGGTGGGGGCCACTCCCGTAGGGGAGGGATGGTCCCACAGGTGAGAGATGCTCCCGCAGGTGGGGGATGTTCCCGCAGGTGAGAGATGCTCCTGCAGGTGAGGGCCACTCCCGCAGGTGAGGGATGTTCCCGCAGGTGGGGGCCACTCCTGTAGGGGAGGGATGGTCCCACAGGTGAGGGATGTTCCCGCAGGTGGGGGCCACTCCCGTAGGGGAGGGATGGTCCCACAGGTGAGGGATGTTCCCGCAGGTGAGAGATGCTCCCGCAGGTGGGGGCCGCTCCCGCAGGTGAGGGATGTTCCCGCAGGTGAGAGATGCTCCCGCAGGTGAGGGATGTTCCCATAGGTGGGGGCCACTCCCGTAGGTGAGGGATGGTCCCTGCAGGTGAGGGATGTTCCCGCAGGTGAGAGATGCTCCCGCAGGTGAGGGATGTTCCCGCAGGTGGGGGCCACTCCCGTAGGGGAGGGATGGTCCCACAGGTGAGGGATGTTCCCGCAGGTGAGAGATGCTCCCGCAGGTGGGGGCCGCTCCCGCAGGTGAGGGATGTTCCCGCAGGTGAGAGATGCTACCGCAGGTGAGGGATGTTCCCGCGGGTGGGGGCCGCTCCCGCAGATGGGGGATGTTCCCGCAGGTGGGGGTCGCTGCACCGTGGGCCCGGGCACATGCTCACTGCGGCTTCCTCATCGATCTTTGGCCTCCCCGGGCCCAGGTGCTATTACTGAATGGCAGAGGCATCTGCCTTACACAATCTTTCCGGAAAGCCAGCCTGCCACTGAGGTCCTGGACCCGTTCTGGCTCGCCTCTCTCGTAAACCCAACTTGCTCATCCCTGTGTGCCCCCTTCTTTGCTGTGGGCATTCGTTGCTCACCTGCTCACTGTCACGGCGACTGTTTTAGAGCACCTTTCTGTGCTGGCCCTGGGGACACAGGGCCCAAAGTGAGACCCAGTGCGCACCTCAAGGATTCCACACGACGCTCTAGACGTGGCCTTGAACCCAAAAACTGAGTAGTCACCGTGGACTTTCTTCCAGTCACTGTGAGTATAAGTGGGGTGACTCAGCACCGTGGGTGATGCTGGTGAAGACATCAGCTCCGGGATCACACCGCCTCCTCTCTCAGAGAACCCAACTCTTTTGTTTTTTTCTTGCAGGAACAAGAAAGGTTATTATTATTGCAATAGTTTGTACATGGAGGGCCAAACAGCACATTCCAGAAAACTTGCTCCCCAGAACCCAACTCTTCATAGCACAACTTTAAAACTCTTTAAAGGCACAGCACCCAGAGAGTCAGATATTAAATTGGAACCGTGCAGGTGGGCAGTAGGGTGTGAGGGACCAGAGGGACCCTGGTTGACCACCTTCAAGGTTCCCAAGACCCTCCGGGGCACTGGACAGAGTGCAGGCAGTGCTGGTGGGCCGCAGCGGGTCTCACTGCCACACACAGGCGTCGGCGACACCCGGCCGTTACAGATGTGATTCGGCCCCGTCCTGGGCCCGCTGAACGTGAGCTCTGGGACTCGGTCAGGACCCTGATCGTTGTCGTTATATTTGGTTTCTTATCGTCTAGCGTGGGCTTTTGAGGCCTGGAGAGGCTGTCCAGTAGGGGCCTAGAGTGGCAGTGTGAAAGGGGCGGTGGGTGTCGAAGGAAGGGGGTTTAAAGGGAGAACTTACTTGAAACATCCTAGCAAGCTCTTGTGTGTGCGTGTGTGTGTGTGTGGGGGGGGGGTATGTGTGTGTGTGTCTGTGGTAAAGAGCACATGACATAAAATTTACTTTTTAACCGTTTTGAGGTGAAATCCACAAAACCGAAAATTAGCCATTTTAAAGTGTGGAATTCAGCGGCGTTTGTTGCGTTCACTGTTGGACAGCCACCGCCCCTCTCTAGTTGCAGAACATTCCACCCCCCTCCCCCAGAGTCAAACCTGGAACCCATTAGCAGCCACTCCCCCTCTCCCCTCCAGCCTCCCAGCCCCTGGCCACCACTAAATCTCCTTTCTGTCTCTCTGGAGTTGCCTCTTCTGGACATTTCGCGTAGATGGGATCCTACGCTGTGTGACCTTTCGCGTCTGACCTCTTCCACCCCACGGGATGTGTTCGAGGTCCGTCCGCGCTGTAGCCGAAAGCAGCACTTCATTCCCCGTCGTGGCCGAATGACCTTCCATCGTGCGGATGGGTCCTGCTTTATTTATCCCCTCATCAGTTGCTGGACTTAGGCTTGTTTCTACCTTGTTGGCTGTTGCCGTAGAGCTGACCGAGCACACTTTATTCTGTTTTACTTATTTATGAAGATCTGATTGGCTTTATTACATGTTTCGTGAATCAGGCAGCACCCCTTCTCGCAAATAGAGGGGAGCTCCCCAAGCCACTTTAAATGAATTATTTTGCATGTTTGTGTAAGATTGGGGTACTCCTGTACTCTGCACTCCTGTGCCAGCAGCCTGCACGTATTTACCAATGTGTCATGGTTGTAACAGAGCCACCATAGCCTGGGGTCTCTAAATTTGGAGCAGGGACACCGCTTTGCAGTTTTTATTTGATTTGGGGCAACGCTTCGGTTGACATCTCCCCGTTAGGAGATTTGTGGCGGTGGAGGAGGGGAGCGTCTCCCGAGTCTGGGGGTCTTGCCCGTTTGCTCAGTCTGCCGCCTCAGTCTCAGGCTCTGATTTCGGGACCGTTGTCCTCTGCCTGTGGAGCGGACTCCCCTTCCTGCCGCTCGTTTGCTGCTCCTGCGGTCAGCAGTTAGTGATGGCCTTGCCTTGGGTTTCAGATGAAGGAAAAGGTCCTGAGAATATAATGATGACCGAGGCTCCGTGCCTGCCTTTGAGGGGCTCGTAGTTTGGGGGGGAGGGGGGAACAAATGTGAAAACGGTCACGTGCCCAGTGCCAAGAACTGCAGTCCCAGCCGTCGTGGAGAGACATTACATGCTTGCAGGGGCGGGGCAGGCTTCAGAAAGGAGGTGCTTTGGCAAAGGCACTCAGAAGACGGTAGGGTTTCCTGGTGGGGCGGAAGAGGACGCAAGCAGCACGAACAGATGCAGACGAGCACTTCCAACGATGGAGACTTCGGAAAAATTCAGCCTGTTTCGAGGACGTCTTGGTTGGGGGAGGACAGAAACTAGGAGTGAAGCTGGCAAGTTAGTTTCGGGACTCCGGCGTCACGAGGAGGATATTGCCTTGAAAGACGTTCGTGTGTTAAAGAATCGCAAGGCGAGTTAGGAAGGCGACTCTGGTGAGCGCACTGAGGAGGCGGGACGCCTGCGTGGGTTTCGGAGAGGGGTCGTGAGGATCCGATTGAACTTAGGGGAGATGGAGAGAAGGGCATGTCGTCAACCACGATTGTTTCTAGGGGGCAGGAAGCACCAGTTCTTGGTGGCCCGCAGAGAATTCTGGGCGAGGGAGAAGAGCGGGTGTTCTCTGGGGATGGGTCCCAGGTTGGCCAAGTGGGTGGATCTGGATGATGCTGCTCACGTCGAGAGGGGGCGGAAGGAGAAGCAGGTGACTGCTGTGTCCCTGTTGGCGTCGGTTGAGGGCTTGGTGGTGAACGGGCGCCACGTGAGAATGAGTTCTGCCTCGGACGAATGACTCGGAATTCCTCCGGCTCCGTCCGGGTGGAGATCTACCTAGGAGGCAGCTGGAAGAAAAATGGGAACTCGGGAGAGAGGCTGGAGCCAGAGGGAGGCATGCGCCTCCCACGGAGAGTGAGAAAGCCGGGGTGGAAGATGGTGGGGGGGGTGGGATTTATGGGTGGGAGGAGACAAGGAAGTTTGCGAAGAACACAGAGGGGCTGCAGGTCTGGTGCAGAGGCCCGACGAAGGGGAGAAGCCAGGTCATAGGGCATTCGGGGTCAGAGAAGTCAGTGACCAGAAGGTTGGGAGTAGCCATTAGTTTGACAGTGGAGAGCTCATTTGGGTTCATCCCCGCCAATGTTTGTTCGCAGTGTGAACAGTTGTCTGGTATCGTCTCCTCCGCGGGAAACTTCTTCATATCCCTAGAGTTTTCTTCGCGTTCCAACTGTGGATCTACAAACGGCAGGGGTTCCACGCTTCAGGAAGCTTCGTTATGAGGTCGCTTCCATAACGTACATCCCGGCAACGAGTTAATTTTCGTATCAGCCAGTCACGTGGCTGCGTGACTGTTGGTCAACCTCAAGACCTTACTTGTAAGTCACTTACGTTCTCGCCCTTTTAATTTCAGAGCTTACCCAGATTGAGGATCCCAGAGAACAGTGGAGGCGAGAGCAGGAACGGATGCTGAAGGAGTATTTGATCGTGGCCCAGGAGGCTCTCAATGCCAAGAAAGAAATCTACCAGATTAAGCAGCAGCGGTTCGAGCTGGCCCAGGAGGAATACCAGCAGCTGCACAAAATGTGTGAGGACGACAGCCGCTCGTACGCTAGCTGTGAGTTGACTGTCCCCCGTGGGTAACGCGCGGCTTCGGAAGCCGCCTCTCCGCCGGCTTACTGCACACACCGAACTTGACTCGGGCAAGACGGCTCCGTAAAGTTTCTAACCGCGTATCGTTAGGTCGTCGGTAGTTTGCTCTGGAATCGGGTGTCTTCCGTTAGCCACTCCTTTAGTGGGTATTTACCAAGTGCTTGCCCTGTGCCCAGGCACCGTGATGCGGCGGAGCCTGAGGAGGCAGAGGTCCCTGCCCTCGTCGCATCACATTCAGGTGGGGAAGGTAGAAGAGCAACAAGCAGATTTCAGGCAGCGGCACGAAACGACCTCGTGTCTCGTGTTTGTCAGTGCGGAAAAGGGCTTCACTCGGAGCCCTCCGCCACCGATAGGGCGTGTTAGGGGTGATCCCCGGGAGGGCCGCGCAGCGGTTTCGTTGATCCTGCGTGGAAAGACTCGGGAGCCATCACGTGTGTCAAGCACCTGTCCCTCTGTAGAGTCCTTTCTGGGGCGGCGCGCTGAAGGCGGAGGAACTCAGCGTAACCCAGAAGATCGGGGGGACTCCCCGCCTCCGATGGACGCGCACTGGTGTTCTCAAAAGGAATCCCTCTTCGTTTTAGAGGTTACTGGACGTGGGCTCCCATCTCATTAGTACTCGGCGGATGCTCAGGTATTGAAGGAGCCCGGTCCCGTCTCAGAAACCAAAGCATCTCGTTACCGACACAGTCAGTCACTGCTTGAGCCAGTCTCTTCCCCACAGCGCTGTCACACTTAACAGTCCACCACAGGTGCACACGGCCGTGACCGTTCTGGGTGCCCGTGAGCTCGGGAAGAATGCGTGGAGGTGCTACGACTAGGTTTTGTGTGATAACAACCTGAGTCTCTCGTTGAGACACGGGAAACCTTAACCTGTGACGTGGCCGCCACGTTGCCAGGTACTTGGCTCTGGCGAATAATAAAGACACAGTCAGAGCTTTGTTCTGTGTTGCGAGTCAGAATGGAGTTAAGGCCGAGGGGCCATAGGTCTTTTTTTTTATTGCAGCTGCTGTTGAAGGTGAATACGCCTTACAAGCTGTGGGGAAGCGAGGGGTGGGGGTTCCCCTCTGTAACAGGAACTGAAGACAGTGCTATCACATGTCCCGAGAGAAGGTCAGGACCCAAGTATAATGCTGTGTTGTTTCCAGCTTGTCTTATCTCTTGTTCTTTGGATGTTGATATCTACTAGGTTTTTGGTTTTTTTTTTTGGTTTTTGTTTTAACTGTTCATCAGAACGCAGTGCTCAGCTCAGTGCGAATTTTTAGAGGTTGGTTTCCTATCTCCATAGTTTCTTTTTTTATAATGTCTTTCTCCGATTTTGGTATCAGGCCTCACAGAACGAATTGGGAAGTGTTCCCTCCTCCTGTTTTTGGAAGGAGTTTGTGTGGGATTGGTATTTGATAGAATTTGATAGAATTCACCAGAAAAGCCATCTGGATCTTGAGTTCTTTGTGGGAGTGTTTGGAACTATAAATTCAATGTCTTTTATGTCTTTTATAGATATAAGGCTATTCAGATGTTTGTTTCTTATTTTTTTTAATTTTTTTTTAATGTTTATTTATTTTTGAGAGAGACAGAGCATGAGAGAGAGGCAGAGAGAGAAGGAGACACAGAGCCTGAAGCAGGCTCCAAGCTCTGAGCTGTCAGCACAGAGCCTGATGCGGGGCTCGAACTCACAGACTGTGAGATCATGACCTGAGCCGAAGTCGGACGCCCAACCAACTGAGCCACCCAGGCGCCCCTGTTTGTTTCTTCTTGAATCAGTTTTAGTATTTGTGTGTTTCAAGGAATTCGTCTATTTCATGGAATCCAAAAGTCAGCAAACTTTTCTACCAAGGGTTAGGTAGTAAATATTTTAGGCTTTGTGGGCCACAAGGTCTCAGCTGCAACTACTCAACCCTGTTGTTATAATGCAGAAGCAGCCAGAGATAATACATGAACGAATGTGTGTGGGTTGTTCTGATAAAGTGTAAACACAGGTAACAAGTTTGATTTGGCCTGCAGGGAGATTTGCCGACTGCCGAGCCAAGTTGTCAAGTTTATAAAGTTGGTCGTCAAGTTTATAAAGTTTGTAGAATTCCCTTACGGTTCATTTAAGATCTAGACACTCCTAGGTGGTGTCCTGTCTATCATTCCCAATGTTACTAATTTGTGTCTTCTTTTTTTCCTCAGTGTAGCTAAACTTTTGTTGATTGTATTTGTCTTTATAACGAGCTGGCTTTTTTTCCCCTCCTATTTCTTATCTGTTTTCTATTTTATTGATTTCTCTTTATTATTTTTTCCTTCTTAGTTTGGCTTTACTCTGTTCTTCCTTTTCTAGCTTCCTAAAGTAGAAACGTAGACCATTGATTTTAGACCTTTCTTATTTTCTCACCTAACCTCTAAAAGGTATGAATTCTTCTCCAAGTGCAATTTTAATTTTTTTTTTCAATGTTTATTTATTTTTGGGACAGAGAGAGACAGAGCATGAACGGGGGAGGGGCAGAGAGAGAGGGAGACACAGAATCGGAAACAGGCTCCAGGCTCCGAGCCATCAGCCCAGAGCCCGACGCGGGGCTCGAACTCACGGACCGCGAGATCGTGACCTGGCTGAAGTCGGACGCTTAACCGACTGCGCCACCCAGGCGCCCCCTCCAAGTGCCATTTTAACTGCATGCCGCAGGTGTTGGTGTTTTCATTTTCAGTCAACCCAGATTGGCTGTTTCTTTTTGGGTTCTCTAAAAGCAAGTTGTTGGGACTTTTGAATGTTATGTTGCCGATTTCTAATGTAATTCCATTGTGGTCAGAAACTACACTATGTAAGATTTCAATGATTTGAAATCTATTGAGATGACTTTTATGACCCAGCATATGGTCTCTCTTGGTGAGCTCATAGGATTAGAAGCCCATGGTGTTGGTACAGTGAGGTCACGCCTAGCTGCACCAGCGGCTTACAACTGTTCCTGAGAGCCTATGGTTAGCGATCTTAAGTCTTTTCGAAAGTTACTTAGTAGAAGCTATGCCGAACCATAGAAAATTGTTCTTTCTGTAGCTTAAAAAGGGCTGAATATAGGCAGTTTCATATGATTCAGCCTAATGGAATGTTTCTTCCCAGTAGCCTTTAGGGACCTTATCTGTTCCATGGTTGGGTTTGATTAGATCTCCAAAGGCCCTCCGGTTGATTTTTCATCCACGGATGGAATGGGGGAAGGACAGACCAGACAAATTTGGCAGGAACTTTCTTCCAGTGATTGAAGAGAAAAATCGCAGCAAGGGAAGATGTTTCTTACATGTTGCCTACGACCAGTGCAGCTGAGACTTCAGTCGTGGTGAACGTGGGGCCTCTGGGCCTGAGCCTGTGAGGGTGCAAGTAGAGGAGGACCTTGGCGCATCCTGTTGGATTCCACACCCAGCCCTGGGGGAGGCGAGGGAGGAATCCCGGGCCAAAGCTGAGCCCCTGGATTAAGAGCATTCAGAACCTGTAGCCCTGTAGCGATGGGATGTCCCTCACCATCAGTTTTTGTATTTCCGTGGGCTTTGACATTTGGGCATGTAGGAAATCGCACTCGGTAATATTCCTTCCTGTGCTCCATAGGATTTTCCTAATGCCCAGTAAAAGAGAGCTACTCAAGATGCCGTCCTGCGTGGTGCATGAAGAAACCTTCAGTAGAGGAAGCAGATGACTCTGGTGTTCGCTTGACACTCTGAACCATGCCCATCAGAATCCTGACCCGCTAGAAGTCTCTGTGTAGACACCATCTCTGCATCCACTTGTATAAGTGGCCTTGGGGGCCAGATAGGGCCAGCCTGTTTTCATGAAGGGCTAGAGGAGCCAGTGGATTTTGCTGGGGCCTGTTGGCTCATCTGGGATGAGACGCCACATGGGATCGTAACGGACTTAATCCAAGTGCTTCACCAGGTTGCTGCTGCTCTTGGGGTTTGGACCAAGCTCTTTCAACTTGCCTTTTAACCTGAACTACTAATTGCGATGACGAAAACTCTGTTAGTGACTCAAATGAATTCTCTCTGACCACACCGGTCTCACACAGCCCAGATTGCTAGTCATCTAAAGCAGGGAGGCATCTCCTTGCTCCGGTACTGGGAACGGGATACCATTTGGACCCGTTGCTCGTTACTTCCTTCGTTGGCAGTGACTTGAAGCGAAATGAACCAGTATTCAGTGAGCTAGAGTTTTCTGTGCATCGTTTGGATTGCAACATCACGAAGCACATGATGCTGTCTTTGTTGTACACGTGAGAAGCAATACTGGGGAGGCGAGGTTACTTCTTCAAGGTCACATGCCTAGTAAATGGCAGACCTGGGATCTGAACCAGATCCGTTTGTGCATGTAGCCTTCAGTGCTGTGTACTGTTTCCGAGGCATGGAAGAGGCAGCTCAAAGGAGCTAATTGTGTTTTTGAAACACTTTGCCCTCCTGTTGTTCGACTTATCTAGAAGGAAAGACCGATTATAAATTGACGAGGCCTCTGGCAAGTTTGCAACACTCAGAGGGGCGAGTGGGAGGCAGAGCACTTTCTATGTCTTGGCTTTCTTGTGGCCCATGGCAGGATTGCTAAACTATTCGTCTAGTTTCCAACAGATACTTACTTAGCACCTGCTATTGGTATGTCCCAAATGCTGGGGACACGATTTCTGTCTCCCTAATGGCCGATTGTAGGGAACAGTTAGGCAGTGATGGGGAACAGAGGAATTAACTAAAACAGCCACTTTTTAAAGTGTTCATTTCTTGATTTTTGAGAGAGAGAAAGAGAGCACAAGCAGGGGAGGGCCGGAGAGAGAAGGACAGAATCCCTGGCAGGCTCTGCGCTGTCAGCACAGAGCCCGACGTGGGGCTCGATCTCACAAAGCATGAGATCATGACCAGAGCTGAAATCGAGAGTCAGACGCTCAACTGACTGAGCCCCCCAGGCGCCCCAAAAACAGCCATTTTTAATATTGGAGCAGGAGGGCGGGAGGAAATGACGTGCATCTGTCCTACCCCCTTCACAGATTCCTCCCTGAGTTGTGGAAATCACCAGAATAAAACTCCATTCACTGGAGAGAAAAGATTTTGTGTCAATATTGGGCCATCTGGTATCTAAGAATATCCAAACCTTGACCTTTTTCTGTCCCTGAGCAAAGCAAAAGCAGATGCTTGCTGGATTTGAGCGTACATGTCCCCGTGAGGCTAAAAACCCTACGCTACTCTATTTCTGGGAGCCGCCTGGTACCCGGGCCTATTTTGTTTGTAGAACACGGGGACGGAGCTGTTCTGCAGTGGGCTCGTTCTCTTTGAGCACACCGGTTCTCTTCCACAGTTCCATCCTGTCGTGTTCTCCTACTTTCTTCATGTCTTGTTTTGCTGGCAAAGGAGTTTTATTAAAATCTTTGTAGCAAAGGAACTTCTTGCCGCTTTCATTATAACTATACAAAATGAAAACAGAAAATGCTAAGAACTGGAGGTCTTTGTATGTCTTGACCTGAGTGGTTATGTTTGTATTTGCTTTGCATTAATTCATTGTTTTGTATGCTTCTCTTTATGTGTGTTATCCCCCCACCACAAAGCAGAAAGAAAAGCCAGGAGGGGCTACATTAAATTATTAACATTGCTCACATCTAGAGGTAGAAACAGGGAGGTCTTTTTCTTTTCTCAAACCTATTTTAAGATTTGTCTCTTGATTCCACGCGTTTATTTCATGCAGTGAGCAGAATTCTCTCTGGGTGAAGAGTGAATTGATATCTCATTTAGAGGAAGGAGATAGTTCTGTCTTGATTTGCCCTACTTTCTTCGTTCTAATGTGCTCATCTCTTTGCCTTTCCCACTGAATACATTTGTTATGTCAGACGCTTTTATGCTAGAGTTAATCTTTCAGTCTTCCTGAGAAACTTGAGCTCCTAGATGCCTTCAGATGAAGTATTATGACCATTTGCAGGATCTTTTGGAAGGAATTCTTGCATGGGATGAATTACAGTCTAAACCACAGGTCAGCAAATTATGTGTGGTTTCTGGGCTGAATCTTGTCCACTCTGGCTCTTTATAAATAAAGTATTATTGGAACGCAGCCACATCTACTCACTTACCTATTGTCTATAGAAGCTACGATGGCAGGGTTGAGGAGCTGAGACAGAGACTGTACGGTCCACAAAGCCAAAAATATTTACTCTCTGGCCCTCTGCAGAAAAAATTTCCCAACCCCTGGTCGAAACCAGTAGTTCTGAACCCTGGCTACAGGGTATCATCTCCCGAGGGGCTTTTAAAAACTGCTGCCTGGGCCCCACTCCCAGAGATTTTGATCTCCTTGACCTCGGGTGGGGCCAGACATTTTTTTTTTTTTTTTTTGGTAAAGCTTTCCAGGTGAATCCCAGAGTTGAGAATCCGTCGGTCTGGATTGACTGTGATGGTCTCTTCCGGCAGCAGGAATATGACTTTGTGCCTCTGGCTCCTGGGAGCCACCAAAAGTCTGCACCAAAAGTATCTTCGGGTGGTTGGGAGAGCTGGCTTAATCTCCCGTGAGAAAGTGCTGACCCACCCTGAATTCCTGGGTTAGGTGGTGGTGAAGCTTGACCTTATCGGTTATCAGTTTTGCCAACATTCTTTCTGAGGCTTTAGGCCCGTCCCACAAAGACGGCCTTCCATTGGTTACCCAGGAGAGGGGTTTCTCCTCTACTACCTAGGGGAGTGTAATGGCCACAGTCCATCCATTCAACCTTCTGTTTTCCTTCGTGGGTAAGCGTGTTGGAGCTGGCAGGGGAAAAATGGATCACACGCAGCATTTTTCACGGGTATTAGTTGGCAAGACTCAATCTTAAAGGCGATTGCAGAGCCTATGTCTGTTGAGAGATAATCCCCTAGTCTGCCCTAGAGAGCATTTCTGAGAGAACTCTCAGTCTGAATTTGGTGGGATCTTGTGTTACTTCTGTAGGTCGCCTCTGAGCGGGCTTGTTTGATATTTTTTGTTCCTTTGCTTATGGTGCCTTTAAAAACAAATGTCATGCCCTCCTCTGTTGGCCTGGGTTACTTACGTGCATGCCTTTGTCGCTGCTCTGGTAATTAGTACCTGTCAGCATGGGAACTGTCAGGGCTTGCCATCCTGTCTGCCAGGGTTCTTTTGGCTTCCTTGAGCAACTCCCCGTGGTGCCGATGCCTGGAGGTGCACACCTGGTCCTAAGGGGCAGTCTGCCCAGAGGATGTCTTTGGAGAAGGACTACTGGTCTTTCAAAGCATGTTACCCCCCTGGGGTGATCTTAGGTTCCCACAGCACAGAGGAGGCCTGTGTGTATCAGAGAAACAGGGAGACAGAGACAGACACACCAGCAGACGTGTTTTCCCTTTTCGATACCCTGGAAAATCAAAATCCAAAATAAGTCCTGGGGTCTGCAGCGTCATGAGTGCTAAATGCACGGGCCACGCTCACCTCTTGGACAGTGGGCACTGGGGAGCCCGGGGTCCATTCCTTCTCTTGTTGGAGAAGCTGATCTGATGGAAGAATCTGGGGCATCTGGCCCACAGGAGCCCAAGATTCAGACCGAGGTCCCTTTTTGACTGATGTAGATCAAGGCACTGGAAACTTAGTCTTCGTTCAAGTGGGGAGACGTGATCATCGTCTCTCACAAAGATTTTCCAAGAGTTGATGTCGCTGTGGTCCAGCTAGACTGTAACCTGATTTTCGTGTTACCCAAAGCACTACGGTATGCCTGAGTGGGCTCCTTAAGCTGTTTAATAGCTGTGGCCACTCAAGTCTTCAAGAGAGAAGAAAGCTTCAGAGGCGAAGATCTGGTATTTATCATAAACCTTGAGGTTGGAGACGTGTCTTAACAGAGGCATAATTCTTTTTTTAAATGTCGTGGAGTGCACGCCGTGAAAAATGGAGGCTGGTGCCCTGAGGTGTTCCTTGGACTCCAGAAATGGGTTCCGTTAGACCTACCGGCCGATGTCAGGAACTAAGGATTTGGCTTTGCAAGTTAAATCACATTATTAAAAGTCATGCCAGTGTTCGTGACGCTCCTTCGTATTTGAAGATAAATGGACTCACTCTTTTAAGTACTTGAGTTGCCTCTTCCCTCGTCCCAGTCCTGGAATTTTTAAATTTTAGAGACTGTAGCAAAGCTAACGTGAATGCTGTCTGCATAAGGAAACCCCGTTTTATCATTTGGGATGGTTTCAGCCGTAAGTCACAGAAAAGACCCGCTCCTTGTCACATAAGAGTCCTTCAGCGGTGGGGTGGGCCCCCCCGGTGGGCCCCCCCATGGGTGCATTCGGTGGCTCAGGGATACCATTTCTCTATCGGGCTCCCCCTCCAGGACTCGGTACACCTTGAGTCTCCCCCAGGGGAGGGGTGCACGCCCAGCGAGCCGAGGGTCCTGTTAGAGTTAGGAAGGAGAGCTGGGGGGCTGGTGGCTGTGTATTTGTCTAGCCGTATCCTGTTATTTCAAGTCTGTCGGCTAATTTTCCCTGTGAAATTGTGCAGAAGAGGACTTTTGTGGCAACGATTTCAGACCGTTACGTTACTGCTGTCGAACGCTGTTGTCAGTTTCCCCGGACTCTGGGAACCCAGAGTTACTTTCTGCCCCACGTGGGAACGACCGCAGGTGGCAGCCGTTGGCGTGGTCTCCCTCGAACGCAGGGTGACGGGTGGACCCATGTGGGGGTGAGCAGTCAGCGAGCCTTGGGCTCATTTGCTTCTTATCTGCATCCAAGTGGAAGTCCCTCTACCTCAGGTCGGGGGGAACGTTTAAGTCCTGGGAGTTCAAGGTGGGGGTTTTGTAGAGATGATTTCTGACTCTTAAGGGCTTTGTTTGGGGCGTTGCTTTCAGTACTGGTCTTAAATGAAGCCAAGGAAGTCAGTCAAGATGGAAGTCGAAGGATTTGGAAATAGACACTCTTTGTCTCAGAAAGAATTCTGTTTTAAAAGTATTTTACTCCGTGTCCTCAAGAGATTACGATTCTAAGGACATTTGAGATAAAGTTGGCAAATGCTTAGCTCCTCCGGATATTTATTTCTAGTAGATTCTAATGGTTTGAAATTCTGACCGTGATAGGGACTATCTTCTTCTTCTTATTATTTTAGAGAGACAGGGAGCACACGAGCAGGGGAGAGGGGCGGGGAGGGGGGGGAGAGAGAGAATCTTAAGCAGGCCCTATGCTCAGCTTGGAGCCCGATGTGGGGCTCGATCCCACGACCCTGAGATCGTGACCGGAGCCGAAATCAAGAGTCGGACGCTCAGCCGACTGAGCCCCCCAGGCGCCCTTGGAACTGTTTTTTTAAAGAGATATCTGAACTGCTCACACTACCTTTGGATGCAGTTCTAATTGAGGGTATTAAACAATCTTGCTGTGTAAGCCCCTTGATGACTTTGAGCCGTCCTCTCTGATGCAAAGTCAGGAAGTGATTTTGAACTAGTCGCTAGCGGTTGGCACCCAGTCATCCGAGTGACAGGCAGCCTTCAGCTCCCAGAGCAGAGGGGTGAAGAGAAAGATGCCGGCGCTGCCGATGGGTTTTCCGAGCAGGTGGAATCAGTGGGAATAACCCGGACGCAGACGAGAGCGGTGCGGGGTCGGCCACAGCCGGGGACAGGGGCGCGCCGCCAGCCAAGGTGGGGGCAGAGACGAGTCACTCCGGCACAGGGGCCGACGGCTTCCGAAGCTGAAGAGAGGAGACGGAAGCATCAGGAAACAGCAGTGCAGGGAGGTGAGCGGGGTGATAGAAGTTCGAAGCGGCCACTAACTGCTCGGCTGCGGAATCCCCGGAAAAGGTTCTTCGCTGTCCGCACCGCCGGAAATTGGCTGACTGTGCTCCGCGCACAGCTAAACAGGCCTTCGCGTCCTGCTCACGCCAGGTCCCGGCTGTTCATAACGGTGCCGCGTCTGGCCCGGAGCGCGCGGCGTGGAAGGACGGCTTTTTCTCGGGCCTGCCAGCTGCTGACACATTGCTAGAAAGTCGTCGTTTTTATTTGATAGAGCTTTACTAGTTGTTTCTCATGCCAAAAATCGTTCATGTGGAGAATACAGATGTGAAGAAAGGAGAAAGAAAACCTTCTGTGATGAAACCAATGAGGATAACCACAGGTAGCTTTGGGATTCTGTCCTTCGAGTGACATCCATGTGTATATGCGTTTGAAAAGGAAGCAAAAACGGATTCATCCTGTATGTGCTATTTATCTACTTAGAGCAGTTTTCCATATCATAATCACCGCCCCCTGCCCCCGAGCGTATCTGTGGTTTTTAACCCGAGTAATTTTGCTTTCGAAGCAGTTTTGATTTACCGATAGCCATGTATTGCCTCGTGTGGAATCACATAGAAGGGCCACATGCAGAAACGTCAAGATTTGAGGCTGTGAAATGTTAATTCCTTACGAGCCGGTGCCAACTTGTAAATTGGAGACTTAGAATTAATTATTGATTCAGAAGTTCCTGTCTGTGTGTATTTATTTATTTTGAAGGATCCATTATAAAATAAAATGTTTTCCTTCCGTTTAGCCTTCTCTGGATATTCAACAAATACAAAGTACGACCCATACCAAATTAAAGCAGAGATAGCAAGTCGTCGGGATAGGGTGAGTAAAAGAGCGCTCCCACAACTAGAAGCCCTGTGTGTATTTTCACGTAGCGTTACTTCTCGTGGCTCATCTAACGGGGGTCGGTGTGTCTAACACTCATATTGTGGTAAAATTTTTAATTTCATGGATTATGATGACGTTTGGTTTTACCCTTCACTTTTTTTCTAACAGGAGGAGAAAAGTTTCTTTTTGAAAGCTCAGCCCATCTAACCAAAAGCCACCTGTACCCCTCTGTGTTTTCCCTAGAGCTAGGGTCCTCCTGCCCACTTTGGAAAGATTGGGTGACGTCGGGGCCCGGGCTCCACGGCCTGCTTCCCGATATCAGTGGGTTGCCAGCCTTGATCCTTGGCAGCTTTAGCTTCTCCTGTTCTCCCCTGGTTGCTAGATTCCTAGGGAAATCTTTCCCGCAATGGCATTTGACCAGAAGGTTCTGATGCTCCTTCCCTGGGGACACTGGAATTCTTCCCGTCTCATCCCTTCAGTGCCCTGCCTTGGTCGCGTGGGAAGGGGGACGGTTTTGTTGCTTTTGCAGCAAATCATGGGACACGTCTTGGAAACAAAGCCTCTTGGTGTCTCATGCCCCAAACGCCAGTGTCTCTCTCAGTGCAGCGGTTCCCAAACTCTAGTGTGTCCAAGAAGAGCACCTGGGGAGTTGATTACACATGCGAGCTGCCAGGCCCACCCCCTGAGGGTTTTTTTTTTAATGTTTATCTATTTTTGAGGGAGGGAGACAGACCGTGAGCAGGGGAGGGGCAGAGAGAGAGGAAAACAGAATCCAAAGCAGGCTCCAGGCACAGAGCCCGACACGGGGCTCGAACTCACAAACCGTGAGATCGTGACCTGAGCTGAAGTCGGATGCTTAGCTGACTTGAGCCACCCAGGTGCCCCCACCCCCTCCCGAGTTTTAACACGGGCCTCAGGTGGATCCCCGAGAAGCTTTCCATGTGACGCACTCTCAGGTAGTGGGACCGCAGGCTTCCGGCAACAGTGTTCCCACATGTGGGGTCTCGGAGTAGTAAGTAGAGGGAAGGTGAAAAACGCATTAGGCAGTTTGCTGATTGTGATGTATAAATCACTACCCGAAAAAGAAAATAGTTGCCGGTTGCACATAGGTAGGAACCTGTCGGGGACCTGGGATTTTTGTATCCAAGCGAGGCGCTTCTTCCACGCTGGCTGTTCTGTTTGCCCGTGGATGGAAATTCATGGAGAGCCTAGGAGAGCCTACGAAATTCATGGAGAGCACATCGGGAGTGAATCAGGAACTTAGAGGACAATGCTAACACGAATCAGGAACTTAGAGGGCAATGCTAACACGAACAACTATAGAAACGATTTTCAGAGCTTTTTTTTTTTTTTTTGGAAAAAAAAATATAATTTGTCTTTAGCTTTCCAGATTAAAACGAGAGCTGACCCAGATGAAGCAAGAACTGCAGTACAAGGAAAAGGGGGTGGAGACCTTGCAAGAGTGAGTTGCCCGCGATGACAGAGGGGGGGTTTCCTATGATTTGCTCTTGTGCTCGCCTGTTGGGTGCCTGGGTGTGCGTCCTGAAGCTTCACGGGCCTTCTGCTTCTATGCTTTTATTTCTGCTCATGTTTTCCCCAATCCTAAGCCTCGGAATCTTTCTTTTCCCTGAAGATACTTGGTTCCTTTAAATGGAAATACCTGGGAAACAAGACCTTTATTTTACATTTATGCACATTCTCTGTAGCCGCACCGTCCAGGACCCCCGTGGATGTTTAAATTTGACTTCTAGCTCCGTTGCTTTTAGTCTCAAATTGTTTTTATTTAAATTAAAGTGAACTAAAATTCAAAATTTAGAAGCCCAGTCACCTAGCCATATCTGAAATGCCCAGCAGTCACATGTGGCCAGTGGAGGTTTTCTCTACCTCGCTGCTGTTGGCACTTTGGACCAGATAACTCTGTGCATCACAGGATATTTAGCAGCATCCCTGGCTTTGACCCCCCGGATGCCCGTAGTACCCTCCCACCCAGTTGCGACAGCCAAAACTCTCTGTAGACATTGCCAAGTGTTCCCTGGAGGGCACACGTGCCCCCGATTGAGAGCCAGAGGGCTAGCGGTGACTGCATCGGACAGAACAGGTAATCGAACATCTCCGTCGTCACAGAACATCCTGTGGGGCGGTCTGGTCTACAGACCTTCCTGTTGGCGTCTTTACAATTAGGACTTGGTCCCGACTAAGAGTTTGGGGGTGGATTTCTTTTTTGTGAGCTATATTAAGTCAGCAGATGCAATGAACACAAGTTATTTCATAAATGGTGATGTTGTCCTTCTGAAAGAATTGATTTTCTTAAGAAAGAGTATTGTATGCTTACTGGTCGGTCGAGATTCAGAGCCTGGCTTCTCTTGCTGCACTTGAACACGTGCCTCACGAGACCTTCTGTGCCTGCTCTTCCCATCAGTCACTGGGGATTGTGCGAGTAGCTCAGGCTGCTATAACAAAACATCCTTGGCCGGGGAGCTTAAACAGCAGCCATTTCTTTCTCACCGTTCTGGAGGCCAGAAGTCCAAGATCAGGTCCTGGCAAATTTGGTATGTGGTGAGGGCCTGCTTCCTGCCTTCTTGCCGTGTCTTTCCGTGGTGGTGGTGGTGGTGTGGTGAGTTCTGGTCTCTAGGGTCTCTCCTCCCCTCGTGGGGGACCCCGCTCACATGACCTCATCTAACTCTCGTTGCCCCCCCCCCCAGAAGGCCCCATCCCCATATACCATCACACTGGGAGTTAGAGCTCACCTTGTGAATTTTGGGGAGACGCGCACCTTCAGATCATTGGGCCGAATTGTCCAGAGGGCGGTGCCGGTGCCTGCTCTGGCCAGCCTTCGGTGAGTGGCAGGGATCCGTGTGGTTACTGGGCCTCGTAAGGGTGGGCAGCACGTCACTGTCTTGAATCCTGTGTGCGGACGCGGCGACAGCGTGTCAAATGGGACTGATGTGTTGCTCTTGATAGGGAAGTGATACAAATGTAAGTGTCGGACAAGCATAATTATCTCAGCCTCAGATAAAGCGTAATCGCTGGGCGTGCCCAACCCTGTTGTTTAATACTGTTTAATGTTGCGATTCATCTTCTTAATCATCCAGGATCGGTTTGGTTGATGATTTATGGGCCCATT
The DNA here is from genome assembly GCF_007474595.2 of Lynx canadensis. NCBI lineage: Eukaryota > Metazoa > Chordata > Mammalia > Carnivora > Felidae > Lynx > Lynx canadensis. The sequence goes on from NC_044321.2 coordinate 6,776,111, forward strand.
TCTTTATGAAGGACCTATTATAGGCACCAAGGGAGGCACAATAGAAAACTGAGCTGGGTCCTCCCTGGAGCCGGGTCCTGCTTGGCTTTCTCTGGCCCTGAGATGTGGCCATGCCTTCTGCAGGCCCTGCTGCGCGGTGGATTTTGATAATCCCATCCACACGCTTAGTGCGGCCGGGAGTCTTTAACCTTACTGTCAGCTTTTTGCTGCTCTGCCGTTTTCCAGCTGTGCACAGTCTCGTGTGATTTCAGTCTACAGTGGGAGTTCCTTTAACGAGCCCTAGTCCATATGGCTTTTTAAAAAAGTTCTGCTTAAGCAAATCAGTCCTTCTCGGTATCGGCTACTGTCGCGTTCCTCATCTTGTCCGTTTGCTACGGCGTTTCCCGGCGCGCCAATTCGTGCTCCGTAACTTTACGCATACGGCCCAGCCAGCCTCCAGATACTCCGATGCCTGCTAGGGCGCGTCCGTGTGTGCTGTGGCCACGTTTTCCTGTGTCACTTCCGCCGAAGGGCCGGATGAGAAAACGAGCAGGAGCAAATAATTTCATTTGGGAGGTCTTCTACAGTTACGAGGGCTGTCTGGCTGAATCAGAGATTGATTTCATTCTTTCCTTTGGCCACCCAGGAGCTTTCTGTCATTACCGGGGAGAATCGGGACTTCACGGTGTCTCCAGATGAGAACTAACTTAATGCTAGGCATCGTGCCGGCTGGAGAGCACAGCTAGTTCAGTTCTCGCTTGTAGAGCTCTGGGGAAGGTGATAGAGGTTCGGGGTGGTTCGGGAACACTGTGAGGACACACAGGAACCCCGAGCCTCAGAGGGGAGCCTTGCCCGGCACCTTTCCCTGCCGGCCCCGGCTTCTGTAGCGGGATCGCCGGCCCGGTGCCCGTCCCTCTGGCCTCCGTCCCTCCGGCCGTCTCCGTTTCTTTATGTGAACGCACGGGTTCCATTGCAACAGCAGCCGATGACTGAGCACTAGAAAACAAAGGTGTTGGGGCTCAGGGGACCGAGCATCTCTAGGAAGCGAATCCGTCGCTTGTGGTCGAACTAATTTCAACAATAGGAAGAGGTGGCCTCGCTGTCTCCAGGTTTATTGGGTGGCAAGCAGCCAGGGCAGGCAGAGCTGTGACTTCACACCTGCGGCCGGAGCGGAGTATGGGTCGTGCTCCTAAGAAGAGAAGGGCCAGCGTGCTTTGTCTTTGCTTTCTGCTTTCCTTAGCAAGGTCTCCGTTGGGGAGTGGTGATGGTAAACGTGTCCCTGCCAAGGAGACAGTCTTCACCCCCTTCCAGAGCCCGTGAGGATGCCCGTGCTCCCCAGTGGAGGCTGGGAGAAGGTTCTGGACCTGGCCTCGGCCCTGGGGGACTCACTGCGGCTTTCCAGGTCGAGCCGCCTGGAGAGGTGGCTGCATTGTCACTACAGGCTCAGTCTGTCCTCACGGGAAGGACAGAAAACACAGGCACTCGTGCCATGCTTACCTTTCTTCACGAGTGAAAACTAATCCGATAGCCTTCCTCTGAGTATACACGCTACGCGGGAGACGGAAACAGCCTCATTCTCTTTCTGGTATTGAGGATTGACTCTTAAGTTTCCATCGAATCCTGCAGATTGGCATTATTATCAAGGACATTTGGGGAACCTTCTGGAAGCATTGATAATGTGATCGCCTCACCCCTAATACACGAGCTGTTGTACGCGAAAGGGCTTCTCGGATGTTATTACCAGCATCGATTTAAGCCAGAGACCCTAGCTTTTCCTCCAGAAAATTTTCTGCTGTTCTTGCTTCCCAGAATATCCATTGTATTCTTTTCCAGAGCACCTCGCCAGGAGTTTAGCCGCTTATAACATTTTAAACTCTTACTTGTTTATCTTGGTGAACTTTCCTGGCTAACAAGGAAATCCATCATTATGCTTGGGTCCAAGTGAGGAAAAAAGAGCCTTTTGTATTTTTTTTTTTCAGGTCTGTGTATGTTGTTAATTTTTGTAAATGGGAGCTGGCCACGAACACCGTCCTGGGTTAATGATAGAATAGGTACGTGCCTGTGTGGGAGCGTGTGCGTGTAATGCATATAAACTTTTAACGATGGAAAACGTCAGGCGTACACAGGAGCAGAGAGAATAGTATCGTGGAACCGTCCTGTGGCCTTGACCGCACTTCGGCAAAAGTCACCACACAGGGGCCGGTCCTGTTTTGTCACCCTGCCGCACCCCTGAGACCCTCGCTGCCTTACGGAAGCAAATCCCAGAACCCTTTTGAGTCCATAAATGGCTCTTCTGAAGTTACGGATCCCTTTTGAAAACGTAGCTACAACACCTGTTCCCCACTTAACAGTCCTCTCGTAACATCGTCCCCTCTCCAGCACGTTTCCCGTTTCTCTGTTTCGTTTGGTCCAGGTTCGGAGAAGCCCCACACGGTGTGTTTGGTTGGTGTGTCTGTGAATCTCTACGCCCCTGCGCTTTTTTTTCTTTCCTTCTGGCGACTTATTCATCGAAGGAACTAATTCGCTTGTCCTGTAGAATTTCCCTGATACTGGATTTTGCCGCTTTGGCCCTCGCGGGCTCACTTGACACGTTCCTCTGTCCCTTGCTACTTATGCAAACTAGTGTCATTAGTCTGTGAGGCTTGATCTGATTTGAGTTCAGGTTCTCTTTCCTTTTTTTTTTTCCGGGGGGAGGGGGAGGGGCTGGGCTGGGCAAAGTCCCATTTCCTGGGATTCGGAGATTGTTGGTGGGTCCTGGCATCGTCAGCCTCATTCGCCCGTTTATAACGTTTCCCATCAGCTTTACACCTGCTGCTGTGCCCGTGTGGGTAGGAAGGCGTTCAGGATAAGTTCCCGAAAGTGGGTTTGCTGGGTCAAAGGGTAAATGCCCTGGTCGCGTTAGGAGATGTGGCCAGATCCCTCTCTCTACCACGTTGCCTCCCCGCCACTGACAGGTGAGTTTCTGTTGCCACGGCTGTGCCGACAGAATGTGTTGTCGAGCTTTTGCGTCGTTGCCAGGCGCAGAGGTGGGAGAGAGTATCTCGGCGTGGTTGTCATTTGAATTTCTCTTGAGGCTCTTGCTAAAAGTCAGACGATCGGAGCGGCGTTTACGGGTAACGGAAGTCTTTTTCTAGAAAACTTGAGCTTTTCCAGTGAAAAGGCGGCTGCGCTCCCTGCCCTAAAGTTTCCGAAGGGTGTTTGGGAAAATTATCTTAATGTAACTTGTTACTCCCCTCCAGGGGCAAAGGCGGAGGGCTCAGGAGTGGCATGTGCACAGCTCCCCGAACGGGTGATGTACAAGAATGCGCTGAGTGTGCCAGTGGGTGTGGGAGAGTTCCCTCTCTAGTTATTCTAGATCTCCTGGAGATCTGGAACGTACCTCGTGTTAGATTCCCAGTTGTCCTGCAGCCAGAAAGCTCATTTAACGTTGCTTCACCCTGAGTTTCCCACGCTTACGTGCCGTTGAAGCCTTTTTTCTACTGAGACACCCGTGAGGTCCCCGAGAGCTGGTGTGACAGCCCGAGACGCTTTGGCAGGAGGCACTGTCCTGCCCACCTTTTTACCACCCGTTGTTCTTGGTGTGCTGTTATCACACCTGACCCCCGTTCCTTCTCCCAGCTTCTAGCACGGTGGCTGTTACGGCTCACCGTTCTCACGCTGTGGCCGTGGCGACTTTTCAAATGTCACCTGTGCTTGTGGCTCTCCGGGGCTTTCTCTCTCACTTCGAATACAGTCCCCCGGATGATCTGGCCCCTGTCCTGACCTCGTTTCCCCCAGTGTCACCCCCACTCCCCTGTGTCTGCCCCCTGGCCGCCCTGCTGGCTCTCCCCACTGGAACTTGCAGCCCCCAGTCCCTGGAACACTCTTTCCCCCAAATTCTACTTGCCTGCCTGTTCCCTCCTTTCTGTAGTTTTCTGGACAAATGGTGTCTTGCCAAGATCCTTGGCTAACCACTGGACCTAAAAAGGAGCCCTTTCCGTCACACTCTGTCCCGGAACCTGGCTTCGTTTTCCTTAAAACGCCGATCGCTGCCTGCCCTAATGATTTATTCTTTGTGGTCTCTCTTCTTGACTCGCATCGTGCCACATGGGAACAAGGACTCTGCCTTGTTCCCTGCCGGGTCCTCAGGGCCCAGACGCTTCAGGCACAGGGCAGGGCTGAGTGGCACGAGTGGACCCGGCCCTGGGTGCTGTGCGCAGTAGGCTGATGTCGCCGCTCCTGCCCGCTGGGAGCTGTGATGCGGTTCGCGTCACTGCTGGACACTGGCACCCTCTGGGCTGCCTGGACCACCGGAGGACTGTGTACATCGGCCCGCTCACCTTCTTATTAACCGCCCTCCAGCACTACCTTGTCGTCTACGCGCCGTGCTCTGTTGTGTTTTAAGAAATCCTGTTCCTCATTCCTGCTATTGACATCACAGAGAGGGGCTTACGAAATATTCCAACGACCAGTTTCCAGGGGGCACATTCTTCGCCACGGGGTACCGTTTTCGCTTCGAGCCTCGTAATTGCTTGATGAGCGTCTTCCCATTTGGGCGGTGTGCGCAAAGTGAAAGCCACGTGTCGCAGACAAGAGTGACTGCACGCTCCCGAGCAGTCTGTACTAGAAGGACGCGGTATTAGATATGGGAATGAGCGTTCTCTCTCCAAGGGGATTTAGCGTTTTCAGAAGAGAATGGGATCGTTCACAGTCGGCACAGGCTGAGGCCGACAGTTTCCCAGTAACATGGCCCGTCAGGTACAGCCCGTGCGGAAGCCCGGCACCGCTCAGGTAACTGGAAAGCGTGCAGCAGCGGGGCGGAAACAAAAAGAACATTGTTCCTGGTCGCGGGACAGGTCTGCTGCTGCACACAGGCCCTGCTGTTGATAGAAAGCTGCCGGAAGCTGTCTGAGGTCCCTTCAGGGCCCCTTGCCAGAGCCGGTGATGTAAAAGGTGGAGCCGTAACAAAACTCCTCATTCTTTTGGGTTGTAATGTGTGGTATTAACATGGAATATCTTCAGCGGCCTGGCAGCCCTTTTCTTCCAAGCTGTGGGTTGAAGGAGCCATTTGGTGTTGCGTTTGCCGGTGCGGTTCTCTTGACGTCTTAAATCCAACAACAGATACGGAAACCAGGGTAGTAGAAGGTGGAGGTTCGTAGATGCTCTGAAATGCCTTCTCACCCGTACTGCTGTCATCGCCTGAAGCTGCACCTTCTCCTTTTTCCCTCTAACCCTTTCTTTCAAAAGTAGACCCTGGAGGGCACCGGTTTACTTTGGGACCACATCTGACTGGCTGTGGGGGTGGCCTTCGGCTGTGACACAGTGTGAATTTGGAGGCCTTGACTCTGTGCGTATTGCTAGCCCAGTGATGAAGAGGCTGAGAGCCGGTGTGAGCGGCCCCGGTGTGAACTTCACCGTGCCTCTTACTGGCTGCGTGACCCTGAGCAAGTCACTTAACCTCCCCGAGGCTGCTTCAAGATGTTGGAACGTGGAGACTGTGGTCTGGGTACTGGATTTTTTTTTTTTTTTTTACACTGTGCCTCAGTCCATTTGGGCTGCTAAAGCAAAATACCACAGACTGGGTGGCTTATAAACAATAGAAATTTATTTCTTAAAGTTCCAGAGCCCGGAAGTCCCAGATCAAGGTGCCAGCCTGGTCGGCCTCTGGGTAGCCACCATCTTGCTGTGGCGTCACAGGACGGAAGGGGCAGGGAACTCTGTGGGGGTCTCCTTTATTAGAGCACTGATCCCACCGATCCCAGTCATGGGGGCTTCTCCCTCATGACCTCATCGCCTCCCAAAGGCCCCACCTCTTAACACCATCCCCCTGGGGGTCAGGATCCCAGCATGTGAAGGGGGGTGCGTAAACATTCAGATCACAGCACCGGGCGTCCTAACTTAAGTTTTTACCTTTTGTTGACAGTTACCACTTTTCTGTCATTTTATTTGAGATGTATCCGCACTCTCTTGGGCTCTTGATTAAAATTAAAAAAAGAAAAAGACAGCTCCCTGGCAGTCACAGATGTTACGATCTTCTTTATGAAATGGAGTATATTGGTATTTTAGAAAATACCAAATCACTGACCACATCCTCTGAATTTGACCAAAGTTCTAGAGGGAATTGGAGCAAAGGGAGGAAACTCCCAAAGAAATGAATTTTGCAGATGGGAAAGAAGGGGTTTCCTACCCTTTGAAGTTTTTATTAGCTGAAATTTATCATCGTTGAAAAATGGAAGTGGTTGGGATTCTGTGAAGCCTTGCCTGCCCTTAGAAAAGCATATGGGCCCGACCTTGGCCGCTCTGAGCAGGAGTATGCCTGTGGGATCAAGGGGGCAGCACTGTACTTGGCGATCCGACACAGGCTTGAGAATTGGGAGACGTGGGTTCGAAACACTGCGGCTCTGCCGGATCTTAGCTTGTCATCTGGGGCCGCGGAGGTCATCTCTCTGAGCCTCAGGTTTTTCATTATAAAATCTGAGAGGGTTATGCTTCCCTCATAAAGCTGCTGAGGGGACTCAACGAGGTGACAGACGCCAAGCGTGCAGCAAGACCCTGGTGCCTAGTAGGTGCTTGGCACGTTCCACTGTTGTAACGTACTAGTTATATAATTACATAGTGTAATCAAATAATACATACCGTATAGAGTGTTTACCTAAGGTTATATTTGCATAATACATAATGACCCTTTTAGATGATTGTATGTTCTGTTCTATACCATTAATATTGACATACAGTTGTGAAATATGATGCACAATACAATAATGGTATATAACCGTTTTTAAATAACAGTATTCTCTCTGAAATACCAGGACTTCAAGATCACGTTCCCTAATAGCTTTCGCACTTTTTTAACAGCGGAATCTTTTTCCTTTCCCTTTCCTGCACATGACATCTTCTGTGGAACCAACCGGAATGTCTGAGACGGAGCAAAGGGGAGGTGCTCGCTGAAGCAGGGGTGAGGGTCCTCGAGCCCTAGACGGGCCCTCCCTGTAGCCGCTCCTGCTCCCCGCGCCGGACACCCTTGGCACAGAGCGGAGACAGCCGTTCTAGGCCAGTCTGCATTCTCTTCGAGGTCCCAGAGCCACTTGGGTATAGCCAAGGCCAGAGCGCAGGTCCGTGGCCTTGAAGTTGAACTTCCGTTCTCCCAGGTGCTGTGCAGCGTCCGCCGGCGGCATGAATTACGGGGCTGCCGATCCCTCTTCCTGGGGGAATTGCGGCCTGTTTTCCTGTGTGTGGCAGCCGTTCCCGTCATGGGGCCTGGTGCCTTGACGGGCTGCTGGCTCAGCCCCTGGGCTTACTGATGTGATGGCCACGCGCAGGCGTTCTTGCTACTGAAAGCCGTGAGGAAGTCACAACACTTACGTATAAAGCTGGAGCTGGCATGCGTAGGGTCTCACGTCACAGCCTTAGCGCCGGGAGCGTGTGTCTGTACTTCTGTGGCTGTTTGATTAGCTTTGATTTTCAAGCACTTGAAAACATTGTGCTCGGTGCAGTGGAGTTCATTTCTCCACGGGGGTGTCGGCGTCAGGCGAGGATCTATTTCCTGCGTTTCCCGTTCTGGAGCAGTAGACCTGGTTAGCAGAGGCGCTGGGCATTGACTGTTACCGGGAAGTCAGACTTGCCCGGCCTTGGTGTTTTGTTCGAGAACGATGGAACCCTTCTACCGACTTCATGAGCCTCTGCGGGTTGTTGGCTGTGACATTAAATGAGATGTATTGGAAAGCCTTTTATCAGAAGATCGGTGCCAGGAGACCCTGTTATGTAAACGAGTCTAGCTTTTCCCTGCAAGAAAAACCGGGCCACTTCTTCGGCGGATGTGGCGCTGTGAGATGGACGGCCTCTTATTTCCGCCCTCTATTGGAGACCCTTGGTTCTCTGGAGAACAGCTGAAATGGGAAAACGCGTGGCCAGGCCCTGCTGGGATGGAAGCGTGTCACCACTGGATGGGTGGGGGCCCGTGGCGTTGACTACATGAAAGAGAACTCAGGGCCAGGTTTCGTAAATATGTGGTTTGCAGCGGATGCGGTGCCGGCAGTGGCCGTGGAGCCCTGAAGCCCGGTTCCAAAGGGAGGGAATGGCTTCCTGCCTTGGTGTATTTGTCCTTCTCTTATTCCAAGGGTCGTGAGAGCTCAGATCAACTCCGGGCCTAAAGGACCAGAGGCGGTGAATTATTTACTTTTTCTCCCATGAATACACAGATTCAGTGTTATCCTGACGATAATAATAATCACCGCTAACATTACACGCCTGGCCTTTCCCCATTAAGTGGGGGAAACGTGAACCTGAGGTTTACAGAGGCCAAGCCGCTTGCCCGGGGTCCCGCTGTAGTGCTGCAGCGTCACTGGTCCTCACCAGTGTGCCAGGATGCTTTCGTGAGCGGAAAACCGGCGAGTTTGGGCTGGCCGTTAAGGATCCAGATTTTCCGGTAACGTGGGGAAGAACGGTGTCGAACCGGAACCTGCGTAATGGTGGGTCTGGAATCTGAAAGGCATGCTAACTACTGTCCAGCGGTGGAGTTCGTGCCCCTTTCTGGATCAGAGTATTCCAGCTGCTTTACCCTGCGGGTTTCCAAGCCTCAAGACTTAGGTAAGGGAGGGAGACAAAGGACGTGCTGTATGCGGGAGGCGGCCTGCTTTGTGGAGGCCAGAGCCAGGCCTAGTCTCTCGGTCAGCGCTCTGTTTCCAGCACCTGGAAGCAGGCCTTGTGTGCCTGGGGGCGGCCTGGCTGAAAGGAAGGAAGGGAAGGATGGAAGGAGGGAGAGAGGGAGGGAGGGAGTTTGGATGGATGGATGGAAGGAAGGATGGATGAATGGATGTTTGGATTGAAAGAAAGAACTGAGGAGGTGAGTAGTAAGGAGAAAGAGAGAGAGAGGGAGATCAGAACGAGAATGAGATGGAAGAAGGTAGCGGAGACAGAGTTTCCAATTTTATAGAAGGCATCGCTATTAAAAGTTCACAACATTTTGCTGTTTCCCGTATGCTCTCCTTGCACACAGATGTCATTCGTATGTTTATTTAATAGACAGTTTTGACCGCTAACCCAGATGCCGGGGATAAACAAGTAAGACATAATCCCCCTCTCAGAGAGGAGTTTACCATCTCAGGATATTACTTAAGCCAGTGTTTGTTGCCTGATCATTAGTAGAGGAGGAAACCGTCCACCAGCCAAGGTTATCTCTGCATGTTTACCACAAGCAAGAAAGGTTTTATGGGATCTTTATTTCTCTTTGCCACAACGCTTTTAACCGTTTCCCACCTTTCTGTAAAGCTTTTGAGTTATGTTGTTGTTGTTGTTGTTGTTGTTGTTGTTATTGTTATTGTGTAATGGAATGTTATAATCTCTTATTTTTATTTTTTAACCAGGATTGATCGTAAGATGTCAAGCACTCACACCAACTACAAGCTGGATGAGGCACAGGCCATAATGAGTGAGCTCCGGACCATCAAGAAAGCCATTTGCACAGGCGAGAAGGAGAGGCGGGACCTGATGCAGGTAGGGGCCTGGCACTCTTCAGATCCCACGTCCGTTCGTCTGCCTGCCTACGCGTCTGTCTTTTATTTAAAATTTTAGGAAAATATGTGCTTACCATATATATTATGTTATGTATGTATTATATATGCAATCCATATATTTTTAAAAACACGCATATATATCATACATATATGCGTATATATGTTCTTTATGTGTGTATATTTATGTATACTGTATATTAAAATGTTTTCAAATACGGGTATTAGTTATTCCTAGGGCCGCCATGACAAAGGAGCACACACTGGCATAGAACAACAGAAATTTATTCTCCCAGGGTCTGGCGGCCAGAAGGCCAGAGTCAAGGTGCCGACGGGGCCCTGCCATCTCTGAAGCGGTAGGGGAGGATCCTTCCTCACCTCTTCCAGCTTCTGGCGTTCCTTGGTATCCCTCAGCTTGTGGCTGCATTGCTCCAGCCTCTGCCTTCCTCGTCACGTGGTGCTCTCCCTGTGTCCCCGCATCTAAATGGTCTCCTCTTATAAGAGTGCCAATCGTTGGATTAGAACCCACTCTAATTCTGTATCACCTCACCCTAACTTGATTCCGTCCGCAAGGACTCGATTTCCAAAGCAGCCCGCATTCCCAGACTCTTAGGACTTGAGCGTAACTTTCTGGAGGACACGATTTAAGCCACAAAAATGGGTGATGCCTATTGTTCAATAATCAAAAAATTTTTAAAGTCTACGATGACAGGTCCTGCTGTTGCCTCATTCGCTTGTCTCCTGTAACCACTTTTATTAGCTTCCCGTATATCTGGCTAGTGTTTATGCAGCCCCGGGAGAGCGTGAACACGTGTTCAGCCATCCTCACGGGGAGCTAGGACTATGCCTGCTGCTCCCCTGCCCCGGCTTCCTCACCTAACGATAACACCCCGTCTCTTTTTCCGCATCTGTCCACCACGCGCCGCTTCATTCCCTGACGTGGCCGCGAAGTACCCTACTGCGTGCGTACATTTCGGTTCCGTGGCTGCCATCAGTGGAGCATTATATCGTGTTCTTTTTTGTTCCTCGCGCTTCTGTAGATGTTGTTATTTTTAGGAAAAGCCTGAGTGTTTGCAAATGGGTGCGCGCTGGCCTTTTTGCTTGATGCTCGGGTGCTTTCAGATGTTTCTGTTACGGCTTTCATTTCGCGTTCCACACACTGAGTACCTAGTAGGCACCGGTCTAGATTCCGCAGAATGTAGGGCATAGAAGGGCACGTGAAGCAGAGCTCAGACTCGTAGGCCAAATGAGACAGGTGCACAGATAGCTGCCTTCCATGGCAGTGCTTCCTGAGGTCAAGGATCCAACAGACTTGTCCCCACAGTGGTCACTGAGTTGCCCATTCCCGGGCCGTGCCCGGGCCTACTAGATAAGGCTCTGGAGGTGTGGCCCACACATCTGTATTTTCACACGCCCTCTCCAGGTCATGAAAGTAAACGATCGACGGTTAGATTGTCTCCGAGCACCGGTAGCAAGAACAGCTACTGCCATTTACTGAGGCCTCTGAGCGCGGTGTCGGACAAGGTGCTGTATGGATGTCACCCATCATAACGTGAGCCTAAACCCCAGGGGTGAACCAAGCGGCATTTCACCACGGGGGCTTGGAGGCTCTGCCCCTGGAGGTTGCGCTAACTGCTCCGCACTGGCCGATCCAGGCGTGCAGGGCGGGGGCGACCGCCCAGTTGCCTCGAGTGGGTTCCCCACTGTGGGGGCTGGAGATAGAATTTCTAGAAGAAGCTTCAGACCCCAGCATCTTCTCTGAGACGCTCCTGGGAGAGGCACGGGGAACGTCCTCTCTAGTAAAATCAAAGAAGTTGTTTTGTCTTTCTTTTTTTTTTAATTTTTTTTTTTCAACGTTTATTTATTTTTGGGACAGAGAGAGACAGAGCATGAACGGGGGAGGGGCAGAGAGAGAGGGAGACACAGCATCGGAAACAGGCTCCAGGCTCCGAGCCGTCGGCCCAGAGCCCGACGCGGGGCTCGAACTCACGGACCGCGAGATCGTGACCTGGCTGAAGTCGGACGCTTAACCGACTGCGCCACCCAGGCGCCCCATTGTTTTGTCTTTCTTTTATGAGCTTAATGGTACCGGCCCATTCCAAGATGCCTTTGTCTAGAGCCAGAACCAGCTACGTGTGTCATACCGCTCCTGCGCGTCCTGGTGTCCACAGCAATGTCTGCTGAAGATAAAAACGTTCAAAAGTCTTCTAAAAACTTGTAGAAAATCTCATTGCTCTTTGACTTGCACCCAAAGGGGTTACGTGTGCCAGAATACATACTCTGGTTTTTGGCCAACTGACATCACGTGAGATGACTCTTGGTCATGTACAGTCACCTGAAAAACCAGGTTGTGAAAATACGTAAACGTCATCCGGGAGTGGTTTTGCTTCTGTGTGGTTTATCAAAATCTCAAGGTGGCATTCATCTCAGACTCATTTATTGATAGAACATTTATTGATAGAACGGCAGTGCTCCCCCCTTTTATTGAGGTACAGATGACAAAATTATATAAACTTAAGGTATACAACCTAATGATTTGATATACATATATAATCTGGAATGATTACCACGATAAAGTTAGTTAACACATCCACCGTCTCACATAGGTACCGTGCCTGTGTGCGTGTGTGTGCGCGCGCGCGCGTGTGTGTGTGTGTGTGTGTGTGTGTGTTGAAACACGCTGTGTTTCCTAAAGAAGAAAAACAGTAACAGTGGTACCCCGGCAGTTGTCTACGTTATCCACATGCTGGCAGGGGGACTCGGTCACGGGGGGACGTAAATGACGAAGAATTGTATTAAAGGTGCACGTGGCGGTAGACTTGGCTTCTCCACCTGGTGGGGGAGGGGTGGGGTGGGCCGGCACCAGGGGCGGCCCTCAGCGGAAGGGAAGCGTCACCACCTCTGTTCAGGCGGCTCGTTTCCTTCTCTTCCAGAGCCTGGCCAAGCTGACCGACGGCTTCAGGAATAGCTTTTCTCTCACCGACCCTCTGCCGGAGTTCCCTCACAATCCAGGTGTGCTTGGCGATTCTTTACCTCAACAGTTCTGCGACGCTGGGTCTCAGACCGACATCGTTGGAGAGGTATGCCAGGAACCGGGGGGGGCTGGGGTGGAGGGGAGGGCCGAATGTGCCAGGAGAGGAAAGAGCCGCCTTCGCGGTGCCGTCACTCGTCACTCGTCACTTTGTTTTCCTCTGCCACTTTCTCTTCAGAGATGTTTTGGCTTTTGTGCCATTGCGTTGGAGGAAAAAAATCCAGCTTGGAGGTCCCGGGGCCTGGAAGGCAATCGAATTGCTTATTACCTCTCTCCTTGTGATTCGGATTCTTTAAAATGGCAGAATCCTTTTGAGAATTGAATTTAGGTGTGTTTTTAACAGACATATGATATCTTACAGCAGGGATCGGCTATCTTTTTCTGTAAAGGCCCAGGTAGTAAATATTAAATTTTTTTTAATGTTTATTTACTTTTGAGAGAGAGAGAGAGACAGAGCGTGAGCAGGGAGGAGCAGAAAGAGAGGGAGACACAGAACCTGAAGCAGGCTCTAGGCTCCAAGCTGTCAGCACAGAGCCCGATGCAGGGCTCGAACTCGGGAACAAGATCGTGACCTGAGCCGAAGTCGGACCCTTACCCGACTGAGCCACCCAGGCACCCCTAGATAGTAAATATTTTAGACCTTTGCCATAACTATCCAACTGTGTTGTTAGAATGCAAAAGCAGCCATAGGCAGTGTGCGAACAAATGGGCAGGGCTGTGTTCCAATAAAGCTTTATTTTTAAAAACAGGATTGGATTTGGCCTGCGGGGGCCATAGTTTACCGATCGTTGGCTTAGCCCAGTGATTTTCCGAGGCTTTGTGGCTGTGGCACCCTTGGGTTATACTTTGGTGCTATTTCTTATTCTTCTAAAAGAATGTCAGGAAATTGAATTGAATCAAAATTAATTTTGCTTGGGACTTGGAAGAATTTCATAAGGCCCCTTTTGGCAATTAGCGAAGCCTTGAGTTAGCCACAAAAACAAAGTTGGCAGTCATCATCTGAAGCAGGGTGGTGAATGCTTAAAGACACTCCTGTTGTAATGTTATTGAGTGAAGTTTATTACAAATGGAAAACAAATTGAAAAAAAAAGATGGCTTCTTTTTCTTAGAGCTTATTAAGTAAAGATGAGACATCAATGGAATGTGGAATGCCCTCCCCAAAATTACATAAAGAAAAGGAAACAAGGGGAAAAGACCATTGACAAAAACTCTGGGTTTTAAATAATTAACTAATATTTTGAAGTTTAGGCAAATAGTATCTCTTTGAGAGTACTATGGTAAATAATGACTCTTTTTGTCCTGGACGTCCCAGAACAGCCCTATTTTCAATTTTCCCCTCCCTGCTTTCAAAAGTCCGCGTAGACGTTTTTGACCAGGCAATTTTGGTTTTAAAGGATAGGGTCACCATCTATATAAAGACACAGAGAAAAGAATCTGTAAGTCAGAAATGCCTGCTATTTTTGCCTAAAGGGTTTGGTGTGCAGGAAAGAAAGAAGTACAAGACTCACTGAATTCCATGAATAATTGCGGTTATCATAGGTTAGGATTAGAATTTAGAGATTCGACTAGTTTCGAAGAAACAGAGGTTCTCTAATGATTAGGTAAGACTTTCTAAAAATATCAGGTGGGGAGTGGCTGGTCGTGCAATAACTCAAGGAGTAAATTGTTATCGTTTGTGAGTTTACTGGGGCTGGCCCTGGACTGACCGCTTCATGGCTGTTACCTTATTAGTTGTTTCCATATACTTTTGATAGACGAGGGGATCAGGTGCCGAGTCAGCTAAGGTCATGTAGCCAGGGCTGGCTGGGTTTGAATCAACATTTCTGATGTCTAAACCCCTGTTTATATCATGTCGTTATAAAAAAGGATATTGAAAGGCCGTAATTGGATTAGTGGGCTATTACTGCCTAACAGATTACTCCAAAATGTAGCATCTTAAAACATCACACTTCGATTATGTCAGACTTCTACTGTGGGTCAGGAGTCTGGGTGGGCCCTCTGCTTCAGCGGCTCTCACGAAACTGCAATCAAGGCATCAGCCAGGGCTGCAGTCTCATCCAAGGACTTGACTGGGGAAGAGGCCACTTTGAAGCTCACGTGATTGTTGACAGGATTCACTTCCCCACGGGTCGTGGGACAGAGGGTTTTGCTTCTTTGCCGTATGGACCTCTCTGGCACCATAGCTTGCTTCATCAAAGTGTGCAAGCTGAGAGAGTCTGCCAGCAAGATGGAAGTCACTGTCTTCTGTAACCTGGTCACAGAAATGGCTTCTCATCATCTCTGTTGTATTCTATTGGTAATCATGGCTCTAGAGCACTCTCAAGGGGCTCACACATGGGGCGAATCCCAAGAGGTGGAGACTACTGGGCACCATCTTAGACGTCTGCATACTTGGCTTAGTTATCACTTTGGGTCATCAGTTTTGTGGGATGGGTGTGGACATAATTGGCTATGCTTTTTGACCCCAGGACTTTGCAAACACAGATGTATACACGCTGCAGGCCTAATGCTGGGATTCGACGGTTGGGGTACATGCTACGTAGGAACTGTGAAGCAGGAACCTGCTGAATCCATTGGGCCGTAGGTTTTTCCTTTTTTGACCAAGATGTCCATTTTGTTCTCAAAGAAGAGTGCAAAAACAGGCTCAGAGATCTACAGGAGCATCAAGAACAGGTTGAAGAAATATCTGTTGGTCTTGATGATGGGTCAGCTGCAGGAGTCTCCGACAGACAAGGTGGTGAGGTGACATGTAGCTCGTTTCCAGCGTAGATGGCTCCTGGAGATGTGACGTCAAAGCATAGGAGTGTGTGTGTGTGTGTGTGTGTGTGTGTGTGTGTGTGTGTGTATTGAGGAAACCGCGGGGAGGCTGTAAAATGTGTAAAATTATGACACATCTCATCGGAGAATGCTCAGCCCCTCGTAAGGCATTTCTTCCATCTCGCCATTCAAGACGATGAAGATAAAGACATTCCTATTGATATGTATCAACACTGGTATCGATAAATTCATCACTAATCATTCAGATAGAATATTTTCAAATATTTGCTGACATGACGTTATTTAAAAAAATGACTTGGAGGCTATGGTCTAGTTAAGGTCAGATCTACAGAGAGGACTGATTTAATGACTTGGTGTCATAGATTTCCAGGAATGAAAGAAGTGACCAAGGTGAGCTACCATTACCTCCCATACAGGTCTTTTTTTGTTTTGTTTTAGGAATTTGTTTTGTTCGGTGTAATTGGTAAGAAAATAAGAACAACTAATGATCATGTCAGGGCACCACATTTCAATTCTAACTCCTAAGGTGATGTGCCCCGATCCAGGCTTTTCCAGACCTTGCTTTATTTCCTTTTGACCTTGAGCTCTCTAACATGCCATGTGACACTAGAAGGAGTCCTGTAGCCCATGCCTAACACAGCTAAGTCTGTCGTCTTCCGATCGTGTGACTTCTCGGGAGAACATCGTTATTCTGCATTTATTGAAGAATGACAAAATGTACTGTACAAAGTGGGACGGACGTTTATGCCTTTGTGTCAACTTTTACTAAGGAATTCCCTATTTTGTTTTTTAAACTTAATTTGTTGTTAGGAATTATACAATAGATGAATACACCTCCACTGGTAAAAAATACAAACAGACCCACCAGTGTTTGAAAAGCAGAGCTTCCCAGCCCCACGCCCAGCTTCTAGCAACCAGAGGTGACAGCTAAGTATTATTTGGTGTGTTTCCTTCCAGACCCTTGAAAAGGGGACATTTGTTTTCTTTTTTGAGAGAGAGAGAGAGAGAGAGAGAGAGCGCGATCAAGCACGAGTGGGGGAGGGGCAGAGAGAGAGCGAGAGGGAGGGAGAATCCCAAGCAGATTCTGCACTGTCAGCACAGAGCCCGACGTGGGGCTCAAACTCACAAACTGTGAGATCATGACCTGAGCTGAAGTCTGACCCTTAACCGACTGAGTCCCCCCAGGCGTCCCCGAAAAGTGGAAATTTAAAGACAAAATAAGATCTTCTTCACTGTTGCTAAAAGTTGAAATGAATTTTCTATTTTGAAAATATGTTTTAATATGTTTCCCCCCCCTCCTTTTTTTTTCCTTCTGTTCCGGGAAGTTTGTCTTTGATGATAAGACAAGACTTGTAGACCGAGTCAGGCTTAATTGGCAGTATGAGGAAGCCAGAAAGAGGTAAGAAGCTCCTTTTTCCAATCTTGCCTTCTGCTTCCTTCCTTTCTCCCATGGAAAGAGGTTTTGTGGAACTCCAGTGTGGGATCGTCCACTTTTTCTCAGAAAGCAGTGTCTGATAGAATATAAAATCAAAGATCTTCCTTTCTGTGGAAGCTTCCTAATACCCACGACAGAATTTCATATGCATTTAAAATGTGAAACGGTCACTCTTGTGAACAGTTATAAAGCCATGATTTAATAAAGACAGAGACACCTGGCTCCCGCCCTCCCTGCCTTCCCACCAAGGCTTCAACACAATCGCCTTGTCTTTTATATGTGCCCTTTCCGACTCCGTAGGTTAATGGAGAAGGCCACGCATCTTGGTTTAAAAGACGGGTTAATAAGGACTAGGTCAGCACGTGCTGGCGGCCCCCGGTCTGTTTGGATTTCGATAGAACTGAAGCGTAGCCACTTTCGTTGACCTTTGCTGTAAATCACCTGCCCTCTGAAAATTGAGACTCGACCCTGTCTGTACATTTTCAAAATTCATCTTTCTGTCCCCCTGTCTCAGTCCTAACCGTAGCCAGGGGCAGGATTGAGAGGCAGCGTGCAATCCTCACAGGCAGGCAGGGTTTTTAGCACGTCATGCCCCTCCCCATGTCCCCAGGACCCCGTTTTCTGTATTCTGACCCTGCCGTGGCTTTTGTGTCCTCTTTTTAGACACTTTCTCTCTTTTGTGTCTTTTGAGAAGAGCCCTAAAACCAAATCATTTCCAAATCTGTGCTTTGGAAAGCTACAAAGCGTATCGTTTTGAAAAAAGTTTCTTGAGTCACATGCGAACCGTTTTCTTGGAGGGTGGGGGAGAAGGAGCGGAATGCCCGGTAGGGTGAGGGAGTCCTTTCTGGAAGCGAAATAGTTGGGTCTGCTCGATCGACTGTATCATTCCTGATGTCTGGTAATCCACTTGGTTGCCTTTGTAGAAAATGTAAAAATAGCAACCAAAGCAGATCAGATGACTCCCCTGCTAGAGGGCCTGCCACGGGCCTTCTGTTTGCTCGGAGCTCTGACACCCGGCTCTCCCTGGCTTCCCCCCTCGCATGTGCAGTGGGCTTTCTGTTTCCACACGGACTGCCGCCAGATCCGTTCAGCCGTGCTGCTGGGCTCCGCGGCCGTATTGTCCACCTGCCGCGCGTTCCTGCTCTTGAGCTCGCTGCCGTCTGTCAGGGGCTGTTGTCCCCGTGGAATGTTCCTCTGCTCATTCCTGCATGTTTCTACTGGACTGCGCAGTGTGGGTGCTTGGAATTTGCTGCGCTGTTTTAAAATGCACAGAATAGAAGGTTGCTACACTTAGGAACTTAATTGTTACGTGCTTTGCTGTGACATTGTCTCAACATAGCAAGTGATTTTTTTTGTTTTCTAGAGATAGCATCGGCACACAGGGAGTCACCTTTTAAATGTTGAGATAATACATTTGGGCGAAAAGGCGAGTATTTAAGGCAGATATGCAGGGGAGGACACTGCATTTCATCAGTATCTTTTAAATGAAAGTAATATTTCAAGGTTGCCAGAACCTTGTTAGGAAACGCACTGCAGCTATGGGGGTGGGGGGTGGAGTCCTGCCCTGGGTGCTTCAGCCTTTGTGGGACAGTGAGGGCTTCTCGGGAACGCCTTTCTGGGCTGCACTGGCACCATTGACGTGAGGACCTCCTGGGCTGGCTTGCACGAGCGCTGCCTGTCTTCCCTCTAGCACAGGGGTTCCCAGCTCGGGGGCGGGGGACCCTTTACCCCCAGGGGACTTCTGGCCCTGTCTTGAGGCATTTGTGGTTGTCACGACTGTGGGGGACCTGCTATCGGCATCCAGTCGGCGGGGCCCAGGCCTGTCACTCCATCATCCTACGGCGCACGGGCCGGACCCACACAAAGCATGATCCCTGCCGTGTGTCCCCAGTGCCGAGGCCAAGAAACCCTTCTCTGTGCTGGAGGACTGCGATGTCTTAGCGGGGCCACGCCCGTGGTCTGCGTGGGTGACCCCAGGAGCTCCAGTGGGTAGAGAAGCCGCTGGGAGAATGGGAGATCGTACTTCTTTCTACCCGGCACCTGCCCTGTTCGGGGCATTTCCAAACAATTGTGTGGTGTATGTGATGCGATTACATATGGTCTTTAACCTATTTGGGAGATAAACTCCTCCCCAGCTAACAGAAATCTGTGAGTTTATCAGCGGCTCTGCCTGGGGGTGAGGACCTCCCCCCACCCCACCGGGCAGTACCTGCGGGGGCTGCGCGTGCATGTGTGCGTGAACATATGTGTACACGCGCCAGAGCCAGAAACACATGCCCGTGTATGCTTGTACGTGATGTCCGCATATACCACAGGCATGCTTACATACGTGCGCGCACGCTTGTATTTTCCTCTTTGTTTTCATTACAAAAACAATACATGAATACATCGTTTTTGTCACAGGCGCAATCAATAAATAGAGACCAGCTGTTTTTCCCTTCTCTAATCCCACTTCCTACCATTAATGGTTTGACGTGAAACCTTCCAGGCTTTTATCTAAACATTGAAATCAATTAAGCCCAGCGTAGTTAAATACGGTACGTGCTGCATGGCTTAGGAGGCATAGCCATCACTCTGCGGCTAGACGTCTTCGATGGCTGCAGTTTTCCCTTTCCACAAACTGCACGTCTTTTTGTGGGCCCCAGCCTTGCAGGAATGACGGTTCCCGTGGACCGAGACTGAGCAATGAGATGTGTGGGTCTAAAGGCACGTACGCTGAAAGTTTTGCACTGCTGCGAATGGCGATTGAGAGCCCTGATTCTCACATGCGCTTAGCATCATGAAACGTCTTCATTCCTTGTCAGTTTTCCTAGAGTGATGGGCGGAGACGTCCTCCCAGCTGC
Source organism: Lynx canadensis (assembly GCF_007474595.2). Classification (NCBI taxonomy): domain Eukaryota; kingdom Metazoa; phylum Chordata; class Mammalia; order Carnivora; family Felidae; genus Lynx; species Lynx canadensis. The sequence continues at coordinate 6,795,665 of NC_044321.2, forward strand.
CCTGCGCTTCTCCCTGGTGTGGACGGTGCGTTTCCTGGTGCGGTTCAGCATACTCTTGTGTAGCCTTTGGTCATTTCAGTTGCTCTGTCGGAATTTTTTTTCCAGACAAGTGATCCTTTCAAAACGTGTTAGATGCTGTCATTCCTCTGCCTCGCATGGGTCTCAAGCATTGAAGGAGGCAATGTTTGCTCCCCAGGGAGCGTTTTTGGTCCCTATGACTAGAGACCGGGCACTGCCGGCACCCAGCGGGCGGAGCCCAGAGATGCCGCATGGCCCCATGGCACAGACTTAGGTGGCCCAGACTGTCGGTGGTGTCTTGGCTGAGAAGCCTTACTCTCGGGCTGCTCGTTTTGCTCCTGAATCCCTACTGTGTTTGGATCGCGAGGGCCCACAGGAGCAGGTTTTCGCTAACTCGGGGCCTTAGCCCGTTCCCCGCGCCCTCCCCGCCCTGCTCCAGCCGAGCCGACCCCTCGGTGTTCCCCAGACATACCGGGGCTCCAGCCTGCCAGGCAGACTCCTGACTTAGTGCCTGGAGTTAGCAGAACCACCCCCCTCCCCAAGATGTCCGTGTCCTGCGGACAGAACCTGTGACTGTGTTGCCTTCCATGGCCGAAGAAACTGTGGATGGGATTAAGTTAAGGACCTGGAGATGGGGGGATGGGCCTGGATGATCCAGGTGGGCTCAGTGTCATCACTAGGGTCCCTGGAAGAGGGACGGTCAGGGAAGGAGATGTGGAGGGAAGCAGAGATCAGAGTGGCAGAGACCAGAGCTGAGGCCTGTGGGCGGCCCCTAGAAATGGCAGTGGGATGGGTTCTTCCCTAGAGCCTCCAGAAAGATCACAGCCTTGCCCACCCAGTTGTGACTTGTGACTTCTGGAACTGGAAGATAACAACGTGTGCTATTTTGAGCCACCAAATCTGTGGTCTTTTGTTACAGCAACAAGAGGAATCTCACAGAGTGCCCTGAGGGCTCGATCCCAGGAACAGAGCTGTGAGATCACGACCTGAACTGAAATCAGTCAGCCGCTTAACCGCTTAACTGACTGAACTACCCAGGTGCCCTGAGAGTGGTTATTTTATTTATTTATTTAAACAATTTTTTTAATGTTTATTTATTTTTGACAGAGACAGAGTGAGCAGGGGAGGGGCAGAGAGAGAGAGGGAGACACAGAATCCGAAGCAGGCTCCAGGCTCTGAGCTGTCAGCACTGAGCCCGGTGCGGGGCTCAAACTCACAAACCGTGAGATCATGACCTGAGCTGAAATTGGACGCTCAACCGACTGAGCCACCCAGGCGCCCCAGGATGTATTCAGATTAAAAGGAAGTTAGTGGAAGTGGAACTCCTAATTCCAAGTGGTAGTGTGATTTCTAGAGAATTCTGTCGACCAAATCACCATCATGGTGACTAGTTTTGTGTTTTCAACTCTGGATCGTGGAAAATGTACCCAAACAACTGCTTCTGGGTTTCCCTTCAGGAACATCACTTAGGATTCTCAAGGCAGACCTTATGATGGGAATACTTTCACATTATTGGTTGAAAATTTTAGAATTTTTCAAAGCCGATTTGGAGGAACGAGTCTCGAAGCAGTCCCAGTGACGCAGATAGTTCCTTATTTTTAACCTAAGAGCACTCGTTCCAGAACTGTGCACAAACTGCAGCTGTTTCCATAGAAACACTCGCAGTCCAGATAGGAACAAAACATCGGACCCATCCAGTTTTTTGTGTCTTAGCGTTTGTTGCCAGGATGGGTCCTGCTGTTCATCTGTCGTCAGAAACCAAAGTCGTGTTAGGATTCCAGTCGAATTCGATCAGTCGCTTGGAGTTTTCCTTCGTTTCTGCAGTGACTGTGTATCGGGGCTCGGGCGTGAGTGAATCACAGCCAGGAGCGACGTGGGAAAGCATCCTTGCCACGCCCGGCTCCTTCTTCCCCATTCAGGCCAAGAGAAAGAAGCCTACAGATGCTCTGCTTCTCATTTAAAGGAGTTGCGCTCTGAAGATCTGTACCCTCAAAGGGGAAAAGACACGAGGGCAGGGAAGGGTTTGGGGGTGTTAGTAGACCCTTCCTACACCACATATTCGAGATTCAGCTCGAATTTCCAACACAGAATAGAGAGCTGAGTCAAATGGACAGCGGTTTATTGATGCTTAGCTCAGTCAGCTGAAGCGATTTTATCGTCCATCTGACCTAGATCTCAACTGAGATTTTCTTGAACTTTTGCTTTTCGCTTACATGGATATTTATAAAAAGAAAACTGAGGAGAGAAAACATAAGCAGTGTCAAATCTGTAGCTGCGATTGAAATCTGAAGGCACAAGGCTCTAAGCCAACACGACGTCCCGGAGTGTGGCACTGGGGGGTCTGTCATGTCTCAAGCGTCAAATGGGACCTTGGCTTGCCTGGGGTTCCATTTCTCTTCCGGAAAGCACCCATATTTTAGGAACATGCAAAATTATACAGTAGACTGCAGAATTTATATATAAATTGAAAAAACCAAGGATTGTTCTGGGTATGTAAAATATACCTCAGAACTGTGCTGTATTAGAAGTGCATTATTTTTTTCAGAAAAACGCAGACACTATTTAGGGCTTCTGTGAACTGTGGGGGCCTAAGTAGTTTCTGCAGCATAAACGCACCTTTCCATTCATGGTTTTAATGGTGCCTGGGCTGTAACAGAACAGGTGGTCAGGCAAAAACAGCGAGGGGGACAAAAGATTCATATATTACTTGTGTCTACCTTAGACCTGTTCAGGGAATGGAATTTGGAGATTACATAATAAATATGAAGGCTCAGTGTTTGGTTGAGGCTTTGCCTTCATTTCTTCTCCATCATGAGCACAGGGACATACGTTTTAAAGCTTTTTTTTTTTAAATTTGTTTAACGATTATTATTGAGAGATAGAGACAAAGCATGAGCACGGGAGGGGCAGAAAGAGGAGACACAGAATCCGAAGCAGGCTCCAGGCTCCGAGCTGTCAGCACAGAGCCCAACGCTGGGCTCGAACTCACAAACCACGAGATCATGACCTGAGCCGAAGTCGGATGCTTAACCAACTGAGCCACTGAAGCTTTTAAAGGCATTTGTGAGAGATTATATGTAAGCCATAAAATGTATTACCTATCAAAAATTAGAATCAGTACAGAATACAGTTGACTTACAGGAAATAAACCGTCCCCAATTTTTTTTTTTAAAATTTTTTTTTTCAACGTTTATTTATTTTTGGGACAGAGAGAGACAGAGCATGAACGGGGGAGGGGCAGAGAGAGAGGGAGACACAGAATCTGAAACAGGCTCCAGGCTCCGAGCCATCAGCCCAGAGCCTGACGCGGGGCTCGAACTCACGGACCGCGAGATCGTGACCTGGCTGAAGTCGGACGCTTAACCGACTGCGCCACCCAGGCGCCCCTAAACCGTCCCCAATTTTAAGCGGTTCTCGGACTCCCTTCAAAATGACCTGGGGAACGTTTCTTTTTTGCAAACGTTGGTTTGCTTTCATGTATTTAATTTCACCGAAATGGTATTTCAGGAAAGAAAGCCTTTCTGGAGATTGTTTTCCTCAGAGTGCTCAGAACTGGGATGATGGTACTCGTAGGAGTGGGGTTCCAGCCTCCAGATCAGTTGTGTGGCGTGGATGTGGAAGAAGGGGCACCGGAAGTGATGCCGCGTCTTAGGCGCGAAGTCAGTCTCCTCCAGTAAACCTACCACGCTACGGGTCCTCCTGGCAGATGGCTGCTTTCGAGGCTGGCAGCACGGGACGGCACAGTAGACGAGGCGTACTGTGTCAAAGGCAAAGCCGTCTTGTCTGTCCCTCGGTGAATGCACCAGAAATGAGTGAAGGAATCCTTCTAGAGCTTTGGGCTTCTAGTGCGGACACACACACAAGACGCGTGTGCCACGCTCTCAACCCGGCCCAGAGCAGGTCCCGTGTGCCTGCATCTGGAGTAGGGAGACAGGGCAAGAAATGGCGCTTTGCGACACGTGTCAATAGTCTTCTAGATTCATAGCTAGCTCTCAGATGACCAGGCGATCACTTGCGTCATTGTGAGATGTATTTTAAAGAGCGCTATCCTCAAGCGTAGAAATGCTTGCCTAGTGTTCGGCACAGCCCAGGCAGCTTTTCCCGACGGGTGGCGTGAAGTCCACTGCGTCTGTCTTTGGTTTCTTCTACAGACGTTGTCCCTTGCCGCGTGGCTTTGCTTATTTTTCTTGCGAGCTGTGCCGAGTCACAGAAACGTGCTTCACCTCGGCCGCCGTGCTGTTTCTTTTATGCCTTCGGTGGACAGCCCTTTCGAAGCTGGCGCTTTGCTCCTCTTCCCGCCTGTAATTCTTTTCTTCCCCTCATTCTTTTTTCTGATAGCGGATATTACTTGAGATCTGCCTGGAAAGAGTAGGATTAGCTAGGACTGGCTCTTCCACCGCCCTGCCGCCCTCGGCAACTTGAATCCACATAGAATGGCAGCTAACCTGCGCCTGGCCGGCTTGGACAGAATCACGATCGCCTCTCATGTGCACCTCAGAGACTCAGAGGCAGTGCTTTTTAAACTGTGTCCGCTTGTAGTGGATGTATGAGAATTAGTACACGTTACAAAGTAATACCGCTAACTTTAGCAGGGTTCAGAGAGGCTTTCCTGTGGATTGGTCAGGTAAATTACATGAGAACTTACGAGGACACGATGAATTTGCTCATTGTTGTTCGGCCCCTTCATATTTATTCCTTACTTTGGACTTGTCTGGATCTACGGTAGAACGTTCCAGAAATTTCATTGGGTATAATGTCTGATTTGGCACTAACTTATTTATGGGCCTACTTGCAGTGTATTTTCCTTGGGCTTCAGTTATATGACTGCCATAAATTTTAATTACACTAATTAGACATAGATGGATGCTTAAGGCCCAGTTGGATTCCTAACCCTGTTCAGCTGCCTCTGTCATTAGTATTTTTCAGTGACATGATTTGGCACCATTTTCCAACACATTTTCAGGAAATTAGTTTTAAGTTGGAAAAGAACTTGCCTAATAAAGCTACTGACATTCAACTATTTTCTTTACCTTCTTGGGGAATTGGACTTGAGTAAAATGCACACGTTGAAACTGTAATTTGTACACTCCTTTTTTAAACCGTTGGCTTTCGGATTGGCTTGGTACTCGAAGAAGGCGTCTTACCCAGTCCTCTGGCCGGGCTGGCCAGCCCGCACGCTCACGTCCAGCTCAGAGGAGCCTGACTTAGTGCAGGGCCGGCTGACAGGCTTTGACACGTGGACCGACACCAGTCGATGGATGGGCAGCGTCTGCAGGGAGCTTGGTGTCGAGAAGGATTCCGAGGGCTGGACGTAGCGGGCGGGATGCCAGCTTTGATGAGTGTGTGTGCCCTGGGCATGGGACAGGGTGGCCTCAGGGGCACTCCTGCCATTCCCATTTTAGTGAGGATCACCACATCGGAGCCTGATGTGAGCCCCTAAGAGCTCCAAGGCCAGTTAGGATCCTCTGGACAAGGCCGGGCTGCCTGGGGTCAGAGGCTTTTTGAACTCCAGTGAGCATCAGAAGTACCAGTGGGACTTGTTAAAGTCCAGATCACCCGACCCCGTCCCCACAGTGTCTCCTTCAACGGGTCTGGGGTGGCACCCGAGGTTGCCGTTTGTCACAAAACTCCTGGTAATGCTGAGGCTGCCGGTCCGGGACCCCACTTTGAGAATCACTGCCTTAGAGGCTACAGGGCCACGTGCCCCTGCCGCTGCCCCTTCTTCACCGCTCTCTGCGACCTCAGGGACGTCTCTGGATTTGGGTTTTTGGGCACGTGTGCCAATGTCTCTGTCCTTCGCGGCGCCGGGTTCGGGGCAAGTCTGGCGTCCCTCGCTTCTGCCTGAAAACAGATAGGCCTCATATTTAGCCACACCTAAACTTGAAGGGCCTACAGCAGTCTACTCTGGCCATGAAAGGATTGCTCTGAAGATACAGGCCGCATCTCTGCCGTTTAGTCTGCATTCAGCAGCGTCTCGGGACACACGGCGATGCGGTCTGCCAAGCGAACGCATGGAAGTTTGGGCCCGTGGAAGGTGACAACAGAGCCTGCGTTCTTACACCCGGAGGGTGGTCATGCCGATGCGTTTAGCGAGGCCGACGGGTCTCTACCCCCCTGATTACCTCACGCCAACACCCACGCCTGCCAGGGCCGACCCTCCCGCTCTCGTATATTTGTGGTCATGTTTGCTCCCAGTTCCGTGCGCTTAGCCCTTGCCGAGTGTCTGCTCTCTGCAAAGCATTTTGAATGTCACCTACGGTCAAGGTCTCTGGTGCTGGAGAGAGCAAACAGAACCAGGAGAGGTAGATCACTGGCCTTCGGGGGTTTTCTGTCCAGAAGCAGTGTGAGGGGTGCGTGGCTGTCCTATCACTTTGTCTACGTGGCGTTGGTGGTCAGGCACGGCATACCAGGCGGGAAGCCAGAAGCATGTCTCACGTACCCGGCGCAGTGTTTAGCTACTGATGACGAGGGATGGGGAGAAAGGAGCCGGTTCCGTCCTGCTCTGCGACAGTGCCATGTGGGAAACCGTGCACCTGAGACAGCACAGTGCACGGGTACGTGGAGGACGCCAGCCTTTCTGTCATTTGTCTACGACAAGCACGATTTGCTCACTGCCGTCCCCAGTCTAGACCCGGGGACGTTGTGCAAAAGACCTACGCGCCATTCTTATCACTCCTCGTTTCCAAACGCTTTATTTCTGTCACTGAAGGTTCACTTGGTGCGCTAACTTCAGTATGTACTGAGCAGGGTGAGTTTCTGGAATGCGCGTGATGGTGCCGAGAACGTGGGAAGGTGACATTTTGACTTCATGGATTTTTCTGGGCCCGTCTCTTGCAGGGTGTCGACCATCCAGCAGCAGCTGGCCCAGCTTGACAACGAGTCCTGGCCGGGTTTGGCCGAGGCCGACAGGGACCGGCTGCAGCTCATCAAGGAGAAAGAGGCCCTGCTTCAGGAGCTGCAGCTCATCGTTCAGCAGCGGAGGCCGGCGGAAGACGTGGCCCGGCTGGAGGAGGAGCGGAGGCGCCTGGAGGAGGAGATCCAGCGCGCGCGGGCCACGTCCGTGCAGGGCGCCACGGAAAGGTGCGCCGGCCCCCCCGGGGTCGGGGGCAGGGGGGACCCGGCTGTTAGTGCAGAACCAGCCGGAAGAGCTGACTCGGAGAGCTGGCACGTGACTCGAGACCGGTGCCGGTTGCCGTTGGCGCTCGAGGCGTCTACCGCCTGGCGTGTCTCCTCGCCAAGTAGAGCGAAGGGAGAAGGCGCGGGGAGCGCACGCCTTCCCTTCTGTAGGAGGTCCCGGCTCTGCCCAGGGCTCCCGAGCTTCCTGGCTCCTGGACAGAAGCAGGAGGGGATGGAGAAGGGGATGGAGCGAGGGAAGCCGCCCGCTTAGACCGCACCCCTTCCCGGTACGGGGGTGCTTTCCTCCGGTCCGCAGGACGGCAGCCTGGACGGGTGTGGGCTCGCCGGCGGGAGGGCGGGAGGCGGGCGCCGGCACGGAGAGGAAGCCCGCGTTCCTCCATTGTGGGCGTTGGGGCCAGCCACCTCTTCCTTTCATCTGCGACCTTGATTGGCCCCCAGGAAAGCCCGCTCTCTCTGCTGCGGCAGGAAGCCGGCAGCCTGGCGTGTGTCCGTGCCCAAACGTCCCTCTCCTCGGTCTGTCCTGGGCTCTTGGCTGGTGAGGCCAGCACAGCGTCCCGTGTCCTCGGTGCTCGGCGCTTTGGGGTGTGTGGGGGTCTGCTGGTTTCCGTCTGGCGCGTGTGACCACGGGCCGCGCCAGACGCTGGGTCTGACCTCCACGTTTCGGGGCTGTCGGATGGGTATCTGAGGGCATCAGCTGAGCTTTGGCGAGCCCACCCTGTCTGATGATCTAGTGGACCTTCAACTTCAGCGTGTTAAGAGGACAGTACGCTGCATCTACGTGAGCATTGCCGACGTGGATTCGGCAGTCAGCTGAATGATTTCATCTGTACGGAGGCCCTTAGAACTGTCAGTTCATCCCGTTAGCCCGTTCTCTGTGTTGGGGGTTATCGATGCTCGGATAGTGATCGTTTTTTGCTGAGGTCTGTGTGGTGACATTAGTGGCCGATGTCAGTGTTGGCAGGCGGTGCTGGTGTTCGGAGAGCCCAGCTCCTAGCAACAGGCGGGATGTGTTCTGGTTAGCTTAAGATGCTAGCGTGGCCTGTCACTTCACTCAGAGTAAACACGGAGTTGATTTTGAGTCTGAGAAGGGATTATGGAACTGAAGTGTTCATCCGTGCCCTTGTGCGTCCAGACTCTTCTGCTTCAACGTTACCTTCCTCTCTACCCTTGGTATTCTGTTGTGCGTGTTCTGGCTAGGGGGGCCTGGGCGCTCATTGGGTTGGTTCTCTCTTAGGGGGGTGGATCCGGTCCCACAAATGCCACCTGCTTCTCCACACCCCACATCCATGCACCCCTGACCATATTTGCCCTCGCCGTGTGGAAACCCTGGCACACGTGAGTGCTGTGGTCCCAGGGTACAAATCCACGGAGCCCCATGGAGCCACCGTGCCCCTCGATGCCTAGGTCCGGGACTGGCTCAGCCAAGCTCATCCGGCTGAGGGAGGCTCTTGTGGGACCAGCCCAGGAGAGAGCCGTCCACGGGTGCCACTACACGGCCCTGGGCGAGGACGGCACACCCTTGTGCCGGCAGCGCTTTCGCACCGAACACTTCGGGAACATTCTCTGCGGCCGTGTGCCCCTCGAGGGCGCCTGCAGCAGTGAAGCGTGGGCCTGGTGGAGGCAGGCCTGTTTCTCCGCATGCCTCCCTCCACTTGATGCGTGCTGGAACCGGAAGTGTGGGCCCCCGAGGTAGGAGGCTCTCCCTGCGAATAGGCTGAGGGGTGTGAGAGAGAGCCGGTGTGGAGCTGGGCCAGAGTGACCGACGTTGGCGTCTTAGGGCTGAGATGTGCCCGCTGCTTGGCCAGTCTTTGCCCGTCTCGGCCTCCGTGTCCTCATCGTCAGGTAGGAACTTGGTGCCGGGGTCGTGAGTGTCACTGGGGATTGGGACGGCATAAATCCTTTCCCCTGTCAAAGGACAGAGCAGCTGTTTTAAGGGTGCCTACTTGGTCCCATGCTACAATGCCATCGTTTGATTTGTAAACAAGGACTGTTTTGTTCTGAGGCAAACATATTCATACATTCATTCGGTGACTGTTGAGTGCCTGTACGTGTCAGGCTCTATTCTAGGCAGTGGGCTTAGTGTAGTGGAAAAAGTTCATCTCAGAAATAATAAAGTAGAAAAAGCGGAAAGAGGAGAAAAATTGTCTCCAACCCTGTGACAGTTGCTGTTTTGTTTTGTTTGTGTCTAATCTTTTAATTCTGTAGATTTTAGAATTGTATGCATTTTTGCCTGGAGAGGCCTTAAATGAGGGACCCGGGTTTGTTCTAAGAAATTCCAGTAGATTACTGCGTGTTCTGCATTTGAGTCCATTTTCTAGTCTAGCCCCTCATCCTTTCTGTCTGTTCTGTGCCTGCCCACCCCATCCCCCACTCACCCCCCCACCCCTTCCCCCTATCCATATGCCCCCCCCCCCCACTCACCCATCCGTCCACCCGTCCGGCCGTCCACCCGGCCACGCACCTGCTGAGCTCCTACAGTGTATCAGGCACTGCTCAGGGTGCTGGGGGTACGTTTTCAAGCAAGACAAAACCAGTCTGTGTTATCCTGGTGTTTGTGACCTGGATGTGGTTTTTTAGAATTTAGTCTCTCAAACCTAAATCTTTGGGAGCGTGGGGAATTCACAGTTGAATTTCTTGTTGGGAAAACACACTCACTCTGTCTCTGAAAAATCCACCAATGGACCGTTTTCTTACCTACAGGATTCTCCTTCAGGAAAAAAGAAACTGTCTGCTTATGCAGCTAGAAGAGGCTACCCGCCTAGCGTCCTATCTCCAGTCCCAGTTAAAAAGGTGGGTAACTTACTGTCACGTTAGAACGACGCGTCCGTGAACGTCATCATTCCCTCTGGCTTGTTTTTCTCGTACCAGAACTTGGAACCGGAAGCGGTGGTAAACACAGGGTAGAAAAGCAGCTTCGTTGTATTTTTCAGAGAGGCTGCTAATGTGTGATTCAGGGAATATGAGGAGAACCGGACTTGGCTGCAGAATGACGAGTCTGAAGTCAAATTCGTCCGTCGGTTTTGTAATTTAACCCACCGCTTCCGAAGCGTGTATATTCATCTCCATATGCGCATGGATATTTTTATGTTGTTTTTTTTTTAATGATGTGACTATTTGTAAAGTAAGCTTTGGATGCTTAGTAATAGCTTCTGCTTTCGAGTACTTACCGTATCGTGAAGCATAATGTAAGGGTTATCTATGTAGTATTTCCTCAGTTACTCCTAAAAATGTCACGAGGGAGCAGGAATTATTTCCCAGCCCCCAGTGAGAAAGTAGGGGGTTCCGAGAGGGCACACAGCTTGACCCAGCGGACCCAGCTACTCTGCGTCTGAGCTGGACCGGGGACTCGGGCGTGAGTCTCTGATGCTAACTGCTGCTCTCTGCTGATATTCGAAAGAAACAAAGGGAATATTAACGAAGTCGCCTTCTAAATGCTCGCAAGAGGCTGAAGACCCGCTCTGGTTCACGGGAGCCTTGGGCAGGGTTTCGTTCCCTCTAGAACAGACCAGACGTTCAGCTTCGCAGCGGAGGACGGTGGGGCTCCAGCCGGGGTGTGCAGGCTGCTTGTCTCACAGCACGGGGTGTCTGTCCTTTCAGCCTGTCTGCCAGCACCCTGACCGTGTCTTCGGGGAGCAGCCGCGGGTCCCTGGCCTCCAGCCGGGGCTCGCTTGCCTCCAGCCGCGGTTCCCTGAGCTCCGTCAGCTTCACGGACATCTACGGCCTCCCGCAGTACGAGAGGCCGGACGCCGAGTGCGGCCAGCTCCTGCGCTTCGACCTCATCCCCTTCGACTCCCTGGGACGAGACGCCCCCTTCTTCGAGCCCCCGGGCCCCTCGGGCTTCCACAGGCAGAGGCGCTCCCTGGACACGCCGCAGTCCTTGGCGTCGCTGTCCTCGCGCTCCTCCCTGTCCTCTCTGTCGCCCCCAAGCTCACCCTTGGACACGCCCTTCCTCCCGGCCTCGCGCGACTCGCCCCTGGCCCAGCTGGGGGACAGTCTCGAGGTGCCCGGCCTGGGCGCGCTCGACAGACTGCGGGCTCAGGCCTCGGCTTTGGGGGACGAAGACTCGCAGGGCACGGCGTCCCTCCAGCCGCACGGCTTCCCCGGGGACGGGGAAGGACCTCGCGAGCGAGGACCCCAAGCGGCTGCCGCTCCCGTGGGAGCAAGTAAGTATTGATGAGCCCTGTGGGGGGGGGGGGGGGGAGAAGGGTTTCCGAATCGGGGAAGAGATCGCGTGCGGTGGCACTGAAGCCAGCCCGCCGGCTCTCCGATTCCATAGCGAGCTCTCAATTCCAGACCGTTGGTAGGGCCAGGAGGCGCGCACCTGCCGTCCGTGTGCTCTCCTAGCCGGGCCTCGTGTCTGTGTCCCGGAGACATCGTTCAAATGGCAAAGGCGCCTTTCCCGGGCGTCTGGCTCGTTCTCAGAATGCGCTTGCCTGTTGGAAAGGACGGGAAGAGCCACAGCCTTCCACACTCAGAGGCTGCTACAGAGGTACCGGGGCCTCCGTGAGTTCTCCGGGGCGTGTGCGGCCTAGGAGCAGCAGTGGGGTTGTAGCCCAGCACAGATCCCCCTTCCTTTGTCCCTCTGACTCCGTCTCTTCTTCTTTGGCCTTACGGTTTTCAAAGATGTAATTTATCAGACGTGGGATCGAAAAGAATTGGTGTCATTTCAAAAGACGTGCCGGTCAGCATCGGTCATTTCCACCGAATCGATTTTTCTGGTAGTCTTCAAATCGAGGCGCACGAACTGGGTCCGTCTAGTCCGAGTTCATTCGGCTTCTGCTTGGCGCCAGGGCCCGTCCGCTCGTAGCCCGTGTGGGGAACTGGACTGCCGTTCTACAGAATATTCCAGCTGATGGCTTGTGCCCGAAGCAGGGCCTGGGCTCCAGCCTTCCTCTTCTTGACCCCGTGCGCCTCTTTGAGCCAACCCTCCCGCAAGATTAACTTCTTTGGGTTTCACAGAGGATCGAGAACCAGGTCTCATTCCTGAAGTTCCCGAACTTTTCTTTACATGGCAGAAAGGTTTTAGACATTCCATTTAAGCAAACGCTGGGTGTTTGTATAGCTTACTGGATCTCAACCAGGGGAGTTTTTGAACCCTGGAAGGTACCTGTCAGTGGCTGGAGACATGTTTTTGGTTGTCACAGCCGAGGTGGTGGTAGGGAGGTGCTGCCGGTATCTGGTGGCCAGAAGCCAGGGATGCGGTTCAGCATCCTCCAGTGCACAACACAGTCCACCGCCCCCACCCCCCCACCTCCGAGAATGATCCGCCACGATGTCGGTAGTGCCGACGCTGAGAAACCCTGGGTGTGTACCGTTGAGTAGTTCAGCAGCAGGGGGCAGAAATAGAACGCGAACACGGAACCAGGTTGTTTTGGGGGGAACGGCTTCAGACTCGCAGCTTAGAGGCCCAGATTCTGTTCCCTGCCCTGTTGACTGGTTAGCTGTGTGACCTTGAGTGCATCCCTGGACTTGGCTGAATCTTGGCTTCCCTGCCCTTGAACGAGGCGGTCTTGATGGGCTCTTGCATTCTCCACCATTCTGTTACCCTGAGTTTTATCGATACAACCACACTGGTTATTATGTACGTGATATAGTAATCTTCCCGGTTAGCACCTGCGTGCGTAACCAGGGAGCTGTGAGGTCCTCAGGCAGCCCGGTGGCTTTCCGGCATCTGTTACTTTGGTGCCTTCTCTGTGTTTGCAGACACACCTTTCATACCCCCGGGTATATTGTTTCGGTAATTCACATATGCAGGTGACCTTCATTCACTTTGCTCTTTATAGTCACAGGTTCCGTGCTCCGTGCTTACTCCTTTGATTCAAAAAAGAAAACACAAAACAAGGACCGGATTGCACATCTGTCGTTAAGCTCACCGCTCTCAGTGCCTTGCCTCCCATACCAGCCCGTCTTTATAAAGGTTGAGATGCAAAAGTAGTCTTGTTAGGCAGAAAATCCACACGAGGCCCGAGGGAAAGACGGGATGAGATGGAGAAGAGCTGACTGACTTTCTGATCCTGATTTCTTTATTTTTCTTCCCACTCTGGCTGACATTATAATGGTTCAGACTCCTTAGCCGGGGAGGTATTTGCTTGCGCCACATTCAGATACCGCCACCTCGTGGTAGATTCTTACATGACACTGTCAGTTGACTCCTGTCTTTAGAAATAATTAGCTCAGTGAATGAATTGGTCCTGGTGGGTGCTCCCAGAAGGCTGGGTTGGGTAACGAGCTTCAGGCATGGACACAGGGTGACTTCTGGCCTCTCTTGATGCGTGTGGGAACGCTTGAGCCCAAAGTCATCGTAGCTTTGTACAGTTGGCAAGGACCTCTGTACCTTCCTTATTTTAGCCCAGCCCTCGTTTATGATGCCTCCCTGCCATCATGCGGTTCCCTCTGACTTTCTAGTTTCCCTAGGAACAAAACAGTCTGAGTTTGACCTCCAGCAAGTTTTAGAAAGATAAAATCTTAGTAAGATAAAATTCTAAATTGCCCAAACTTACAAAGCAAGCCCTAGGAATAATTTCTTCCATTGTGTTTTAAATGGAAGAAATGTGTTTAAATGTGTTTTGCCTGAGGAGGCAAAACATGGGACCGGGGAGTGGGAAGATAGACTGTAATCTGTAACATTTTAAATATTTTTACTATACTTTTATCTTCTTTGGGTTAAATTTTTTTTTTTTTTTTTTTTTTTTTAGAGAGATCACAAGTGGGGGAGAGGGAGAGAGAGGAGAGAATCCCAAACAGGCTCCACGCTCTGCACGGAGCCCAGTGCAGGGCTCGACCCCATGACTCTGGGATCACGACCTGCTCTGAAATCAAGAGTTGGACACTCAACCGACTGAGCCACCCTGGTACCCCTGTCTTCCTTGGATTTTAAAAAGCAAATGTGCCGGGGTACCCGGCCGGCTCAGTCAGTGGAGCATGCGACTCTTGATCTTGGGGTCATGAGTTCGAACCCCACGTTGGGTGTAGAGATGACTTAAAAACAAAATCTTTAAAAAAGCCAAATATGTCAGATTTTGAAATCTTTTCCTATTTTCATTTCCCATTAGTATTTGCTAATCTAAATCTGGGAAAACCTTGATTTTGTTCACCCATTTACTGGCGTTTTTATTATGAATACTTATACTCTGTTGAAAATTGTTGGCTTAAATTCTGCAGTTTTTTCACTTTATGCTTTTTTTTTTATCTCTTTTCTCATGCGGCTCGCCAGACACACTCGCTGTAAGTGACCTTGGAATTCTTCACCTTGTTGGTCAGGCAGTAGGCACATCTTTGTGCAATGAATCAATGTATGTACGATGGTAGGAGCGTGGCCACAAAGGGCGTATCTTATAGTTGTACTTTTATGTAGCTCCACAGTTACTATTATTATTATTATTAATTATTATTTCAACATTAGTATTTATCATGGCTATTGAAGTCGTCTAAGAACTTTTCTAAATGCTTTAAGTATTCATTCCTCTGTATTTTTCCCCGGACGTTAGTGGCTTACATTGTTTTAGTATGCCAGCTTTGCCCCAAATGTGATTTTCATTATATTTTCTTTTCGTCAAGCAGTGTTGATGTCCTCGGGTCTCAGTGTCTGTCTGTCTGTCTTTCATGATGGAAAGGTCAGAGATTCCTAAGGTGAACGTGTGGAAGGTTGTTTCCTCCTTGCCTCATTGCCATTGCCCCCGGTGGTCCATCCGGTTGCCTTGAAGGCTGAGAGCAGGTGGCTGGGCACGTAACGTGGGGTCTGCTGTGCGCTTTTTCTCACCCGGGGCAACGGCTCACCATACTTCATTCTGGCAACTGCTTCCCATTGCCAGTTGCTCCGTGAATGTGGTGACAAAGCCTGGGATCACTGAGGATTCATTCCTTCATTTCCTTTTTCTCCTCATCGACTGCCATTGCAACGAGGGAGAAATTTTGTTAGAGCTGTACCGTCGGGTTACCTGGAAGTGCTCGGGGTCACTGCCTGGTGTTAGTTATGTCCTGGACGGAACGCAAAGCCATGTCTAGGAGCCGTGCTGGGTGTCCGGGCTGGGGACGGAGATAGGGAGCAGTTCCGTCTGCTGGGGGTCAGGGCACCAAACCGGGGTTCCGTCCGCAATTCCAAGCTGGGGACTTTGAGGCCTCCCCTGTGGCGGGGGCGACCGGAAGAGCTGGACTTTGAGAGTCGGTGCCTCCGGCCACCCCAGAATGGAGCCGGCCTCGGTCCCCGACCGGGGAGGAGCCTGTAGTCGCCCAGGCCTGGCATTGCAGACCTCTGGAAGGACGGCTTTTGTCTGCAGTTCAGATCGTGAGCCCGAAGACCACGGCCCTGTCTGTCTGTAGGCTCTTTAACGCGTTTGGATTTAATTGGTACGTGAATAATTTGGTTGAGACGAGAGCTGGTCATCGGTGGACTGGACGTATCCCCCTGTACGGGGTGCACAGGTGCCTAGATGTTCACGTTCGGAGCTCAGGCGGCCGAAGAGAAGCCGCACGGGCTGGAGGGACGTGCAGTGTGTGCAGAGGTGTCACGAGGCGTGGTGCTCCGTTGGGGGCTCTGCGTTTGCACCCGGGCTCTAACCACGTCTGCCTCCCCGGGGAGCGCTGACGCTCGCGTGTGCACACTCCCACGTGGCGTGGGAAGACTGAATGCCCTCTTTGCTTGGCTTGGTGGAAAGGGCCTTGTCGCTGCGAGGGACGGGGCAGAGGCAGTCGATGAAATGCCGGAAGGAAGAACGTCCGAGGCCGTGTTGGGCTCTTGATTACAATAGATAAGAGGCAAAAAGGACCTGCCTCGTCAGGGTGGCTTGCTCGCCCCAGAAAAGCCATTTGGGACGCCGATCTGGCCCCGGGGCTGCCGAGGACACCGCAGTGAGAGGGGTTGTTGCCAAGGCCATGTCTGGGGTCAGCCGTGTCCTGAAAGTCACCGCGTTTAGTTAGGGTTTGTTTGGATAATTAAAAAAATTTTTTTTCTGATGATAAAATATGGAGTGTGTGTTTAGTGTATAAAATGTGGGAAGGAACCATGCCGGATAAGGAAGGAAATGAAAAATGCCCCTGTCCCCTGCTCAGATACATTTAGGAGGACAGCTGCTGTCCACATTTGGGGTAACGTCTCTTGCCCGGTCTTTCAGGTATGACGGTCTTTTCTCCAAGTGTGATACGAAGGGGCGTCCCCCTGTCATCTTCTGTTCTGTGTGCTGGTTAAGGAGGTGAAAAGACATCTGTGACTGTTTAAAGAGCTTTTCAAGAAGTAACCAGAAGCCTGTTCCTGCAAATTTTCAATATCAAAGGAAAAATGAAGTGCAGCATATTTAAACATATGCATGTATATGATGTGCATGTCTGTATAATGGCGTGTCTCTGGAACGCTCAGCAATCTCATATGTGCGCTGACTCAGAGTGTTCCTTTCTTGGCATCACGGTCCCTGGCCTCCCATGCTGTCCCCTCCTGACCCCCGGTGTGTCTCTTGTTTGTAGCGGTGACTCTTCGAGAGGACAGTGCCACGAGGTTGGAGAGGAGAGCACGCCATGTGTCTGCGTGCCTGTCCGATTATTCACTGGCGAGCGATAGCGGAGTATTTGAGCCTCCAACCAAAAGGTTAGAAGCCGATCTTCTCCCTCAGCAGCCCTTCCACAGTGTTACTGTTTTTGTCGTTAATTTTTTTTTGTTTCTTTATTTTTGAGAGAGAGAGAGAGAGAGAGAGAGCGCGTGAGCAGGGGAGGGGCAGAGAGAGAAAGAGGGAGACACAGAATCCGAAGCAGGCTCCAGGCTCTGAGCTGTCAGCACAGAGCCCAACACGGGGCTCGAACCCACGAGCCGTGAGATCTCAACCTGAGCCGAAGTCGGGCGCTTAACCGGCTGAGCCGCCCAGGCGTCCCGTCCACAGTGTCACTGTTAAGCACGACGCGTGTACACACTGAGACTTCCACATATTGAAACTTTGCGTGTATCTCCAGGGCTAGAATCTTTGCCTGGCTTCTCTCAACTTTGATAGGTTGGGCCTTAGCGAGCCACAAAGAAAACTCCTCTGACTTCTGTGTGGCGTCTGGAGGTTGGCCCTCCTTCCGTGGTTCGAGGACGACTTCCTCCTGTTTGGCCCTGGCCAGTTTCAGGCTTAAGCCCATGAGAGCTGGAACAGGAGAACCCGTGTACAAGAGACACCCGCTTTTCTAGAAAGGCATTCGTTAGAAGTGAATGTTCTCCCTCCTTCCCTTCCTTCTTAAGCTGAAGGAAAGTGACAGGACACCTTTGGGGATTCTGGACTTTATTTTGATTTGATATGTTTGATGTCATTGTTTCCTTTCAGGTGTCTGTCAGACATTTCACTTATCACAAGTTTTTTAAAAGTTACTTTTGAGCTTTGCCCTGAATACCACATGTGGTTTTGAAAGACATCCCAAGTTATTTTCTCAAAAACAACAACCCTTTGTAGGCAGGTCCCCACTGAGATAGGGCATGGCAGGTCCCCAGGGCCCATGACCGTGCAGTCACTTAAAGAATTTGTTTATGTCGCAACTTAAGAAAGCTCTCCTCGGTGAGAAGCGCCCCTGACACGAGAGGGCTTCCGCCAAAGCGGCGCTGATCGGTTCCCTGCGGAATAACCCTGTGACTTCCGGTTTGTTCAGGAGTGAAGATACCGAGGAGTCTGCACATGGAGACGCTTGTGGTAACGAAGGGCCCCAGATCCACGTTGGATTCTTGTGAGTACAGGAGACTCCTAGTGATGATCTGTAGCGCGGGGCCCATCCAGCGACTCACACTTCCAGGCCGGGCGGGCCCGGACCGTGGTCCGGGTGCCGCCCCCAGCCTGGACACCCCCAGGCTGCTTCGGCGTCTCGGCTGAGGGGACGGAGGTGGCGGGACGGAGGGTTGGGGTTGAGCCGCTCCGTCGCTGGCCTCCAGCGCCGAGAGTCACAGCTGGGATGTCCCCTCGTGGAGCTGGGGGCCAGGGGCCATAAGCGGGGGGCCCGGAGAGCCCCGGGGAGCGAGCGCACGCTCCGCCTGGAGCTGCCCGTGTCCGCTGCGGCACGGAGGGGGAGGCCCAGCCCCTCGTGCCCGCAGCCAGAAGCCGGGTGGGCCGCAACGCGGAGCCTTTGGGTCCCAGTCCCCGTTTCAGGGAGAGCGGTAACCAGCGGTGTCGCGACTAGCAAGGCGGGAGGCGTGCATGCCCACGACTTCCTTGGCTCACCCCCGTCATCGGGCCGGGTGTTTCTCAGTGCCGGCGCTGTGGCCATCCGGGACTGGGTCGTTCTTTGCCGTGGGGGCCGACCTGGGCGCTGGAGGGTGTGGCACGGGAACCTGGTCCCCGCTCCCCAGGTGCCGCTGACACATAACATCCCCCCCACCCCCGCCCCGCACCCGGTCACGACAGTAAGACGTCTCCCGACTTTGCACACGTCTGGGGGCGGGGGGCGGGGGGTGCAAAACCGCCCTCAGTCGAGGGCCGCCACTGTGGTCGGTCCGAAGGAAGTTTCCACCGTGGGGGATGTGCACTCAACAAACTCGCGTTTTGTTTTCTAGGCTCGACACTGCCAGCGAATGTCTTCTCGTGAATGTGTTCCAACTAAAGAATTTTGCGGGGCTGGTCATGAAGGAGGACTGCAAAGTGTAAGTAGGCTACCTGGCCGGCAGCGTTTCCTTTCCGGGGGCGCGCTCCTGGCCGCCTCGCCAGCCCCGCTCGCCGACCGGTTCTGCTCGGCGGCTTCGGGAGGGAAGAGGCAGCTTTGGAACCTGAGTTCCAAAGCGTATTCCTAAGAAAATACCGGGAAAGGTCTGAAACCCAAAGGATCGTAAGTTTTAGAGACAGTCGTCGTGACCTGAGGCAGACGAAGTTGAGGGAGCCGGGCTGGGCTGGTCATGTGCCGCGGTGATGCTGAGAAAGTGGCCAGCGGCAGCGTTTTGGTTTAAAATGTGCATCCTGGTCTGGGAGCTGGGTGATGTGGCGCTCAGCTCGCCGATCCCACGAGGGGAACAGAAAGCCTTCTCCCTGGGCCCCGGGGGCCCTTGTCTGCGCAAAGGAGAAGGTAAGACGCGTTGTTGCCGCTGGAAGGAGCTACCTCTGTGAGCTCCGCAGCCAGAGATGGGTCCCACTTACCAGGCACTGACTTTTAAGCCTTTCTCTTTACGCGTGTTTTCCCCGTAGTCTCCAGGGGTACGTAAATTCTTTGGGCTTACTCTTAGTTGAGAAAAGGACCTTTTCCGAAAGACTTCAAAACTCGGCCCGTGGGCATCCGAACAGGGAGACCTACGTGTGTATCCATGCGTGTGGTTCGTGGATTCAGTCGCACAGATCTGTCAGTAAGTGTTACCTCTCTGTTTTTTCCTCCCGCTTCCTGGTTCCAGACACATCCGAGTCTATTTGCCACCGATCGACTCCGGCACACCAAACACTTACTGCTCTAAGGCTCTGGGATTCCAGGCCCCCCTGGTATTTAATGAAATTTTCAGAATCCCTGTGCATTCAAGCATGTTGACGTTGAAGTCACTTCAATTATATGTGTGTTCAGTGAATCAGCAGCTGCAGGAAGAACTGCTGGTATGTCCCTCCCCTCCCCCCCACACCCCCCCCATTTCCTTTCGGCTCCCCTCCCCGCCTCCCTCCTTCCTTCCCCCGTGTTCCCATCGGTCTCGGTCTCGCTCCTGCCCCTTCTCCTCTTGTCTTTCTGCCTGCCTCTCTCTCTTCTTTGTCTCTGTCTCTCCATCCCCTCCTTCCTTCCAGCTCGCTCCTTCCCTCTCTCCCCTCCTTCGTTTCACCTGTGGTGGGCTGC
The DNA here is from genome assembly GCF_007474595.2 of Lynx canadensis. Classification (NCBI taxonomy): domain Eukaryota; kingdom Metazoa; phylum Chordata; class Mammalia; order Carnivora; family Felidae; genus Lynx; species Lynx canadensis. Next base: position 6,815,567 of record NC_044321.2, read on the forward strand.
TTAGAAAGTGTCGTCCCCTCACGTGATGCCTGTACCTGGGAGCGCACGCGAGGACACGAAACCATTGGTCTCGCCAAGTGTGCCGTACTTCAACTATGTCATCTCAACTAATACTTGCAAAACTGCTCTATTGCCCCCATTTTCAGTTGAGGGAACGAAGTACGGTTGAGAAACTGAGCAAATAAAAATGGAGGATGGGGACGCCTGGGCGGCTTAGTCGGTTAAGCTCCAGCTCTTGATTTCGGCTCAGGTCATGATTTCACGGTTCGCGAGACTGAGCTCTGTGTCGGGCTCTGTGCTGCCAGCTTGGGGTCTGCTTGGGCTTCTCTCTCTCCCCCCCCCCGCCCCTCCCCTGCTCGTGTACGCATATGCCAGCACGTGTGCATGCCCACTCTCGCTCTCAAAAGAAATAAACTTAAATAAAGCACCTTAAAAATTTTTTTTAGTTATTTATTTTTGACAGAGAGAGAGAGACAGAGCACAAGTGGGGGAGGGGCAGAGAGAGAGGGAGACACAGAATCCGAAGCAGGCTCCGGGCTCCGAGCTGTCAGCACAGAGCCCGATGCGGGGCTCGAACTCACAGACTGTGAGTTCATGACCTGAGCCGAAGTCAGATGCTTAACCGACTGAGCCACCCAGGCGCCCCTAAAGCACTTTTTAAAAAATTAAAATATAGCATGGTTCATGAAATGTGAATTTCAAATAAACTATGGGTTCTTTTTTGAGTATAGTGTCCCGTGCAACACTTGGGATATACTTATGCTTTAAAAGAATGCATTGTTTACTTGAAGTTCACATTTCCTGGCTATCCTATCTTTTATCTGGTATCTCGGGAACTAAGCGCCAGCAGCTCGCGTTCAGTACCCCCAGCCACGTGCTGCCCGGGCCACGACTCGGCAGCCCGGGTGGCTTCTTTCACAGATCGGAATTGTTCTCCTTGGTGTCACCCCTCAGCAGTAGAACTAGATTGTGGCGGTCAGCCAGCCCTCTCTTGTTTCACAAATCCCTGAATCAGCGGCTCATCAGTTGGCAGACCCTGAGCCCCACCCACCACTCCACGTTGCCCATTCTCTGCCCCCGGCCCCCTTCTGGCACTTTCTCCGCGGGCTGAACCAGCCGTCGAGGAGCCTCCCTCAATCAGATCCTGTGCGACCACTTCCATTTTCCTGCAGTCCTTCGAATAGCAATGAAAACATTCCGTCTTTCCGGTTAAGATTGGAGGGCGACCTCGATGTCTTACAAGATCCCCCTTGGCTGTCAAGGCGAAATCACTCACTGCCCGTTCTGCTTGTTAACACTGGTGCAGGGCATCGCTCAGATCAACTTGGCCGACTACGACGGGTCCGGCGAGATGCAGCTGCGCTGGTACGCGGTGCAGGTGTTCGGCAGCTGCGGGCCGCCCGGGCCGGGGGCCGCCGCCAGGGACCCCGCGCTGGCCGTCGCCGGGAAGACGGTACGTGTGCCCGCCCGTGGCGCCACCGCTCTCCTGCCGCCCGCACCCGCCGTCACGCGGGTCCACCCCTCACGAGCGTCTGTGCGCGCTTGACGTCGGAACGTAGTGGCGCCGAGAGGCAGTGTCAGGGGACGGCACGGAAGTAGGTTTCCGTAGCTGTGGCCATGCGTGACGGCGGGTTTAACGCGGACGAGCTGGTGACTGTGCGCCACACGTTGGTGGCTTTAAAATCGAGCCCTCGGAGCCGCTCGGGCCGGCCAGGCTAGGTCCCGGCGACACGCGGCCAGCTGCGGCTCAGGTGCGCCCTGTCCCCCCCACCCCCCCCCCCAGGACGCGGTGACGGCGCTGCTGGCCAGGACCACTGCCCAGCTGCAGGCCGTGGAGCGTGAGCTGGCCGAGGAGCGCGTGAAGCTGGAGTACACGGAGGACGAGATCCTCGAGATGGAGCGGAAGGAGGAGCTGGCCGAGGCCGTGTCCGAGAGGTAGGGCCCTTCCGCGCACCGGGCGCACGGAGCCCGGCGCCAGGCAGCCGCCGCCCCGGCAGAGGGCCCCGGGGCAAGAGGTTCTTCTCACCCGCGCCTCCGTGGAACGTGCCGGGCGCACACTCCGTGCCGCCCGACGGCCGGGATGCTCACGGGGACTTTCGTGCAGCGCCATAGGAGGCGGTACCTTGACCCCTGTCCCCAGCTCCCCGCGCAGGCTTTTCACCCTCTCCTCGTGTTGTGGAGTGTCCCCGAAAGAGAGCGGCTGTGAATGGCTACGAGTATTCTGCTCTGCCGGGATTGGTATAAGGTCCCTTTCCGTTGTATTTAAGCAGCTTTTTCGGCTTATGATCTCCCTCCCACGCGGTTCACCGTTTCAGGTGAACGAGTCCGCGGTGACTGGGAGAGTCACAGAGTTGTGCCACCTTCGCCACAGTTGATTTCCAGGCACTTTATTCATCGCATCAGAAAGAAACCCCTCTCTCGTTAGAGCAGTCGCGCTGTCCTCTCACCCTGGCCCCTGGCCACCGCTCATCTCCTTGCTGTCCCCGTGGATTGGCCTGTTCTGGGCATTTCACCCCCGGGGAGTCATGCACCGGCCCTTCGCATCGCACCTCAAGCAGCCTCTTGGTGAACCCTTGACTCGGTAGAGACCGCTCTGCGGTTAGAGGCATAATTCAGACGGACAGGCTCTTCGAGTGAATGGATTTCTGTCTGGTCCTTTCTGGAGCTTTTGTATTGCTTTATTTGCCTGTTTCTCCGTGAAGAGCATCCTCTATTTCCAAAGCTTCCTGCTTCTTCCCGATAGCTTTCCCTGAATTGATTTTAGGAATCGATTTTAGGGAGGGAAAGTGCACGGCAGTGGGGGGAGCAGTGTATTCAGGGACCCTCGGGAAGCTGGGAGGGCCTGGGAGAGAGGGTTCAGGATTCTGGCATCTTCGGCAGCTGCCATCGGGTGATAAAGACAGACAGACCTCCTCACTGAAAGTCCTTGTCACGTCGTCCTCCCTCTAAACCAGAAAAGCCCGTTCACTTCTTGAGGAAGCACCTCTCCGACCACCGGAAGGCGCGCGGGTCTTGCTGCCGTGCTCTGAGTGCGGCGGGGGACTCAGCCCCTTCATGCACGTTTCGTCTTTCCAGTCTTGTCAGAAACGATATACTTTATTTTTCCGACGCCACACCTCTGCCAAGGGGTTTTACCAAATTGAATGGAGGTTACGCAGAACGTTCTGTGCGTGAGCTGGGGAGGCAAGGGAAGGATCCACAAAATGAAAAACAAAAACGAGATCCTGGGGAGCTGTGAGCATCCGTTCCGCTCCATGCGAGTCAAGTTCGGTTGGGAATTCCTGAGAAAGAACAGAAGAGGGGGGCGGACAGGGAAGGCCATGTTGGGGAAGAAAAGGCGGAGGGAAGGAAGACGGCGTTGACGCGCCTGTCTGGGCTTTCGCGATGTCTGCCTTCAGGAGCTGGCAGGCCGACTCGGTGGACAGCGGCTGCAGCAGCTGCGCCCAGACCAGCCCCCCGCACCCCGAGCCCTGTTGCATCGGCGCCGACCCCATCCGCGGACACACGTTTGCCGGCCAGGCAGACCCTTACAGCCCCGAGAAGTTTCAGCCTCCACCTCGTAAGGTCAGTGGAAGAGGGTGAGGGATCTGTGCGGCCCCCCGAGGTCCTGCCGCACCGTCCCAGGCACCGCCCTGGACGACGAGCGGGAGGGCCCACATCCTCCATGGGAAACCGAGGGAGTCGGTGCGGGGGTGGGCGAGAAGACACTGGGGCCGACAGACTCATACACGAGAGTAGGGCGGTGTGGCTTGCCCGCGACCGGGGCTGTGGGGAGGGTGTGGTGTAACGTGGGCCGTGCTGCTGGATGGGGTGGGGGGGGGGGCCACGGCCAAGGTGGTATTTCACTGGGAGCCGAGGGAGAGAAATGAGGGCCTAGATCTGGAAACAGAGTCACATGGGCCCAGCGGGTACCGTCAGCTCTCAAGTAAAATGAAAGGACGGCTACGGCGAAACCTGGTAGGTTTGTACCCCTCCGTGCTGTGGGGCGATGACCCGTTCCCATCTTCGGGGCTCAGGATGTTTTGTGAGTCCCCGGGGTTTTGGACACTCATGGTCTTTTTTTCTCCGTCGGTGGCGTGACGAACTGTGAAGTGTCCCTTTGCCCCTTCTGTTCACCCGATCTTAGCTGTGCTCGCGGCCGTATCTTCAGTGCAGAAATCTTGGTCGCTTGCGGTGATGTGTCTGAGGAAGCCGGAGAGGTGGGGAGACACCGCATCAGCGCTCGGTCGAGACTTTGTTCCCAAACGGTTCAACTCCCCAAAGCTTTTTATCAGCGTGGCCCCCGCTCTCCCCCCACAGCACAGGTACTGAGAGAAGTGGAACCCGCCTGCCTCAGTTTCCCCAGGCGCGGCCCACGCGGCCCCAACCGGGTGGCCTCGGGCTAGGCTGCCAGTAATGGCCATCGGGCAGCTTCTCAAGACCTTTGAAAGCTTCGGCTCAAACGGGGAGGGGGCCGTGGCGGGCTGGTTTGGTGGGTTGTCGTCATCCCCAGGCCCCGATTTGCATTTTGAAATACTTCACATCTACAGGCGACTTGCCGGGATAGTAGAACGAACGCCCGCCTGCCTCGCACCCGCGTTCCCCAGCTGCCCGTCCCTCACCGCGTTTGCACCGTCTCTCCACGTGCACGCGGGAGGCGCGAGGCGTTGCACACGCGGCCGTGGAGGAAATAGTGCCTCGAGGGGGAGGCGGGCAGCAGGGTAACTCCGTACAGTACGAGGGTGCTCGCCGCTTGAGAGAGTCACGGGGGCTGCGAGTGTATCTCAGGGATTTGCGTCTACATCTCAGAAAGGTCGGGATTGTGAAACGGTGCAGCCTCTATGGGTAACAATACAGAACTTCCTGAGAAGCTTAACAGAGCTGCCGTGTGATCCAGCGGTGCCATTTCTGGGTGTGTATCCAGACAGTAGGGCCTGCAGGAGATACTGGCATGGCCAGGTTCCTAACAGCGTTATTCGTGGTAGCCTACAGGTAGAAGTCACCCCTGTGTCCACCGGCAGGTGGGTGGATAAGGCGAACGCCGCATAGCCACCCAGCGGGATGTCATTCAGCCTCAGAAACGAAGGAGATCCTCCTTCCACGCTGCCACAGAGGCGAACCCTAAAGACGTTGCGCTAAGTGAAATAAGGCAGCCACAGGAGGGCGAACACCGAATGATTGCACGTACAGGAGGTCCCCAGAGCGGTCAGATTCCTACGGACAGGAAGCACGGAGGTGGTGGCCAGGGGCTAGGGGGCGGGAGGATGGGGAGTTGTCGTTTAATGGGGACAGTGGCAGTCTGGGAAGATGAAAAAGTTCTAGAGCCCTGTGTCGCAACAGTGTGACTATATTTAACACTGTCGATCTGTACGCTGAAAAATGGTTAAGGTGGTAGATTTTGTGTGGTTTTCACGATAAAAAAGAATGAAAGGTCACGGAAGCCTCACCGAGAAGGGAGTTTTTGAGCGGAGGCCTTGAGAAAGGAGTCTCCAGAGCCGTGTGCGGGGCCGGGGAACAGCATTCAGGTACAGGGAGCTGCATGTGCAGGCCCACGGGCGGGGGTGGGGGGCTGAGAAAACAGCAGTGAGGCCGGTGTGGGGCAGGGGGTCGTCAGAGCCGAGGACGGAGAAAAGTAGAAGGACCGGATCACACAGGGCCCACTCGGGACCCTCCCTTTCCTCTGAGATGATTGGGAAAGTGGTGGGTGGTTTGGGGCCCAGGATTGACCTGATCTGACGTAAGGTTTCTCGTTGATTTTCCTTTGTCTAAAATAATTTGGGGGGGGCACCCGGGTGGCTCAGTCGGTTAAGTTTCCGACTCCCGATTTTGGCTCAGGTCATGATCTCACGGTTTGTGAGTTCGAGCCCCATGATTCTCTCTCTCTCCGTCTCTCTGCCCCTCCCCAACTCATGCACGCTCTCTCTCTCTCCCTCTCAAAATAAATAAATAAATAAATAATAAATGGAATAAAATAATTTCTTGACATGTAATTGACAGAAAATGAACTATTTCAAAGCGAGCGGTTCAGGGGCATTTAGTATGTCGGCAGTGCAGGCAACTACCACTCTGCCTAGTTCCAGAACGCTTCCATCACCCCAAAGTAAAACCGCGTGCCTATGAGACTCACTTGCCAGCCCCCCTCCCCAGCCCCTGGCCGCCAGCAGTCTACTTCCTGCCCGGGAACTTGCCCATTCTGGGAACTCCCCTCCGTGCATGGACAGGTGGGCTGTTTTCACCTTTGGCTGTTTGGATAACGTGGCTTTGAATGTTCGTGTACAAGTAGTTGTTTGAACACCTGTTTTCAGTTCACTTGAGCGTGTGGCTAGGAGGGAAATTGCCAGATCTAACTTCGGCCTCACTGGCGTCTCCCTGGTGACTGTGTTGAGAAGAGATGGGGGAGGGGAGGGAGATCTGGAAGAGGGGGAGACCGGTGAGAAACCCACTGTGCTGATCGGGCGCGAGATGCTGGTGACCCAAATGGAAGGTTGATGACAAGCGGTCAAAACGTGCTTCCTCGTAAACCTGGAGCCTGTAGGATTTGATCTTGGACCAGATATGGTGTGTACGAAAGAGAGCAGAGTCCAGGATGACAGGAAGTTGGGTTTTTTTTGTTTTGTTTTTTGTTTTGTTTTTTGCATGAACCATCAGAAGGTAGGGGTTCTCAGAGGAGGTGGAGAGGTGTGTATTAGGGGGAGAAATTAGCAGAAGTTGTTTTGGACGTAAGTATCAAATGCCAGTTAGAACTCCAAAGGCAGAAGGCCGGGACTGTTCATGTGAAGCTTATTGTTCGTGTTCTAGAAAAAGTCATGGTAACGATGAGCTACTGTCTAGGTTGATAAAGAAACCAACACAGAAGATGTCTTCCCAGAAGAAGTCGCGAGTCTTCCGAAGGAGAGGCCCGGCCGCAGGGCCCGTGGGTCGCCTTTTGTCCGGAGTAGCACAATTGTCCGTTCGCAGACCTTCTCCCCCGGAGCACGAAGCCAGTATGTTTGCAGAGTAAGTTGAAATTCCGTTGCCACCTGTCTGGACTGTTTTCTTCCCCCCACCCCCTTTGTCTGTGTTATTTTCACTGTTTATGCTAAAAGACACACGTGTTCCCACGCATACCAGTGATGAGCACCAACGCGTGTATGGATGGAAAATCAGTATTGTGGCTTCGTCTCCCCTCACCCATGCATATGTGACTCTGCATCTGTTCGAGATTCTAATACATTCCTCCCCAGATTTTCAGTCTGTATGCAAACCAGCTCGTGGTACCCGGGAAGCAGGGCCAATCAGTTCTACATCGGCCTAAGGAATGACAGGTTGGAACAGGGAGTATCCCGAATTGGATTGAGATTGGGAAGTCGGGCCACTGAGTGGTTGGAGGTCTTAAAGTGTAGCTGTAGCGGGGTCCCGGGGAGGATGGCAACCTTGAAGACTCTGGACACTGAGGCAGGGTTCTGACCCCCCCCAGCATGTAAATTCTCCCCCCGAGGGTGATGGCGGGAGATGCTGGGTGCTTCTCAACCTTGGCTGGCCGTGCGGTCAAGTCATGTTGGCAATGGTGGGGGGTGGAGGTGTTGGGCAGGTGGGAGGGCTTCACAAAATGCTAGTGCCCGGGTTCCCAAGATTCATCATTGGCCATGGTGGGGCCTGGGCATCAGGCTTGGGGAAGCCCACATATGATTCTGATATGGAGAGCCCCGAGGTAGGTAGAGGGGGAGAGCCAATCCGCTGTGGTCCTTGAAGATAGGACAGCGTGTTGGGGGTTGGCGAACAGTGGCGGTGTGACAGTAACAGCACGGAATAGGAAAGAGAAGGGAATTTGAAGGGTAAATAGTCATGACACAGTGGCCTGATGCAACTGTTTGGGTTGAGGAGAACTTGGACCCTTCCCACCTCTGAATTGGGCTCGTGGAGGTAAAGCTCCTTCGGTTGCAGGGGACCGCCAAGGAGCTGGCTCCATTTGGGCAAAAGCAAAGTTCAGTCGTACGAGAGAATCAGGCTCAGGCCTGGGAGCGTGGTCCAGGGGTCCCCGAGCCCACGCTCAGGTTCAGGAACTTGCTAGGACTCCGAACTCGGCAAAGCCGTTACACGCGTGATTGTGGTTTATTACAATGAAAGCATAGAGACCAAGGTCAGCAGGGGGAAGAGGCGCATAGGGCAGCGTTCAGGAGACACCTGGTGCAAGCTCCCACTTCTCTTCCAGTTGCCTGGATGGCTCTTGGCACTGGTCACTGCCGGGAGAGGCCGCAGGCGTGGAGTACTGCCAACCAGGGGTTTGTGGGGGGCTGGTCACGTAGGCATAGCTGATGGCCTGCATGGCTGACCTTAGTCTCCAGCCCCTCCGGAGGTCAAGCTGATGGCCTAAGGCCCCCACTATAAGTCACATTGTCAGCAGAGCCTGTGTGGTTTGGCCCGAGGTCCCCAGGTAAACAGGGATGCTTAGGCAAGACATTCCAGGGCTTCACGGGTCACTTCCCGGGAGCTAGGCAAGGACCAAACCTTTCTTGGGGAAAAGTTAATCCTTTATCCTATGGGGGGGGGGGCAGTGAACAGCAGGGGGTTGGGGCTATGTGGCCCAAGCTGCTCCTGTGCCATTTGCCAGACCTGCTGTGCGTCTCCCCACAGAAGCGAGGCGTCCGATCGCGGCTGCCCTGGGTCGCGCAGGGTCAGGCCCGGACACTCCCGCCCCATCAGGCCGCAGCCCTGTGGGGGCTGATGCTTAACCAGACACCTGGAGGCACGAAACAGAAGGCTACCCTCATGTCCCTTCCTCACCTTAGGCCGAACCACTGCAGAGTGGGTTCGGGTCTGCTCAGTGAGCAGGGCAGGGAGGTAAAGGAGGAAGTCTTTGTTTCCCCAGAGAGAGGTTTCCAACTCTGGTGCCGTGTTCTGCGCCCTGCATAAAAGCGTGCATTTACAAGTGATGCTTTTAGAGGTCTCTTTGTTTTTGTATGTTTGTGATGATGGGGCGGGGAGGCACGTACACTGGTGTGCCACAGCATTTCCTGAGTCTTCTGGGTCAATTGGCATGGAAGATAAGGCCGCGAAGGCAAGGACTTTGGCTTTCGCACAGATACACACGGATCCTGAAGCGCGAACCCGCCATCAGATGCCTTGGCTCCCATAAAGAAGGCGTTCTTTCTTTTGCTTCTTAAAAGCGGGCCTTTTCCCTGGCAGAGCGGGTGTTAGGGCTGCTGGCTCGTCCTACTACCAGGAATGAGTCTCTCGGAAAGCCATTTTTTCCCAGCTCTTGCCAAAGCCAGAAACAGAGCAAATGAGAACGCCTGATAAAAAGTCAAAGGCGCTGAAGTCCGTGCTGGCTTCCTGAGCATCACACAGGACGTCACGTCACAGTTGGTATCAATGAGACAGAAATCTTGTGGACTCTACCACCCTGGAAACTTCGCGTGGTTTCGTTGATGTGGCACATGAAGGAGGACAGGGGGTTGGTTTGCGTATTCAGTTTGTTTTCGCTTGTCTTCAGTTTGACTCGAAACTCCTGTGTAGTTTTGTCTTCACGGAACCCGCAAGTCTTGCTAAAAAGCCCCCGTAGCCGTGAGCACATTCGGGTACCTGTGAGGAGAAATGAGATCAGTTCAGGGTACACCGAGAGAATGAATATCGAATTTCTGTGAAAGTGTTTCTGAACATCATTTCTTTTTGGCACAGCTTTATCGTAGTGACAGCGACAGTTCGACCCTGCCCCGGAAGTCCCCCTTTGTCCGAAACACCTTGGAAAGACGAACCCTTCGCTATAAGCAGGTATGTGTCACGGAAACTGATACGGAGTCTAGACTTACCCTGGGAGTTATTGTTACAAAAGTTAAAAGGTGGGGGCTCTTAGGTGGCTCCGTCTGTTGAGCGTCCGACTTCGGCTCAGGTTATGATCTCATGGCTCGTGAGTTCGAGTCCCGCGTCGGGCTCTGTGCTGACAGCTCAGAACCTGGAGCCTGTTTCGGATTCTGTGTCCCCCTCTCTCTCCGCCCCTCCCCCACTTGTGCACGTGCACACACTCTCTCTCTCTCAAAAATAAACAATAAAAAAATTAAAACTTAAAAGGTAATATTTTAGGTCACGTTAGTTAAAAGGTAATATATTTATTTCCTCATTTACTGTGGTATAATTTTTCAGAAGCCTATGTAATGTCAAAACATTGCCAATATTTCTTAATGTCCTAAGATAACATCATGATCTAGGATAATTCATGATCTTTCCATTTTTAAATATGATACATTCATGAACAACCATCCTAGATGAGAAAAAACCATCCTTTTCTCTTTTTTGACAAGGGAACACACAGAGTTGAGAAAATGGGAGTCTCAGCCCAGAGCCTTCCACATAGGCCTGTTCTACCGCCTTCGTTCCCTTTACCCACCGAGTTCTTTCTCCACATCACGCCGGTTGACAGCGTTGTGCCGCCTTCAGTTTGTGAGCCAGTAGCTCCTTATCTTTTTCAGGCTAAGATTCTTTTAAAGAAACAGTAAGTCCCACATTCCCACGTTGCTCTACTCAGAGCAGCTGCTGACTGGGAACGAGAAGACAGGACAGAGTTCAGCTCCCTCGGTGTTTTTCAGCCGGCACGCTGGTGGCAGTTTGACTGGGTCATCGCTGTGGGGGCCGCCCTGGGCGCTGGCGGCCGTTGAGCTGCCTCCCTGGCCTCGATCCGCTAGTAGCCAGTGGCACCCGCCCTCCCCTCAAGCCGTGATGACCCAGAATGCCTCCGGACGCTGCGGAGAACCAACCGAGCTCTACCGCGAATTCAGCAGTGCTTTTAAATGAACCTGCGTTTGTTAAGTCATGTCGTGTATTTGCATTAAATGTACGTATGCGTGCATGCTGTACGTGTGCGCAATAGTGTACGTGGGTGTAGAAAGCATACAGTTCCTCAGTCCGCTGAACGATGCCCACTGATGTGTGCTACAGTGAGTGCCGTTCCTGAGGTTGCTTCCCATTGAGCGGGAAGTACCGTTCTCCACTCCACACACAAAGTTCACTTTTCATCTCAGGACTTTTCTTAAACGTGGCGGGTTTGCTTACTTGAGGCTTCTACGGGGAGGGAGGGTTTTGACAGCTTGCGTGTGTGCCTGTGCAATCTTTTAGCATGGATCATTTAAGATTGTCCAGTATATTTTTTCAACTTTTTACAGTGGCTGTATTTTCTGCTGCCCTTGTAATTTACTTAATCCGTTTTCTCTTGTATTTAGGTTTGGTCAGTCATAAACTTTATTTTTTAACGTTTATTTATTTTGAGAGAGAGAGAGAGAGCAAGAGAGTGTGAGCGGGGGCGGGAGTGGCAGAGCGAGAAGGAGAGAGAAAGAATCTTAAGCAGGTTCGGGGCTCAAACTCCCGAACCGTGAGATCGTGTCCTGAGCCGAAATCAAGAGTCGGACGTTTAACTGACTGAGCCACCCAGCCGCCCCCTGTCATAAACTTATTTTTTAAGACTTTTTTATTTTTGAGCAATCTCTCTACTGAACATGGGACTCGAGTTCAAAATCCCTCGATCGAGAGTCCCACGCCCTACCAACTGAGCCAGCCAGGTGCCCCTCGGTCATAAACTTTAATTGGATTACTTTTGATTACTTTTACATGTCATGAGTTGTGCCTTTATTTGTTTTTTGAAATATTTATTTATTACAGAGCAAGAGAGCATGAGCAGGGGAGGGAAAGAGAGAGAGAGAGAGAGAGAGAGAGAGAGAGAGAAAGTGAGCTCATGTGCGAGTTGGGGAGAGATGGAGAGAGAGAATCCCGAGCAGGCTCCGCACGGTGCGCAGAGCCCGATGCGGGGCTCGCACTCAGGAACCGTGAGATCATGCCCTGAGCCGAAACCAAGCGTCGGACACTTAACCGACCGAGCCACCCAGGCGCCCTGAGTTGGGCCTCTTAAGTGCAAGTCGAAATGAAATTTCGTAACCAAAGAAAATGCACGTTTTGGGGCTTGATGTATGTTGTCAGGCGGAACCTCAGAAAGATCGTACCCGCCCCCGATCCCGGCAGCTCCTTCTGAGCGGCTCTGTTTCTTCACGCTTTCCCAAATGCGTGGGGCCTCGGGAGACGGGCCACCTGCGTCACTGACTTGATACTGGAGACTTCGCCTCGCCCACGCCTGTGGTTCATTTGACATCGGCCACGTGTGGGCAGACGCCGCCCCCCCCCCCCCGACCTGTGCGGCAGCCGCGCCTCCCCTGCCCGCGTGCCGCGTGGCAGAACCTGGCGGGGGGCGAGGGGGTCCGGGCTCGCCGCGGCCCCTGCCCCCCCCCCCCCCGCCCCGCCGTCGGCGCACGCGCTCACAGCTGCCGCCTCCCGCAGCCCTGCAGGGCCTCCCTGGCCGAGCTCATGGCCCGCACGTCCCTGGACCTGGAGCTGGATCTCCAGGCCTCGAGAACGCGGCAGCGGCAGCTGAACGAGGAGATCTGCGCCCTGCGCGAGCTGAGGCAGCGGTTGGAGGACGCGCAGCTCCGAGGCCAGACCGACCTCCCGCACTGGGTGCTGCGCGACGAGCGGTTCCGGAGCCTGCTGAAGGAAGCCGAGAGGCAGGTAGGAAGCCGGCGCCCGCCTCGCCGGCCCCTTGGCGTCCTGGGCCCGCCCGGTCGCGCTGACGAGGCTGTACTTGAAACCATCCGGGTGCTCGTGTGAAGGAGCTGGGTCCCTTCCCCCCGTGGGCCAGGCAGCCGGTGTCCCCGGTGGCGCCGACGCACGTCTTTTGCAGCCGCCTCGGGTCGGGGGGCGGGGGGGGGGAGCGCGGGAGGGAGGGACCCCGGGACCCTCCGGCTGGCGCCGCCATTCCCCGCTCTGCGGTGGAACGTTCCGTGTCGGGTGTCTGCAAGGCATGACCCCCCGGGTCCCCAGTAGGCCTCTGTGAAGATTCCCTGTTGGGGGGGGTGTGGATGGGGCAGGCCTTTCTCCCCTCCGCGACCCGGCGGCTGGGAGCGGCTTAGCAACGACGCCTTGTTCGTCCCACGCTGCTCTTCCAGACGAGACAGACCAAACTTGACTTCCATCAAGAACAGGCAGCTGAGAAGATGCTGAGGAAGGCCTCCAAGGGGGTCTGCCAGCTGCGAGGGCAGAACCACAAAGAGCCCGTCCAGGTGCAGACCTTCAGGTAGAGGCGCCACGGCCCCGCTTTCTTGCGTTCTTTGCACCGTCACACCTTCGTCGTCACCACAAGCATAAGCGTTACAAAACCCCACGGGCAGTTCCGGACAAACCCGGAACCCCCACTGCCATCAGCATCTTGGTGTTTTCTGCTCCTCCGTGTCTAGGAACTGGGTTCCTCCTGCTTGCAGTCATAATGTGGGTTCCCGTTTGCGTTTCGTTTTTTGTCCTTTAGTGAAAATATCCTGGGTTGCCACATAACCTGTTAGCCTTTCTGGCTGTCACGTTTCATGTAAGATAGAATTTGCCCGACTACTCTATTTTACAACCTTTCCTAATATCTGCTGTTGTGAACAACACGGTGGTTTACAGACATATACACACGTATCACCTGTGCCTCTTCACTTAACTTTTTATTGAAGCATAGTATACATACAGGGACGGGTGCATTTTGTATGTGTAAACTAGTCCGGTGGGTTGTCACAATGCCACACGGCAAGAATCAAACATTATCAGCACTCCCTGATTTGAATCGCATACGTCAGTTTTCTGTTTTTGCTTTTCGTAGGAGGAGAATTAGTTATGTCCATATCCTTTTGTGTCTGACTTTTTAAAAGATTGAGGTGAAATTCACAACGCATAAAAGTCACCGTTTTAAAACGGGCAACTCCGTGACATTCAGTACAGTCACCGTGTTGTGTGGCCGTCCCCGCTGTCCAGTTCCACAACCTTTGCTTCACCCCAGAAGGAAACCCCGTCCCCGTTAAGCAGCCACTGCCCGTTCCCCTCCTGCCCCCTGCGGCCCCTGGCACCCCCAGGCTGCTTTTGGGCCCTCTGGCTTTGCCAGTTCTGGATGTTAGGTGGAAGTGGCCTCATACGGTACGTGACCTTTGTGCGTGGCTGCTTTTACTTAGGATAATGTCTTTGAAGTTCACGTATGTGTATGTAGCTCGTGTCAGTGCTTCATTCCTTTTTATGGCTGAATAATCTGTGCCTTTTAGCCTTAATGTTTTATACGCTGAATTTTCATGTCGCCATCATAAAAGAACATAAAACACTATCACCGCCCTCCCTCAATCATGATTTAGAACTCCTTCATTTGTAGAGAGATTCATTTGTTAATAAAGCAGATATTTACAGAGCACCTGCCATAAGCCAGGCACCGTTCTAGGCACCGGGAACAAACCCTTGTCCTCATGGGGCTTCATAACTTCCATCAGCATTTAGAGAATCTGTACACAAACAGATGTGTTGTTAGGAATTTAAATTCATTTTTTTTCTATGCTTAAGAAAGGCCATCATTGATACGAGAGCCTCCCATCAGCTTTCGTCGCACGTATATCTGCTTCTAACCTGTCATTCTTTCCAATCCCAGGGAGAAGATAGCATTTTTCACAAGACCAAGGATTAACATACCTCCTCTGCCTGCCGACGATGTTTGATACAGTGCTTTGTACACATGAAGTATTTATCTGCCTGTTTTATTTTCATGAAGTTCTTAGACTAGCTACATTTGTCTTTAAAATATTTGTGCAAAGCTATTAATATACACCTTTTGTAAAAAAAAAAACCCACATCTATATCTATACATATATATTTTATAATAGTGACGGCAACAGGGCTTGGCTTTCCCTCGTTGTGAAATTGACATCTCTGAAGACAGGTTATTTTATAAAAGATCAACTATCATGTTAAGAGTGTACAGTTTTTACGCTGTTTTATTTGACTTAAAGGCTGGAAGACAGAAACAAAGTGAGTTCAGGCAAATTCACTGTATTGTAATTTATTTATAGTACTTTTTTTTTTCCTTGAAGGAAAATACTGACGTTCAGATGTATTTTAAGACTAAAATTGTGTGCTTCAGTATTTGTCATGCAGTAGAACGGAACTTTGGGGCCGGTTTTGTTTCTGACACCCAAAACGCAAACACTCTGTGCTCAATCCATCGCTTGTAGCCGTCTCTCGCGTGTCTTCACCGTGCCCGGCGTGCACGCTGCGGTGGCCCAGGGCCGGGTCACACGATGTGCGGGCACCGCAGAGCTGTCTCCCGTGCGCAGTGCGCGCCACGAGCCTCCCGTCCTGCCGTCCCTCCGCACATCCCCGTGCGTCCCCCCGTGAGTCTGACGCGGGCCCGAGCCCCGGCATCCTGGCCTCTAGCCTGCCTGTCCGTGGTGGCTGCCCGTGGTGGCTGTCCGCAGGCAGCCCCGCCTTCTGAGTCCGCTCCCCCTGACCTTGGCCTCCGAGGCGGTTGTGGAGCTCCTGCGCTACCACCGTGCCGCGAAGGGAAGTGACGGGAACCGGGAACGCGCGTGTTCGCAGACTCCGTGAATCCACGGATGGACGTGGCGGTTATGACGTAGAAGTGATGGCCTTGGAAGGCGCTTTTTTGTGGAAGGAAGTGTGTGTGGGTAACGACGATTACCCAGTGGGTCTCTTACAGGAGAGTATTTGATTTAAATCAAAACCCGCCCCCCTCCCAGTACTGGACTCTACCCAATTTTTCTTAAGAAATCTTAGAAGTAGTTCACGAGGCAAAAAAAAAATTTTTTTTGTAATAAAAATATACCAATATTCTTTTAAAATGCCAAATGATATAAATATTTCGCCTAATACATATTTATTATCTATGAAATGCACTCTCCTTTACGAGGCCTCAGAGAAGTAAACGAGGTGGGTCACATGGAACGTAAAAAGAAAACAGAACTCTCTTCCTAGATCTTTCTGCCTCTCCCTGGGAAATGCCCCGCCCCCTCTAATCAGTGTCTCGCCCTTCTCATTAGTCTGTAACCGCCCCCTCGTGTAACCTGCCTGCCTTTTTACATTTGTTAAAAATGAACTTTGTAAAAGCATTTCGTTGACACAGACCCGTCACAGACAGTGGCGTTTGTCAGTGGTGCTGGGACTGAAGATCGTGCGTTCGCAGCGCCCAGCTCTTGCTCTGTATTTCCGCCTCTAGTCTCGCTTTTTTTTTTTTTTTTTTTTTTTTTGCTAATTTCTCCGTGCACATAACCCACAACAGAGGCAGAGACGCGCAGACCGTCAGCCCTTGCCAGAACCGCCCGGCCGCAGATGGCGCGGCCGAGCAGGTGACACCGGGGGCCGGCCCCCAGCTGTCGAGACTCTCAGCTCCAGCGGAGAACCGCCCGCCTCCGGACTTGGGTGTGTGGAGGGCACGTCACGCCCGTCTCGGGCACACCGCTCCCTGGCCGTGCAGATGTGTCCTGGAGGCACTGCTTGGCCGCTGCTCCTCAGCGGCTGCCACACGCAGCTCTCTCCGCGGGAGGGGGGCCTCGGGGGGCTTTTCCGGCAGCCTCCATCAAGTAGCAACGTGGGGAAAACCCCCTGTGCCAATGCAGAAGGCCCTCACCCCAGGGCTTTCACACAACTCTCACTGCCCGGCATATGCAGGTTTCTGTTGGGAGTGCGCCCGCACCCCAGGGTTGGTCGTTTGTTTCTTCAGTCCCTATTCCGGTGCCAGTCCAAGGGGTGCTTGCGTCTGTCACCTCTCCAGTTACTTCTCCCGCGTCCCCGCGAGAGTCCGCCTTTGCACCTGAACGGCACCAGAGTGCGCCAGGAAGGAAAAGCCAGCCAGATGGAGGAGGTGGAGGGTGAGGGGCCGGAAAGGGCACAGGGACGGCGACAGAGACCAGCCCAGCTGGCAGGTGGGCAGGAAGCACCATCACTGGCTTGTCTCTCGTGACCTGGGTTTCCAGCTTCTTTCTAGTTAAGACTGCCACCCCCTAGAAAACCCCCGCGCGCCAGAAAACCGAAGGCCTGTTGTCGTAAGGGGTGTTCTCATCTTCTGTTTGAACTTGACCATAACCGTGCCGTGGGATGAGAAAGCTGCCGTGTTTTATCAGCAGGTCTGGTCCAGAGACGATCCGAAGTCTGCCACCAGGGCTCTTTAGAAACAGCGCGACGAGTAAAAGGGAATTTGGTCTTCATGTCACCTGATCACAGAATTGTCACTGCTGAAATAACCTTCTGTCGTGGGAATAAGTTATAATCAGTACTCATCTCTGTTTTTGTCACTGTTCCCTACTTGCATTGTTTGTATTGTTGGAAAGTATTCCTCCTATAAAATTAAACTAACCTGCCTTAAGAACAGAATGGAGATGTGTGATTTTTTTTAAAGAAAAACGTAATCACGTGGGCTTAAGTATATAAAAATGTACATTTTTTAAACATAAAAACAGGTATAAGAGTAGAACAGTAACACGAACACACGTGCGGCCATCCTCCATACACCTTCTCTGTTTAAAGAAAAATGTAATCACATGGGCTTAAGTATGTGCACCTTCTCTGTTCAGCTACGTATTGCTGACTTCTAATGCCATTCAATAGCCAGGGTTCACCTTTCCAGTGGTCTCGTGGGTCATTCGCTTTTTACGTTGTTTTTTAAATAGGCTTCCCGCCCAGCACGGAGCCCAACTTGAGGCTTGAACTCACGATCCTGAGATCAAGACTTGAGCTGAGAGGGATAGTCAGACACTTAACCGACTGAGCCACCCGGGCCCCCGTCATTCTTTTTTTTTTTTTTTTTAACTGAACACAATCCAAATATACATTTAATGGGATTTCTTCACGCCGATGGGTTTTTTTGGTAACCGTTTTCTTGAGATAGAATTCACGTACCATATAGTTCACTGTTTAAAGCATGCAACTCATCGGTATGTAGGATATTCACAATTGTGCAGGTATCACTACAATCAATTGTAGAACTTTTTCATCACCCATTAACACTCCCCCTCCCCCCCCCCCAATTCTCCCAACCCTTGGCAACCACTGACCTGTTTTCTGGCTCTATGGATTTGTCCGCTCTGGACATTTCCTATAAACAGAATCATACAGTGCGTGGCTTTCGTGTCTGGCTTCCTTCACTCGGCATTGGGTTTTCCAGGTTCATCCACGTTGTAGCAGGCGTCAGGACTTCATTCCTTTTTTTATTGCTGAAGAATAATCCACTGTGCGGATAGACCACGTGTTGTTTATGCGCTCACCAGTCGACGGACATTCCGGTTGCTTCCACTCTTTGGCCAGTATGAATAATTCCTCTTCCATCGTTCACGTTCAGGTCTTTGTGCGGACGTATGTTCTCCTTTCTCTTCGGCCTGTACTAAAGGTGGAGCTGTTGGGTCGGACGGTAACCCTGTGGTTAACCTTTTGGCGAGCTGCCAGACTGTTTTCCCAAGCAGCCGCGCCATTTTACATTCCCACCAGCAGTGTGCATGGCTTCCGATTTCTCCACATCCTGGCCGACGCTTGTTACGTCATTTTGACCATGGCCGTCCTGGTAGGTGTGAAGTCGTATCTCCTTGTAGTTGCGTCTGTCTTTACAGGATCTATCCCTCCACCCCGCACCACCCCCCCACATACACACCCTGATAATTTGTTGAAGAAACAAGATTGCATGTTCTCTGAGCCTCCCGTGTTCTGGCCTTTGCAGTGTCCCTCTGGAGGTGCCTGGGTGGCTCTGTCGGTTGAGCGTCCGACTCTCCGTTTTGGCTCAGGTCACGATCTCACGGTTCATGAGTTTGAGCCCCACATCGGGCTCTGCGCTGACGGCACAGAGCCTGCTTGGATTCTGTCTTCCTCTCTCTCTGCCCTTCCCTCGCTCACACTCGCACTCTCAAAATAAACTTAAAAAAATTTTTTGAAGTGTACCTCTGAACTTCATTTTCCATTAATAAATACTGTGGGGGGAAAAGCTGTTGTTGAATCTACAAGTTTGGTCAGATTCCCTTTGGATCAGATGCTTTCCCTTTTTTGGGGGGCGGGCGGGGGCGGAGAATGAGTGGCAGGAATTTCTATTTTCATCCATCTGGTGGCTTGCAGTGTCTTTTTTGTAACGTTGGAAACTGTTGCCAATCGACACCTAGATCCATTAACTCACTAAGGTTGCAAAGTGAGGATATTCGAATGCTAGCAATGGTTTTTAACTTACTTTGAAATACCTTTATAAAGAGAGAACCTAGTGGTACAGTTTGTATGGGTAAAGCAAAATAGATGCTTAATTTTTTTTCTCGACCAGTTGTGAAAATAGCGAATTGCTTTCCTAGCATTATACAGTGGTCACCGATTTGTTCTTGGTTTTTGAAAAAAAAAAAAAAAAAGCCCGCACGGTTTTCTTAGTATCGTTATTATCAACACACAGTTTAAACATGGTTGGTGTGCTTTAATCCATTCGAGTTGTTACCTTTATCGATGCTTAAATTCCCCTGTCTTTGGCAGGGGGACCTTGCCTGGTTGGCTCCTGGGTCCTTTTTGGTTTTGGGGAACAGCCTTAGCTGGCTCCCTTGCTATCCCGCGTGACCCGGAAATGGTCATTTCTCCATGGAGGGTTGGGTCTGTTGGTGCTAGAGGCACTTACCGATACTGGGCTGGTCATTGTTTTTAGGCCTTTTAAATAGGTAGGCAATATTTTCTTTCTTTCTTTTTTTTTTTTTTCAGGATAAAGGGATGAGAAAATATCACGTAATTACTCCTTCATTTTGTCCTGTATCGTACACACACCACAGTTTCAGAATAACGGAACCAACACGACCACCAATAATATAAGTAACTAGAAACTGGCATTTTTCCCCCTGTTATTTTAAGGTGTACCTCACTAGGAATATGTATTCAAATTGACCGTGTTTTAAAGTAACTTGGAATCTTTCCATCCTACGTGACTATCAGCTGGGCACATGTGTTTCGCTTTATTTTGGACTTTGCATTTTTATTTTATTTTATTATTTTTATTTCTTAAAAAAAATTTCTTTTTGCGTTTATTTATTTTTGAGAGAGAGAGAGGCAGAGCACGAGCAGGGGGAGGGGCAGAGAGAGAAGGAGACAAGGAATCTGAAGCAGGCTCCCGGCTGTGAGCTGTCAGCACAGAGCCCGACACGGGGCTCGAACCCACAAGCCATGAGATCATGACCTGAGCCCAAGTCGGACGCTCAACCGACGGAGCCACCCAGGCGCTCCTCAATTTTATTTTCTAGTCATGTAAAATATTGACATGATTCCAAAGACAAACAAGGTGTATTCAAAGGAGTTGTTTTTACTCGTGCCTCTACCCTATTTTTTTCCCTCTCCTTAGGGGTCACCATTTAGGAAATACTGCCTTTTCCTGCATTGTTCAGTTTTTAGTATAAGCAGATACATAGGCATATGTAAGTGCATACACAGGCATATGCGCAGGCTGCACACATATATACGTGTGAATATATGCATATACACAAATACGTCCACATCTGTGTTTGTGTTCACTCCCCTCTCCGATAAACGGTAGCACACCAAACACACTTTTCTCTGCCTGGCATTTCGCACTTACAAATGTACCTCAGAGGTCACCAACGTCTGTATTGGCTGCTGTAACAATTTACAACAAACTTCGTGGCTTAAAACAACAGAAATCGGGGCGCCTGGGTGGCTCAGTGGGTTAAGCCTCCAACTTTGACTCAGGTCATGATCTCAGTGTTCATGAGTTCGAGCCCCGCGTCGGGCTCTGTGCTGACAGCTCAGAGCCTGGAGCCTGCTTCGCATTCTGTGTGTGTGTCTCTCTCTCTCTCTCTGCCCCTCCCCCCCCAAAATAAAATAAAACATAAAAAAAAACCAGAAATCTATTCTCTCATAGTTCTAGAGTCCAGAAGTCTGCGATCAAGGAGTCGGCAGGGCTGGGCACCCTCTGAAGGCTCTGGGGGAGGATCCTCCCTGCCTCTTCCAGCATCTGGGAGGGGTCTGGGAGCATCTGGGGTCTGCCTGCAACCCTGGCGTTCTTGGGTTCCTGGTGGTAGAGCCACGCCCCCAGTCAACCCCTCCCCCCCATCTTCATCACCCTCTCTGTTCCTCTTCTGTCTCTTCTCAGAACACATGTCCTTGCATTTAGGACCCACCGGCTAATCCTAGATGATCTCAACTCAAGATCTTTAATTACCTTTGCAAAGACTCATTTTTCCAAACAGGGTCGTGTTCACAGGTTAAAGAGGGCCACCGTTCGACGCACTACCATCTGCCCCCCCGCCCCGGCTCCCCCAAATTCACGTCCATCCCGCATGCGAGTTACGTTCACCAGATGCCCAGCCCCCCTGCACGTGCCCCGGTTTATGCAACGGCCCCCCCGGGGTTTCTAGTCTGCTGCTGTTAAAAATAACCCCGCAACGAAAAAGCCTTCTGCAGACATCTTTTCGTATTTTTGCCAGGGTTTCGGTGGGATCGGTCCGAAGCGGGAGCTGCGGCTTACAGGGTCAATGCATCTGGGATTTTGCGGGGTGCCACCTCATTTCTCTGCTGGGGGCTGTGCCATTTCGTGTTCTCACCGGCCCTGTATGTGACAGTTTCCCCACACCGTCACCAATAGCATGATGTCACCTTGCGAGCGGTTGCCACTTGCAGAGATGAGAAGTAATAGCAGAGTCTAAGTGTGTTGGAGACTGCCTTCATTATAGAAGCTTTTTGATCTGTTTTATTGTGTTAGGGCTGACTCTCTTTCTTTCTTTCCTTTCTCTTTTCCTTCCTCCCTCCCTCTCTCCCTCTCTCTCTCTTTCTCAGCATTTTCTCAGCGATCCTTACTTAGTTGTGCTTCCAAATGGATTTTATAATCAACTTGTCTAGCCCCGGAGTGGAGGGAAATGATGGAATCATTATCCAGGATCGCATTAAATTTACAGATGAGGGAAAGCTGACATCTTTATGGTGTTGAATCGTCTTCTCCAACAATGTGTTACGTATTTTCATTTGTTCAAAACTAATATTGTGTCTTTCAGGAAGGCTTTGCAGTTTTACTCGTTTATATTTTAGATTTTTTTTTTATAGGTTTTGGCCTATTTTTATAGTCTGTCTTAACATGGATAAAGACAGAAGATAGGGATAAGATAAATACTCTACATACAAGGCTATAGACCTTTTTCTCAGACCTCACTGGAAAAGCCAGCGTTTCCCCATTAAATAAAATGTTGGCTTCAGGAGATGAATTTCACACACGCACGCTTTGATGTCAAGGATGAGCCCATCGATTTCTATTTTGTTGAGTATTTTCGACATGGATAGGTATTGGGTTTTTCTAATTCCTTTTCTCCATCTATTGAAATGATCGTATCATTTTCCTAAGCTCTAAGAATGATTGATTATATTCCTGGGTTTCCTATTAGAGACGTTTTGTAAAATAAATTCCATTCGGCCATGATATATAAGCATTAATGTGCTTTGGAGTTGGTTTGTTAGTATTATATTTACGATTTTTGCATTGCTACACTAATTTTTTTTTTTAGTGCAGTCTTGGCCGCGTTGAGGGTCAATACTATAGTTTCTAAAGAAAATGTGGAAGTTTTTCTTCTTTTTCTTGGCTCGGAGATGGTAAGTTTGAAAGAATTCTGCTGGGGAACCATTTGGGTGCATTCTGTTTCTTTTTCTTTTTCTTTTTTTTTTTTTTTAAATCACAGGGGAGCTCTTTAAATCACTTCTCTACTTCCTCTATGGCAATTGAGCTCTTTAGACCTGTCTCTTGAGGTCAGTTTTGGTTAAGTTGTATTTTTCTTAAAAATGATCCATTTCACATGTTTTCCCTTTTATTTGTCAAGAGCACACGGCACAATGTTTAGCGGTTCCTTCCTTTCAACTGTTCTTTCCCCCTGGCATTTCCGACTCTCTGCGTGTGTGTTTTCTCCCTTGTTTTTCCCCTTGATTAGGTCAGTTACTGAATTATTTGGGGGCTTCTTTTTTTTTTTTTTTTTTTTAAGAGAACCAGCTTGGGGCGCCTGGCTGGCTCAGTTGGTGGAGCTTGTGACTTGATCTCAGGGTCGTGAGTCTGAGCCCCACGTTGGGCGTAGAGCTGACTTAAAAAAAAAATAGTACCAACTTTTGATTTTACTTATTCTATTGTTTTTCTGTCTTACAACTCATGAAATATTGCTTTCGTTTTTATGGATCCTTTGTATTCTTGTATCTTCCTTAGTTGCCTCATTTGGGTAGTTGTTTGAGTTGGGTGTGTTTATTTGAAATTGTATAGGGCTAATCCAATTTAGTGCTCTATGTTTTCTCTTGTCAACTCATCTGTTGAGTTTTCATTATCATTATAACTAAGAAATTCTAGAATTTCACTTTGTATGTCCGCTTTGACCCCAAAGCATTATTAACATGTCTTTAAAACGTCTTTCTGGAGGGGCGCCTGGGTGGCTCTGTCAGTTAAGCATCTGACTCTTGATTTCAGCTCAGGTCATGGTCTCATGGTTCATGAGTTCGAGCCCCGCATCGAGCCGTGTGCTGACAGCACGGAGCCTACCTGGGATTCTCTCTCACCCTCTCTCTCTGCCCCTTCCTCACTTGCTCTCTTTCTCTCTCTCTCAAAATAAATAAATAAAACCTAAAAGCAATTAAAAAAAAAAAAACACCTCTGGCCTGCTCTATTAAAAAAAAATCCAGATACGAGGGTCTTAACAGATTTTTATTCATTTCTACTTTCGTGGCAAAGTAGAGAAATCTTGTTTGTGTTATTTTTATTTTTCGGAATGTATTCAGGTTTTCTTTGTGGCCTGTGATAGTCATTTTTTATGAATGTTCCGTGACAAGCAGCACATTCTGTATAGTTAGGGTTTAGAAATTGGCTGATTGATTTATACTTGCATACATTTGATATTCATTTCCTAGGACTCCCATAATACGTTACCACAAACCAGGTGGCTTCAAACAACAGAAATCTTGTTACCTCACAGATCTAGAGGCCCGAAGTCTGAGATCCAAGTGCGGACAGGGCCCCGCTCCTTCTGGAGGCTCTCGGGGAGGAGCCCTCCTCCCTCTTTTGGCTTTTGGTAGCTCCAGGTGGCCCTGGGCTTGTGGCAGCGTCCCTCCAAGCTCTGCGCCGTCTTCACGTGTCAACAGATACCCTCTCCTTTCTCTTAAAAGGACACCAGTCATTGGATTTATGGCCCACTGTACATTTCATCTTGAAGATCATTAAATATTCCACGTGCAAAGACGTTATTTCCAACTGAGGTCCGATTCTGCAGTTCTGGTGGACATGAACTTGAGGGGGGGGGACACAATTCAACCCACTGCATGTACATACACACCTAAGCCCTATTTCATAGATCACGCCTGGGTTTTCTGGGTCTTTACTCACGTCTCGTCTACTTGAGCCGTCTCGGACCCATGGAGGATGGCTGTTAGGGTTTCCACTTTTCCTTCTGTCACCGGTAGTTTCTCCTTCTGAAAGCTGTTGCTTGTTATTGGGCACAAAAACGTTAGTGACTCTCAAAGTCTTCGTCGTGCGTTGTAACCTTGCGCACCGTGAAATGGCCTTTGTCTCTCCGAACGCTTTGTGCCAGAAAGTCCACCTTCCCCGATATTATGAATGTGATCCTTTCGTTGTGTTTGGGCTTTCCTTGTACATCATTTATTTCAGTCGTTTTGTTTCAGCTGCATCTGTCTCCACGGAGATTGTTACGTTCTGCTTTGTTAGATACTCTAAAAATGTGTTAACCTTTTTGCGTGAATTATGATGGGCTATTTACATTTATTAATGTTATTTATTGCTCTCTGATCTCATTTCCGTCATTTTTTAAAAATGATCTTCTACTAGCTGGAGGGCTTTTTATTTTTTTAATTATTTTTTTAATGTTTATTCATTTTTGAGAGGGAGAGCGAGCATGAGCAGGGGAGGGGCAGAGAGAGAGAGGGAGGCACAGAATCCCAAGCAGGCTCCAGGCTCTGAGCTGTCAGCACAGAGCCCGACGCGGGGCTCGAACCCACAAGCTGTGAGATCATGACCTGAGCCGAAGTCGGACGCTCAACCGACTGAACCACCCAGGTACCCCTACGTTTTATTCTAATGGTTTCCTTATATTAATGTCTTGATATCGTCCTTGTAGTTGCCTCTCTTTTTGTGGTTGGTATCTGTTGGTTTCCTACTATGGACAGTGTTGAAATTAGCAAGTTATCCCCCTTTTTCCTTTTTCCTGAGGTCCGATTTGAGGTAGTATCACTAGAAGTCCACCAACAAGCCTACTGGCCTTCCTCTAACCCTTCCCCGTCCTCCCCATTTTCTCATAGCCACCAGTGTTCCCGTTGTCGGGGCAGTCCTGACCCCTACATCCTGTCTTCTGTCTCGTATAAGCATTTTGTCATCGCTCTACAAGTAAATGCATATATAGGTCACCATCAGTCCTCCTGTTGCCTGCTCTCCTTCTGGTTGTCTGCAGCTTGTTCTGGGCAGATTTTTCTAGAAGGACTTGTGGGAACAATATTCTCTGAGCTCCTGCAGGCTGGTGGATATAAAATCCCTGCCTCACCTTTTCCTCCCTTGAGTACCCTAAACGTGGCACTCCATTGTCCTCTGACATGAAGGGATGCTCTCGAACTTGCATGAGAAACTGATTTCCATTTTCCTACAAGTGACTTGGTCTCCCCCCCCACACACCCTGATACTCAGAGGATTTTTCTTATTTAAATCCAAAGTCTTTCCCACCTTCTTTCTTGGTGCTGGCTCTTTTTTTTACGAGTTTCTCGATTTCTGTGTGCCCTGTCGATATAGTTTCACGTCTTTATATGATGACAGTTTTCTTTTTTTTTAATGTTTATTTTTTTTCCTTTTTTTTAAATTTTTTTTTTAACATTTATTCATTTTTGAGAGACAGAGAGAGACAGAGCATGAGTGGGAAAGGGGCAGAGAGAGGAGGAGACACAGAATCGGAAGCAGGCTCCAGTCTCTGAGCTGTCAGCACAGAGCCCGACGCGGGGCTTGAACTCACGAACTGCGAGATCATGACCTGAGCCAAAGTCAGACACTCAACTGACTGAGCCACCCAGGCGCCCCTAAATGTTTATTTTTGAGAGAGACAAAGCACAAGCAGAGGAGGGGCAGAGAGAGAGAGAGAGAGAGAGAGAGAGAAGGAGAGGGAGACACAGAACCCGAAGCAGGCTCCAGGCTCCGAGCTGTCAGAGCAGAGCCGGATGCGGGGCTCGGACTCATGAACTGTGAGATCGTGACCTGAGCGGAAGTCAGACGCTTAACCGCTTAACCGACTGCGCCACTCAGGTCCCCTGATGGTTTTCTTTAATGTCACTTTCCAGTATCTGTCCAGGTCTCCTGCTTTCATTTGGCTGTTGGCTCTTCCTGGCCTATTTTTTATGTTTGTCACTTTCTCTCAAAACCCTTTCAGCTCTGCATTTCTTTGTGATTTTTAGTATTTCTCTTTCCCTTTTAATATTTAAAATACTGTGTTTTGCATTTATCATTATCGTGTTCCTCCTGTTCTCTCCCTCGTGTTTCTGATTCTTTGCTGAGTCCTCCCCTTTCATTTCTGAGTTTGTCTACTTCGAGTGCATTGCTGTTCTCTCAGATAGCGTTTCTCTTACTTTTTTCTCTCACACTGCAATCTCCAGATGACGCTTCGCATCTGTTTCGTGAGCGCGTCTTCCTGGCGCATTTTCGTAATCTGTAGGGATATCCGCGTGTTTTTTTATTCTCTTTTTAAAAATAATTTTTTAAAAAAGCGTTTAGGGACGCCTGGGTGGCTCAGTCAGTTGAGTGTCCAACTCTTGATTTGGGCTCAGGTCATGATCCCGGGGTCGTGGGATCGAGCCCTGTGTCGGGCTCCGCGCTAAGCGTGGAGCCTGCTTATGATTTTCTCTCTCTCTTTCCCTCTGCCCCTCCCCCCACACTCATACTCTCTCTCTCTCTCTCTAAAATACGTAATAATAATAATAATGATAAATTTGTTAACACTACTGTGGCCAAACCAAATTTGCTCCAGTTCCTGTGGCATAAAGCGCCCCCTCCTGATGCCTTGGGACACACCCCATCCTCCCTCTGGCCCATCGTCCTCCTGTGTCCCCCCAGCTGCTGTGTGACCCCGCTCATCCTTTGCTAGGCTAACCAGCTGCTTTCTCAAGGAGGCGGGAAGTGGTGTCCACCCATGAATAAATTTGGTCCCTCTACTTTATGTATTAGACCAGGGGGCTTAAATAACACAAATTAATTTTCTCACCGTCTGGACAGTGGGAGTCCAAGATCAAGGTGCCAGCAGGGTTGGGTTCTTCTCCCTCCTCGGCTCACAGACGACCGTCCTCTTGGCACATCTTCCCGTGGCCGTCCCTTGGTGGCTGCCTTCCTCTTCTCATAAAGACACCGGTCACTGGGTGAGGGCTCAACCCGATGACCTCATTTGAATTTAATCACCTCTCTGAAGACCCTATCTCCAAATACACTCACATCTAAGGTCCTGGGGGTGGGGCTCCCGCATACGAATTTGAGGGCACACGCTTCGGCCCCGAACAGCGTGTTTCCCCGTCACCCAGCACTTCTCTCGTTGAGCGCTGGCGGCTATACAAAGTCTCCTTCCGTGGCTTTCTCGCCAAAGACTGTAAACTCTGAGGGCAGAGGCACCGGGTCACTCCAAAGCATTGCTGGCCCTTGGGCCTCGCAGTGTGGGGCGCACACTGGGTGCTCGATCAGTATGAACCGGGTGAATCAATGAGTCAAGGCTCTGTTAGGTACCTCTCGCTGCCGTAACAGATGACCTTAAACTCAGTGGCTAAAACAGCGCGGGTTCATTCTCGCACAGTTCTGGATGGAAGTTGGGAGTCTAAAGGCTGCATTCCTTCTGAAGGCTCTAGGAAAGAATCTATGTCCTTGCTTTTTCTGCTTCTAGAGGCCACGTGTATCTGTTGGCTCCCGGCCCCTCCCCCACTCTTCCAGGCCAGCAACTGTGTGGCTCTGACTTCGCTTCTGTGGGCACATGGCCTTCTCTGACTCCGACCCTTCCGTCTCCCTCTTATAAGGACCTTTGTGATGACGTTGGACCCCTCCCGCCCCACCCCAAGCCTGGGTCATCTCCCACCTCAGGAGCATTAACCTAATCACAGGCGCCAAGCTCCTCTTGCCATGTGAGGTGACACGTGGAATTAGAGTGTTAATATGTTTGGGGGGGGGGTGTCATTATTCAGCCGAGCCCAGAAGCGCTCATCTTTAAAGGGTCCGTTCCCCTGCTCTGGAACAAGGTTTGCGGGCCTCTAGGGAAGTGCAAAGGCAGACGGTGCACATCCTGCGGCATTTGGAAACATCTTGCCTGGGACGTGTGGCTAGAGGCACGGAGCCTTCTGGAATCCGTGTTTTCCGCGCTCCCCGCGAACAGACACTCTGGCCAGATTGCTTCTCCTACGCTGCAATTACAGGCAGAATCCCCTGGGTAATAAACACAAATTGTTTCATTGCAATGGAATTAGTTGAAAAGAAATGCTTTGTAGCACATGATAGAACTGATGATGAAATTGTTCCGTACCTGCCCTGTGTGGCTCTCCAGCCCTCGACACGTGGCTAGTGTGACGGAGGAACTGACTTCTAGATTTGACTGATTTCAGTTAATTTCACCGTAAACAGCCCCCGGTGGCCAGTGGCTACCGTACTGGAGCAGTACGGTTTGATAAAAATCCCGCATCCGATCTAAAGCGCTCGGACGAGGGGCGCCTGGGTGGCGCAGTCGGTTAAGCGTCCGACTTCAGCCAGGTCACGATCTCGCGGTGCGTGAGTTCGAGCCCCGCGTCAGGCTCTGGGCTGATGGCTCAGAGCCTGGAGCCTGTTTCCGATTCTGTGTCTCCCTCTCTCTCTGCCCCTCCCCCGTTCATGCTCTGTCTCTCTCTGTCCCAAAAATAAATAAACGTTAAAAAAAAAAAAAAAATAAAGCGCTCGGACGAGGCACAGCTTTCCTCCAAGAACGCGTGCCGGGTGAGAAGAGCTGTCCCTTCCCCAGGTGCAATAAAACGGTTCACTTGTATTGCCTGCTTACTTACGGCGCAGATACTCGGTCATTTTCCAAGTGCGCGGCTAGTGAGCTGGCAACCAGCCATGGCGGGAGAGCTCGCACGCGGGCATCTGCAAAGGCCGCCAGCCAAGGCTCCCCACCCCCACCCCATCTCTGCCCCCAGAGAGCTGCGCTGTTCGACCTCGGCCAGCACACCGCTGTGCACACGCAGCTGTGAGGGCCCGGTCCCACTGAACTGTCTTAGCACAGTCTGAGCTTCCTGGCACCCAAAGAGAGAAAGGACGCGCCGCAGGCTGCACGGTGTTCGTTGTCAGAGAGGAAAACAGGATCGTGGCTTCTGGGGTGGGGGGTGGGGGGTGGGGAGGGTTCTCTTCGCCCTCAGCGCCGCCCGGGATGGGCTTCCTCGAATGACAACTTCCTGGGCTTTCGAAGCTGCTGCTTGTCACATCATTCAAGGCTGTCCCTTTCGATAGATGTGGGGGTGAGATGGCCCCACCTTCGCCGCTTTCGGATGTCCATCGTGATCTCGGAGCACGGCTCAGAATGCCTGGGCGAGGCTGGATTGCATATACTTAGTCTCCACCAGTCGCTTCTGCCTCTCGTCTCTATGACGTTGGCCACCTGCGTCGCACCACGCTCGGTGTGGGGGACACATTCATTGATTCGTCCATCTGGAGAACGCGTTCAGATGCACAGGAGCTCAGGACATAAAGGCAGATGAAACGAGGTCCTGAGCTCCAGGTTTTATCAGACCCACCATTTACAGAGGAGTTTGCCAGGGACTCAGGGCCGGACTTTGGAGGAGGTGAGGCAGGGACTTGCCTTGGGTGCAAAATTTAAGTGGGCACCGAAAAGTCGGTGATCAAGATAATATTCATAAAAATCAAAATTAATGCAAAAATTCACAATGGGCGAAATCGCACACTTAAAAATAAAAACAGGCTGCCGTGTGTTTGACGACCGGGCATTATCGTGCAAGGGGAATAGTCACTTCCGAGCAGCCAGGGCTAACGCGCCCCGCTCGCCCCTGCAGCCTGGGTTTATGGGGATCGACCATGGTGTGTGAAGAAATTGGGCCGCGTGGGGCTTTGTGGGTGTGCGTGTTTGGTTATACGGTCTCTATGAACTTTTTCCACTTGGCTGAAAGTGTTGGGGGCTATCTTGATAAGCATATATACGGGTGGACGCTTCTCCTTGTGTCTCAGGCTCCAGCTTGCTCTTTCCGGACCCCTAAGTCTCACCGTGCCTTCAGGTGGTGGCTGTTTATTACCGCCTACCACTGCGGCCCGCTTTACAGAAGGGAAAATCAAGGCCTGTGGAGGCTTGGCAAAAGAGCGCAGACGGCGATACCGTGAGCTGGCCACGTAGTACCTCAAGATGGCGTATGATAAGAGGTGCTGGTCTTTGCTTGAGAATATCGGGAGACGGCTTTGCTTCTGGTCTACCCCTGCACCCCAGGGAGTGTGCTCTCAAAGACAGGTCAACCCAGCTCCCTTCTCTTCCTGCAGGAGCTCGAGGCGAATGTGAGCAAATGATTTCGCTCCATGGAGAGTCTCAGGGAGCTAGCGCGGTGCCCCGGGTGAGAAGCCAGGAGGACCGGCCCGACCACAGGGCACGCCAGCCCGGGGAGCGGGAGACTGACGTCAGGGCTTTGATGCAAGGGGGCTTGCAAACGGCTTTCTAGCAGGCCGTGAATGCACTTCCTCGTCTCTGAAAGCTTCCTGCCACCTCTGTGTCCCAGCCGCCAGGTTCTCTCCTGTACGTGCCACCTGCCGGAAGTCCTACGTTGGAGGCATTCTAAATGAAGCAGAGTTTCCAGCATGCTATGTATACCGTGGTGAACTCTGAAAAGGGGCTGGAAAACGGAACATTTTTGGCATCAAATTATACTTCGCGAGTAATTTTATTTTATTATTTTTAACGTTTATTTATTTTTGAGACAGAGAGAGACAGAGCATGAATGGGGGAGGGTCAGAGAGAGGGAGACACAGAATCTGAGACGGGCTGCAGGCTCTGAGCCGTCAGCCCAGAGCCCGACGCGGGGCTCGAACTCACGGACCGCGAGATCGTGACCTGAGCCGAAGTCGGCCGCTTAACCGACTGAGCCACCCAGGCGCCCCATTCGCGAGTAATCTTAAACGAGGGTTCCTCCAGCTCTGTCCTCCCGGTGCTCTGCTGGGGGCGCCCCGCGCGCCGTGGGAGGCCAGGCAGCATCCCTCGCCTGCAGCCACTGGCCAGATGCCAGCAGCATCCTCCCCCAGAGCTGTCGCGGCCAAGCATGGCCCAGCCGCGGAAAAATGTCACGGCTTCAAAGGGAAACAGAGCAGGAATCTGTGAAGAATATGGAAGGCACCTGTAAGGAGCGATTAAAGCTCAAAGTCTGAAGGATCGTTGCACGAAAGACGGTCACCGCTCACTTTCTGTCTCCACACGGGGCACAACAGGAAGGGAATTGGCGTGGCAGAGAAAGTGAGACTGACCGACAGACGATTAAACATTAACACCGGTTTGGGGCTGGCGGCCGCTTTTCCTAAAGATGTTTATGAGCAGAATAATCTAGGACGACCAGGAACTGTTCTCCCGGGGTTTTGCAGTTAAGATTTGAGAATCTTCAAGTAATAAGATCGGCATTGAAAAGCAGCCACAAAAAAAAAAGAAAAAAGAAAAAAGAAAAAAAAAACAGCCACAAATGTTCATTCCATGATCCTGTCTGCCATGGTGCTTTTAAGAAAACAAGCGATAACTGTTTCTTGTTTCAAGACTAATACACATTAATTGTAAAAAAATATATATAGATAGATAATGTAACTAAGCTAAAAAGAAGAAAAATGTAAAACACCCCCAATCCCACTAACCAGTGAAATACGATTGATACTTCAGCGAATTTGCTACCTGATTGTTTTCTGTGTTCAGATACAAAGGTATCCGTGTAGATACAAATATATTGTATTGTAGGGGCAGAAAACTTTCCCCTCTTCCCTTCTGGGTTCTTTGGCTAGTCCAATAATTAAATGGACATAAGACAGATTAACAGGAGAAAAACAAATTTAATTTTGTACATACGGGAGCCCAGAGAAATAGGAGATGCCAAGAAGTGACCACAGCAAGCAGCTTTTATACCTTGTAGACAAAGAAGCCGCAAATCTGTGAAGAATTGATGAAAGTCCGGGCTTGGGGTAGCAAATTAGTGAGAAGTAACAGGTTTGTTTCCACAGCCCTCTGGCCTTGGACCCCCATCTCCGGCAGGAAGGACGTCTCCCTTCCTCCGGGTTCGGGGCGGGCGCCTTCACGGGG
This sequence comes from Lynx canadensis, assembly GCF_007474595.2. Lineage (NCBI taxonomy): Eukaryota > Metazoa > Chordata > Mammalia > Carnivora > Felidae > Lynx > Lynx canadensis. Next base: position 6,847,660 of record NC_044321.2, read on the forward strand.
GATTTACGTCCTGCTCCCAGGGCACACGGCAGGCCAGAGTGTCCTTGCACGGGCTGCTTCTTATGCGACTTGAATGCGAAACAATCAATGTGCCAAAGTGGCATATTTGTGGGGCAGCCTGCCCTGAAACGCAGCTTGAGCCATGGTGAAGTTCAGCCGTGCCTGATTGACACGAAGCAGAAACACTCGCGGAGCAGGTGCACTGCCCCGCGCCCAGCCCAGAGGGCACGCTCGCTCCGGTCTTTCCTGTCTATCCACCATCCCCCGTGTGCGCCGACCGGTCCTTAAACACAAAGGAGCGACCCGCCATCCCTCCTCTCCTGTGTGGGCCCCGCCACTTCTCGCCCCGGCCGACATGTGCCCCGGCTCGTCCTGGCCGTTTCCCGCGGACTGGGCCGACCCGGCACCACGTAGAGGCGGTGAGCTTTGTAGATACGGTTTTCACGGTTTCGCGTGGGCCTTGAAACCCAAGAGAAGTGGGAGAAAGAATCTTCCGGCAGATGGAACGTCATCAGCTGCTAGAATCTTCGAGTGCTAGAAATGGAAGGGATCCCAGAGATTCCGGGTCTGAAAGTCTCATCTCACAAAATAGGAGACTGGGTGGGGAGAGGAGGAGAAGCTTCTCAAAGACAAATTCATTTCAAACACAGTTCTGAAAGGATCCTTACAACATGCAAATAAAAATCTTTAGAAAAACTTTGGCCACCTGAGCATGTAACTTTAACTTAGTGTATCTGCCGGGAAACACATTTTGGATCTAACCATTTTTATTTTTGAGTTTTGTACCTGGGACATGGCTAAAAGTTTTTAAACAAAGGCTGTTAAGAGCTCTGTGTCTGTATTTTCCATGTCTGTGTGTCTGTATGTCTGTGTATATATGTCATAATGTGTGACATTTTTCTATGAGTATTGCCAAAACTAATTTGCAAAGAGCTCTATTTAATTGGCTTAAAGAAAACTGAGTGTTTACAGAAATCAAGTATACTCTTAGAAATTGTAGAAAGTAAGCCAAATGTTTGTTTCAAGTTCACATGATCTGGGATAATCTTTGATAAATAAAAATTCATTTAAATTTGCTGGTTTAATAAAAGCAAGCATGTCTTCGAAATTTGTCAACAGCAAAACAATAAATAAGATAATGGCTAACCATTTGATGTCTAATCCGAGCATCATCGTTAAAAAGAAGTAATTTAAGTATGTGTAAATACGGTCAAAGTTTATGCTAAGTTAAACCAAATAATGGCTCTTCAGTGAATATCTAATTCATTTCCAAATCAGATGAACATTAAATGCTAAGCAGAAGTTTATCTACTTTTTAATTTTTACAGAGAGGAGCAAATATTTGGGTCTATCGATAAACATGTTTGACGCCACATGGAAAAAAATTATTAGAAGAAGACCCTTCCAATAATCTTGCAATGTATTTATCAGTTTGTTAATCTACCACAGGATGCTAATATACGATAGCGCGCAGTCGCCTGCTTCCTGGTTTGCCCTGGAAAGCAAAGATTGCAAATAGTTTAAAAAATGGGAGGAAGGGCTGCGGACGAACCAGAAGAAGAAGCGGCAGGTAACTCGGTACAAAGCCTGCAAGGGCTCCAGGCAAACAATGCAGGTGCAGCAGGCGGCCCCCTGGGGAGGTGAGAGGCCGGTCAGGTCAGCTTCTTCCTACCGCGCCCAGATTTACCGAAACTTCCAGTTTCCCAAACTGCGCTCACAGACCCTCGGTGAGTGAACATTAGCCTTCCTGTGCATAGAAAACATGCGTCTGATCTACTTATATCTAGATAAATGGAAAATATGGATCTTCAATTTTATCCATCCTTTATAGATGGACTTATATAGGTGGATTTATTATCTGTGTATAAAGGAAAGGATAATTTCGTAAAGCGCAAAACAGAGTGCGTGCGTGGCATATACTAAAAATGGGAAACGTGTGTCAGTTTATTAAACTTTTCTTTCAGTCCCTTCTATGGTTTTATATGTGTGAGTATGTGCAGGGCCATACTATTCACTCTGTTTCTTGCTGTGGAATTCTCCAACATGTTGGAAAGCCACTGGGTGGTTTTTTTTTTTTTTTTCCACAGCAAATTGAGCATCGGAAGGGTCTGTGTGGCCAGCTGGAAAGGCCCTTAGGAGAACAACCACCCTTGAAAAAAAGAAAAAAAAGAAAGGAGGAAGAAGAACAAAAGGGAAAAGAAAGAAGAAAAAAATTATTTAAAAGCATTTGCCCCATTTCTTTCTGGTGCAAGGCTGGGAAATCTGGTGGCGGCTTCCCAGCTCTTTACAGCCAGTTTCGACCTTGCTGTCCGGTCTTTTGAATTTTTATTCTGCCTGGTCAGCTTAGGGCGACCGTCTTCAGCAACGATGTGGGGACCCTGGTGGCCCTGCCTGTTGTATCATCCCCAGTTTCCCAGGGCAATGTCAGGCTGAGCCTGGAGATACGAGTGAATGTCATACTGTAAATTTCAAAAAGCGCATGGTGTATTTCCGCTGTATTATATGCTATTGTCTATGAGCGAATCTGTAATTATTCTATGGCGACAGCTTTGTGCCGATCCGTTTCTAGATGAGCTTTGTAATTTTTTGAAATTGAGAAAACAACATTTAAACGAATAAAGGTGAAGTTGTCAGAAAAAAGAGGCTTTTGTTTGCTTGTTTTTTGTTTTACGACACTACTAGAAATAAGAAGGGTGAAAGAAAATGGCTGGATATGAAAAGCAGGATGTGTGTTTTGGCTAAAAGATGATATGAAGGATGGAGATGCATTTTTCGTAAGGAAGAAAAAGAAAGTAATTTTATCCTAAAGTAAAATCACTGTTCCAGAATAAGAAAGAAAAAAGATAGGACTAAATGCAAATGGATATACAAAGTTGAAGGCTTGTGGAAAAGGGATCTTGAGAAAGGAGTCTTATGTGTGGCCAAGCAGACCAAGATTAAAATGGATTTATTTAAGTTAAAAAGAAAAAAAAAGTACTAATTTTATTTTTTATTTTTTAAATGTTTATTTTGGAGAGAGAGAGAGAGAGAGAGAGCGCACATGCGCGCACGAGCAGGGGAGGGGCAGAGGATACAAAGCAGGCTCCCCACTCACAGCAGTGAGCCCCATGTGGGGCTTGAACTCATGAACCATGGGATCCCTGGTGCCCCAAAGGAAGAATTTTAACATCCAAAGTATAATGGTGCAAAATTAGAATTTGGTTTCCTCTCTGTTAGAAGGACAAAGTTTTCTTCGATTATGGGTCTGCTCTTGGTAAGAAATTGCAAACAAAGGTTTTTCTTTACCTTTAATGTAATCCGCCTAGAAAACAAAGATTTGATGTTTTGACTTCATCAGGTTACGTAAGCAAACGGGGTCTTCTTTATTTAAAAAGCTAAGTTATTTTTTCAACTAACACTTTAATGTTATGTTACATTTCATGCGAAGCATTATCAAGTAACAAGTGATGCTAAACTTTTTTAGGAAATATTTACATAGATGTTATTGATATAAATGTTCTAGAAATTATATGAAGTTCTTGGGAATCTGGTGTACTGACATAGTGTTATCAGTGATAATTCCAGCGATTGTCTTAAAATATTGTATATCAGAAATGACCAAATTTTCTTGTCCATTGCATTATAATAAATTCTCATCTGATGTTTAACTACTGCCGATTTTTAAGTCTTTTGTTTCATCCTGATGCTTTTGCAACAATGTTCCTGCAAAGATGCTTTATCTTTGAGGAGATTCACGAAAAAGACCTTGATAAGTACTCTGTAGAATAGAGGTTTCTGATGACTTTAAGATCATAATACTGAAGTGGGTAAGAATTTCTAAAACTTCCATGGAAAAGTGATGAGTTCATAAAACCGACAAAAGATCGAGCTCAACAAGAATTCATTACAAGAGACCCAATGGATCCATGAAGATGACTATAATTTTTATGACTTCATTTAAAATATTGCTGGTTCTTTCATGTTTGGTTTTGCAGATTTAAAAGGATCCGGAAGAACATGATCAATCACTATTCTTGCTGCACTTACGGAAATAATCAGGCCGAGTTTATTAAAACGCCACTTAATTTGCAAAACAAATTGGTCTTGCCTCCGTGGTCTTGGATGGAAATGGAAATGATTACGGAGAGAAAATTATGTTTCGGTAACACACCCTGGTGGATATTAGACTCGAGTGCTGGTGATCGTCTTTGAGGCTTATTTTCTACCTGTAAGCTGGAATCACTGTGAACTTAAACCTGCCCCTTCTCCGAAGCCAGGCAGGCTGAAGCTGGACAACTTGATACAGGCTTCAGATGGTGTGGACCACCTTTGTGCCTGTGGCCAGGTGGCCACTCAGAACCACCCCCAGGGACATTCACACCACAAACGGGAAAGTCTGTCTGATTGCCTGACTGTCACTGCTTGCACTCTGTCTGAAGATACTTAGAATCCGACAGTTCGAAATCTTCTCAGCCGACTGCTCTCCCAATTTAGAAAACGGAACTTCTAATTTGCTTCAACTGTGGGTCTTTGTTTTTCTTTTGTTAACGTAGAAATGCCTCTCATTAAATCACCTGATTGCCCACATCACATAGCCGCCTAATTCAGGTGGAAGCCCAGGTGCGACACCGCCTCCTGAAATACAACATCAAGTTCATCCTGTCCTAGGAAACCACGAGGATATGTGTTTGCTAATACATCATGTTATGCCTATGTAAATAAACTTTTTTTTGTAAATTGACTTAGTAAGGTAAAACCTGAATCTGATTATAACCCGGTTGATTTATTTGGTTGGTTAAACCTTGGCTCCTGGGTATCTCGGCTCTGGGGAATTTTTCAATCCTGGGCTATTGTTCTCCCTACAGTCATCATATTGTACGCACTTGAAGCTTTTAAGTGCCTGTGGGCAGTCAGTCCCGTGCCACACGGTATCCAACAAGATCAGGCAACTGGAGGAAATCAGCAATAACCACGTGAATGAATGATGAAGATGGTGACTACAGGGCCCTCTGGCCTGATGACTCAATGGAAACAGAAATGTGTGATCCTCTGGACTGGCTACCAAGACCATGATCCTACGGCCGGTCATACTCTCAGCCTGCTTCACGGATGACCAAAAGCGGGGGAATTGTTAAAATCAGAAACAAATGAAGACCAACCTTGAAGGGTCCCCGAGCAGACAGCGCCGGTCCAGTCAGGCAGGCAAAGCTAAGTGGACCTGGTCGTTTCTTGCTTGTGTCTCTGGAAAGGATAAGCGAAACGTGCACCGCTTCCCAAAGTTGCTATGACCGGTAACCACTGAAAATTATACCATTATAACTCACCACTGTGAAGCATGTTCTGGTTTGAGTGCTCCAGGGGTTCGCTGGTTTTATTTCGGCTATTTTGAACCTTTGACAGAAGTCATCTCATTCTGTTGGAAACTGACACGGCCATTTTAGGCCTTTTCTGACCCGCCCCGTTGGCTGTAATGTGTCTTACACTTGAGCAATCCCCTCCGAAAGAGAAGGTGAAACTGACCTATTGGCAAAAAAAATCGCCCCACAATGAGGAAGGTGCCTTTGCTGTAATCGTTTCTGCCAAGCCGGAACACAGAGCGTGTCATTTCAGACCGCACGAGGGCATTTTATAGACCCTCCCCACGTCCCCTCGATGCCTGGAACTCTGTCACAGCAGCCTGTGCAGGCCGGCTTCTCAGGGCAGAGCGTCCTGTGTCCCGGACGCGAGGTTCTCGCCGGCCGGGGACACACACCGAGGGTAGGAGGCGACAGAGCTTGGCATGGCGGGCCTCCAGACCGGAGAGGTGACCCAGCTGGCTGGGCCGGGCTGAGTGGCTGGGCCCAGCACGTGACCTCCGAGCCTGGCTCCGTGGGGGGTGGGGGTGGGGCCGCCCTGGGCGCCTGGGGCTGAAATCGACATTTGCCTCTGGCAGGAAAGTGAGCCTGTCAGACTCTGTCTCCGTTAGACCCTCCACCCACGGGAACGGGGGATTTCGGTAGCCTTTTAGCTTTCTATCTCAGGAACCAGAAAGCCCAAGGTAAGAGTTACTTATCACCTAGAAAAACAAGCTTGCGAGGAGTGACCTAGAAAACCACACGGCCACATTTGTTGAGTTTTAAAATCCGGTGCTGAAAATAATAGATCGTTGTGAGGGGCAAGGGCCCCTGGTTGTTCCCAAATTACAGACTGACCTTCTGAACAGATGTTTGGTTACTGTGGAGGGAATGGCCGTAAAAGGGCCCAGGTTAAATATAGAAGGACGTGAAACCTGCGGAATAAATAGCAAGTAGGTAACTCTCATCTGCTTGTAAAACAATGTTTCACATCTCTTTGGGGGGGGGGGGGGCTGGGCAAGGGAATGTTAAAATTGGGATTTAAACTCTATTGAAAATAAACTAGTCTATATGAAGCTGGGATACAAGTAAAACCGGTTCCTGCTTTTGTCCTTTCACATTTCAAAACCGTTTATATGGTTTGGCAGAAGAAAACTTGGTGTGTTCACTGCTCAAGTTTGAAATATGCCCTTTCAAATTTACATGATCACTGTTGGGGATTTTCTAAGGCTTTCTAGGCAAGGCTGTTTTGAGTTGTGAATGAGAACTGTTGACATCGTGCATATTTTCTGTAATAGTAAGATGACTCACTTTCTGCAGAATGTGATAAAAATTAAAAAGCGTGAAATAGTGAGTTCTTGTGAATTCACTCCTTCATGTCTGAGAGATCAAATTCCTTGCCAGAAAATTTAAGAAAACACGGGTAGGTGGCATGAATATACGGTATCCTTATTTTTTTTATTTGGCAAATCCACGTTAATATGGATTAGAATGTTATGCTAGTGGCAGTAGACAAAAGCCTTACTCACCACTGCAATTAGCGTAATATTCCAGGATGAATATGCTTCAAATTAAAGTATTTGAGGTATGACTTCAAACAGCGAACCTCAGTGCAAAGTATTTCCGTGCGCTTCGTATTTCAACTGCGCTTTTGATTTACACAAAATCGGTTTCTCCGTTGCATTTGATAAAGTCTCTTCAAACTCAAACACTGAGTTGTTCCCTGTCGTTACTAATCCCTGTACTGCTAACTCTTCTGAAATCCTATTACACGCTTGGAGCCTGTAATCATTCGGGTTTCTCCTCCTGTGTGCTGTTTGTTTCCCGTAGCCGGTGAAAGGCCGGGCAAGCTGCGCACGTCCAGCAAACTGCCCGGAGGGGAGGCCCCGGAGCGGGGCTTCCCGGTCCCCCGCTCCTCACCTCCGGGGACTTCCAGGTCTTCCTCGCCCCCCACCCTCTCCCCGCCTCGCCCCGAGGGCGTCACGTGGCGGCGTGGGACCCGCCTCCGGTGACGTCACCGCGCTCGCAGCCGTCGCGCTGAAGAAAGGATGCTCTAGGATGCTGTGCAGGTGGGGGGCCGGACGCGCCATGCGGCACTGCAGGTAAGGGACGCGCGGCGCCCACTCTGCAGGCGGAGCCCCGGCCTGCAGGCGTGCGGCCCGTCGGCGCCCCGGAAAGCGAAAGTGGGGTCTTGGGCCGCTGCGGCTGCTGCCTGCGCCAGGCGGGGGTGCGGTGGGGGGGGGGGTGTCGCAGGCCCACGCGTGACTCGGGTCTCGGCGTGCCCATCCGGGGAAGTGGGCAGGGGCCAGACGGGAAGACCGGGGCCTCTCGCTCAGGAGAGCGAAGAATCTGGAACCGTCAGCCTACGTGCATTATAGGGCGAGGAAGGGGCTTGTCCAAGATAACTGTCAACTGTTTTCCAGCTGCCATTGTGCTTCATAAATCATGACACATTGACTAATTCTCCTTACAGGGGTTTGTCCTCAGGATTTAGCCTGATTTCTTTTAAAGCAAGAGCCCCTTGGCTTTGAATGGGGTGGAAACTTCTTGGTTAGCAATTCAAAGAGCTAGATGTGCAATATAAATCGTTTTGCGGAATTTTGCAAGGTTCCAGCGTTGAAAGGGGACATGTCAGAAATGCTTCCCCCCCGCCCCCGCCAGGTGTTTTCGGTAGATTAAAAAATAACGGTATCCAAGAAAACAAAACACAATAGAATAAATAAAATGAGCTGCAGCCTCCGAAGATAACTGCGGGCGTTAAGAGCGGATTAGCTGCATCTCTGAAGAACAAAGTGGATTTTGGAAGGGGGTGGGGGGTGGAGACAAATACCAAACCCCAAGAATTCCCAGTGTTCTTTTTAATTCCCCCGTGCTGAATAATTAGCCTGCTGGAAGAAGGGGCTTGATGACTCAGCGGCAGATGGGGGGGGGGGGTGTCAGGTGACTTTTCAATTCTAGCCTGACGGGGTGGGGGGGTGGGGGTGGGATTTTAATGGGCTCTCTTAAGCGTTCTGACCTGTTTACATTCCTTTCTCTGGTTACAGCCTGAGGCCAGGACATGGGTGGGCACCCTTAGGAGGAGAATGTGGCATTCCTTCCTGTAAAACACCACTCCTCTGGAGGTCGGGGTGTCCGTAAGCTGTGTTGGAACTCACACCATGAATAATTTGATTCCCCAGCAACTGTCGGAGGACAATGTTAAAAAGCAGTGCTATTTTAGTTGATAATTAAAGAGGGTTCTCTATTCTTTTCCCCTTGCTGTGGGCTTATTATGATGTCAGGCAGCCCCAATAGCTTTGGCTCTACGCAGGGGATTACATACTTCCTCTCTCTGCCTATTTTCTGACCAATTTTCAATTGATTTGCCCTGACTATTTATTTCAGAATAAGGCAAAGCTATAAAAACAAAGGATAATTCTCTTCCCACTTAGAACTTCATAAGTTTGCCACCCAGAAGACATCGGCGGGGGGGGGGGGGGAGAAAAATGGAGATGTGTAAATGTTTAAATGTTTAAAGAAAATGGGGGGTGGGGTGAAGTCAGCAAGGCTCCTCATTTGCTAAAATCAGACTAATGTTTCAGAGAAATTAATGCTGTGTCAGAAAACGAGCTGGCAAGATATTGGAACGTAGTCTCGCGTGTACTTCAGCCTAGAGATCCAAATGTCAAAATCGTATCTCTGTCCACATCCACGTCTATATCTATATAAATATGCATACATTCATGTCTCTGTCTCTCTGTAGCTATGTCTTTGCTACTGTAGTCTTTTTTTTTTTTTTTTTTTTTTTTTTTTTTTTTTTTTTTTTTTAAATTTTTTTTTTCAACGTTTATTTATTTTTGGGACAGAGAGAGACAGAGCATGAACGGGGGAGGGGCAGAGAGAGAGGGAGACACAGAATCGGAAACAGGCTCCAGGCTCTGAGCCATCAGCCCAGAGCCTGACGCGGGGCTCGAACTCATGGACCGCGAGATCGTGACCTGGCTGAAGTCGGACGCTTAACCGACTGCGCCACCCAGGCGCCCCTGTAGTCTTTTTTTAAAATTTATGTTTAACTTTATAAGAAACTGCCAAACTATTTTCCGAGGTGGGTGTACCAGCAACGTAGGAGAATTTCCGTTAATCAGGATCCTTGCCAGCACCTTGAGTTGTTTTTATTTTTTGTTTTTTAATTTTAGCCATGCTTGTAGGTGTGTAGTGGTATCTCTTTGTGTTTATTTGTTTGTGAATGAGTCTTATTGTATGTAAATGATTCCCTAGCTCTTCTGGTAGGTAACCGTGATCTCTCCTTGTATTTTTTTCTTCTTTTGGATTTTTTCAAAGCATTTGTTTTTAACGTTTATTTTTGAGAGAGAGAGAGAGCGCGCGCTATCAAGCAGGGGAGGGGAGGGGCAGAGAGAGAGAGAGGGAGACACAGAATCCGAAGCAGGCTTCAGGCTCCGAGCTGTCAGCACAGAGCCCGATGCCGGGGCTGGAACTCACGAACGGTGAGAGCATGACCTGAGCCGAAGTGGGACGGCTTAACCGACTGAGCCACCCAGGCGCCCCCTTTTAAAATTTTTAAAGAATTGACTTGTCTATTGTGTTTCCCCCTGGTAGAATATGAAGTCCATGAAGGCAGGGATTTGTGTCTGTGTTGTTCATTCCTTTATCTCCAGCTCTGGGCCTGATACAGGGCATATTTAGTTAGTGTTTAATAAATCAGTCAATGTTTAGTAATTGAACAAGCCCCGAAGGCCTGGTGGGAGCCCCCTTGCTCACCCCAGAGGGGGTTAAGCCATCTGTGGTGCCCCTGCAGTTCTCGCTGGTGCAGGAGTCCAGGATGAATTGGATTTGGCCGCGCATTGCAAGCTGAAATCATTATCAAGGAGACAGCTAGCAACTTTCATTACCTCGCTGGTAACTGATCTTTATTTGCCATTAATTATTTTCAAGTCCCTGGATCCAACCATGTCTGAAGCTTCAATTAAAAAAAAAATTACTTCTCCCACCATGTCCCCCTGCCTTTGGCAACCGTCAATCTGTTCTCTAGCTCCGCCCCCCCCATTGGATTCCACACATAAGAGGGATCAGAAGGTATTTATCTTTCTCTGTTTGACTCACATTCTTTAGCATAATGCCCCCGGGGTCCATCCCTGTTGCAAATGACAAGCTTTCATTCTTACGGCTGAATAATATTCCACTGTAAATATATGGCACAGTTTCTTTATCCATTTATCCATCGACGGACACTTAGGTTGCTTTCATGCTTTGGCTATTGTAAATGATGCTGCGGTGAACATAGGGGGGCAGATATTTTTTTGAGTTCGCGTTTTTGTTTCCTTCGGATAAATACCCAGAAGTACGGGGCGCCTGGGTGGCGCAGTCGGTTAAGCGTCCGACTTCAGCCAGGTCACGATCTCGCGGTCCGGGAGTTCGAGCCCCGCGTCGGGCTCTGGGCTGACGGCTCGGAGCCTGGAGCCTGTTTCCGATTCTGTGTCTCCCTCTCTCTCTGCCCCTCCCCCGTTCATGCTCTGTCTCTCTCTGTCCCAAAAATAAATAAAAAAAACGTTGAAAAAAAATTAAAAAAAAAAAAAAATACCCAGAAGTAGGATTGCTGGATCATATGGTAGTTCTATTTTTAGTGTTTTGAGGACCCTCCGTACTGTTTTCCATAGTGGGGGCACCACTGACATTCCCACCGACCGTGCGTGAGGGTTCCCTTTTCTCCACATCTTCGCCATCACTTGTTATTTCTTGTCCTTTTGTTAATAGCCATTTTAACAGGTGTGTGGTGTTACCTAGTTGTGGTTTTGATTTGCATTTCACTGATGATGAGTGATGTTGAGCGTCTTTTCATGTGCCCGTTGGCCATCTGGATGTCTTCTTTGGAAAAATGTCTGTTTCGATCTTCCGCCCATTTTTGGATCTGATTTTTTTTTTATTGTTGTTGTTGAGTTGTATTAGTTCTTTATATTTTTTGGATATTAGCCTTTTATCGGATATGTGATTTGCAAACGTTTTCTCCCATTCAGTAGGTTGCCTTTTCATTTTATAAATGAATCCTTTTGCCGTACAGACCTTTTTAATGTGCTGTAGTCCCACTTAGTTATTTTTGCTTTAATTGCTTTTGCTTGTGTCAGATTCCAAAAAACATCGCCAAGACCTATGTCCAGGAGCTTACCGCCTGTGTTTTCTTTCTTTTTTTTTTAATTAAAAACATTTTTTTAATGTGTATTTATATTTGAAAGAGAGAGACAGTGCGCGAGTGGGGCAGGGGCAGAGAGAGAGGGAGACGCAGAATCCGAAGCAGGCTCCAGGCTCTGAGCTGTCAGCACAGAGCCGACATGGGGCTCGAACTCACGAACTGTGAGATCATGACCTGAGCCGAAGTCGGACGCTTAACCGACTGCACCACCCAGGCACCCCCCCCCCCCCACGTGTGTTTTCTAATAGGAGTTTTATGGTGTCAGGTCTTATGTTCGAGTCTTTAATCTAGTTCGAGTTAATCTTTGTATCTGGTATAATTTCCTATATGTGGCCTTTCGTTCAGGGTTTGGACACCCTGATGTGTTGTTGCAGTAATTCAGCAACTTCTTTATTGCAGCTTCCTTCGTTCGGTTCAAGTTGGCTACAGGAATTAAGATCCTTGGGTCCTCCGCCTTCCTTCTCCCCCAGCCCAACCCTAGATAGAGCCGAATGGGTGATAGAGACGGATGTAGTTGTGACCTGGATTCTTCTGGCTTCCGGACCGTTGGCACCTTGGGCACGTTACTTTGTGTCTTTGGGCCACAATTTTCTCTTCTTCAAAGTAACCAAGAAACGTAGATCTCAGGGTTCCTCTTGCCTCAGCAGCGGTGACATTGGGGGCTGACTCAGTCTGTTGAGGGGGGCACCCGTGCCCTGTAGAATGCTCGGTCGCATCAAGGCCTCTACTCACTAGCTGTCAGTAGCGCCTCCCCAAGTCGCGATGACCAGAATGTCTCTAGACGCCGCCACGTGTCCCCGGGGGTGGGCAGCGGTGCCCCTGGTTGAGAAGCACCGATTTGGATGATCTCTAAATGTTCTTCTGGCTCCGGTATTCTAGAATTCGTTTTCCTATGAGTCGTCTGGTGCTAAGTCCTCCGTCAGAGATCCAATTCCTTTTCGTCACGTCGTATATGTTGGGAAATACAACGAGAAGGCTTTTTTTTTTTTTACGTTGTGGGTTCCAGAAGGAGCTTCTGTCCGGAAGGGGAGGCCTGTTTGTGAGTGAGCTGTCGCTGGGAATCTAGCTGGGACGGGGAGGCTCCCTGCGCCCGCAGGCCCCACAGCCGCGACCCTTCCTCGTGGCGGCAGCGCGTGGCGCCGTGGGAGGGTGGCAGGACGGTGGCGGTGTCTCGCCCACCGCGGAGCCCCCTCGGGGCATGGTGCTCAGGTGCGCCAAGCCTGGGGATCAGAGCGGTGCTGGGTCTGTCTCGTGGGGCCCACGGCACTTGCTGGTCCTGCCGCCTTGGCCCCGGGGGATCAGAGGGACGGCAGACGGTCAGCAGGCTGGGAAACGCCCAGGAGTCAGCATGCGGTGATGGCCTTGGTGGTGATGGCCATGGCGTTGCATCGTGCGCCCAGTGTGGTGGGGGTGGGGTGGGACACTTAGAACGGCCTGCACTGTGCTGTTCCCCGTCCCCTTGCCATCGGCCTTCTCTCCGGCTCTTCCCGGCCCCCCCAAAATTGGCGTCAGGCACGTTGGCCCGCAGGGAGAGAGGGGCCGCGTGGGGGCGACATTTTCCCTGCGGGCCCCTTTCGCCCCTGCGCTCCTCCCGCCGGCTTGGCACCCTCGCTGGGCCTTCAGGCCCACCTCTGCGACAGGTCACAGCCCACAAGTCACAGCCGTGAAAGAAGTTGGAAATAGGAGGGTATTCACCATCAAACGAAACTTAAGAGACCGAGTGACTGTGCCTGCGCCCTCTGCCCACAGGGTCGGTTCCGGTGAGGGCCCTCTTCGGGGCTGCGGGGGCCACCTTCCTGCCCCCGCCCGTGGCAGGAGCCTGCGTAGCTCGCTGGGGTCTCTCCGTAGGGCACTGATCCCATCACGAGGCTCCTCCTTCAGGACCTGGTCCCCTCCCTACGGCCCCGTCTCCTGATGCCATCACATTGGGGGTTAGCTTTCAACATGGGAATTCTGGGGGGACGCATTCAGCCCATGACAATAACCAAATATAACTCGTGGCCCCCGTTTGGGCCCCGGCCCGAACAAACACCTGTAATCGGCGCCCGGGGACACCCGGGTTATGTTTATGTGAGTGGTCATTAGACGATATAAGGAAACTACCGTCAGCGTCACTAGATGTGATAATCTTGTGGCGTGGTAGGCACCTAGCGAAGCCACCCTGGGGTTCCCGACGCGAACAGTGAGGTGACGCGGGTTTGTTTCCCGCCGCCACGTTTTGGGGTCTTTGTTACACAGCTGTAGATAACCAACACACGTGTACGTAGAAGAGTCTTATTTTTTGGTGACGCGTGCTGAAGTATTTAGGGACGGAGTGTCACGATAGCAACAAGTTACCTAGCAATTTCTTTGGACCATTTTTGGAGATCTCTTTAACGTACGGCTAGATACAAGACAGGTGAATACCTGCTTCTACATTCAGTCCGTCGCAATATCACGCGTCACGTAGCCTCTGGAAAATTCTACCGTCTACTCACAAGAGAATGAGAATGGGAAAAGGCACAATGTAAGATTATTATAAAAATATTTTTGATAGCATGGATCCCTTAAAGTGTTTTGGGGACCCCAAGGTGTCCCCAGATCACCCTTTGAGAACCGCTGTTCTAGAAAATAATTGATGTGTAAATGATTCAGTTAAATGGGAAGAGAAAAAGGTGAGGCAAATTCGGCCAAATGGAAACACTGAATTTGCTGCTGTTCATTGGACTCTTCTGGATAATGTTCTGTGTATTTGAAAATGTTCACAATAGGGGCACCTGGGTGGCTCAGTCGGTCGAGCGTCCCACTCTTGATTTCGGCCCAGGTCATGATCCCAGGGTGGTGGGATCGAGCCCCGCATTAGGCTCCGTGCTCAGGGCAGAGCCTGCTTAAGGTTCTCTCTCTTTCTCCCTCTGCCCTTCTCCCCCTCTCTAAAATAAATAAAAAGATAAAAAAAGGAAAATGTTCATAATAAAACATTTTTAACAAGATAGAAAAGAAACGTAGACTCTTGGGCATGTGGGGGGCTCTGACTGAGTGGGTCACGGGGTGAGGCCCGGCAGGAGCATTTTGGAGCTGGGCTCCGGGTGCCCCCGGTGGCCCTGAGGCCTGCTGGCCAGAGGTTCCCAGCCCCCCCCCCCCCCCCCGCCTCCACCCTCCCGCCCGACGGAGCCGAGCGCTGTTAGTTAGCGAGTGGTGAGGCTTATCTGTTTTCCCACTACCGATGGGCGCCCTTGGGGACAGTCTGTTCCACACACGCTGTCCCTCCTCCGCAAACCCTGCGTGCCGGCTGTGGGGAAGACTGCGTTATCAAACCGTTGCTTAACCGCCTTTTCAGTGGACGGCAGAGATAAAGTTTCCTTTCTAAGGGCAGGGGTGGTTTTCCTTCACAGACCGTCCGAAGTATTTTTGAATGACTCGTCCACGTTACAGACGCACGGTGACTTTCCAGCAGGATCAAGGTTAGGCAGAGAACACCAAGTCTCCTTCGTATCCCCGTTCCCCTGGTCCCCCCCTTCCCCAGGCAGCCACCGATAACTTGCTGAAATGTGGTTTCTGAAAATGGCTGTTGCAAATGCACCCATCTACAGAGTGTATGTCGTGCCTTTTTTTTTTTTTTTTCGGTTTTTGCTTTTGTGGGATGTAATTTACACGGAGCAAAATGCATGGATTTTTAATCCGGTTGGTTTTGACAGAGACTGTTCCCCACACCTCCGGAGGGCCCCGTCTTGCCTTCCTTGAGCCAAACCCCGTGCCAGCGACAACCACTATTCTGATTTCCATCAGCACTGTTTACTTTCGCGCGTTCTTGAACCGCATATACACGGACCCCTGTAACATGTACACTTTCGTATCTGGCTGTAGAGAGGTTTCCATGAGACGCGAGCCTCGGTGTTCATTCGTGCCTTCCCTCCCCCATTTACTTCCTTGCTCAGCCAATATTTGTTGGGTCCCTGCGATGTGTCCAGGACCGGATTCTTCAACGTTGACACTGCGGCCATTTGGACTGGACGACTCTCTGCGGGGGGCCGTCCTGTGCATCGTACGATGTTTAGCAGCCTCCCTGGCTTCTACCCACCAGATGCCAGCAGGAAGCACTACTGGCATTGTGACAGTTGTGACAGCCAAACTCCAGGCATTGCCAAGCGTCCCCGGGTGGGCAGGAGTGCCCCTGGTTGAGACCTACCAGCCTGGGCAGTGAGACGCACTGTGGTGCCGAACAGACAAGGCTCATGCCCCGGTGGAACATTCGAGTTGAGGAAAGGGAAAGGAACCGTTTTATCGGTCGTGCGTTTAGTGAGGTACGGCAGGGGGCAAAGGATAGACGGCGATGGATTCAGAGTGCCAGTCGGGGGGTCACGAAGGCCTCTCTGAGGGCTAGCACGTGAACAGGGACCCACGTGAAATGAGGGAGAGCGATGTGAACCTGGAGGGCCTGAGTGTTCGGGGCTGAGGGAACAGCCAGTGCAAAGGGCCTGAGGCAAGGCACGGCCAGGTGCATTTGAAGAACTGCGAGGAGGTCGGTGGGTCCAGAGAAGAGCGACCCAGAGAACACGAGGTGGTGAAGGTGCGCCGACGGGTGGCGGGGGGCGGACCGTGCAGGGACTCGGCAGGGGCGGCGCCGGCCCCGAATTATTCTGAGCGTAAAGCTGCCGGCTGCTTTCAGGCGTGGGAGCGGCGTGTGGGGGCTTGTGTTTGAAAGGGTGACCCTGGCTGCTGTGAGAAGAGTCCGAGGTGGCTGAGAGAGGAAGCGGGCTGGCCGGTGAGGAACGCGATGGCGGCCAGGACCTCAGGGACCTGGGTGGCCAGGTGGGCCGGGGCGCGCCTCTGGCTGACTTGGCGGCAGCGTGCCGTGCGCCACGCGGACTGCGCCGTCAAGTGCGAACGTGTAACGGCAGCTTGTGGAGACGGGCCCAGGAGGCCGCCCCGGGTCAGGGGCACGATTACCCTCGATGGGCAGCGGTGCGCAGGGACAGCACGTGAGATGGCGCCTGCGGTCCACATATGATGCTAGAAAGGTCTCTTCCCGGCTGTCCGTGGTGGATGAAGTCCCCCGTGCCCTTGGGTCACGGTTTGGTGGCCATGATTCTTAGGGTCACGGTGACACCTGGACCTTGAGCCCGCCACACTCATCCTTGTCACTGGGTTTGTGAATTGGCTGCTCTCTGTGCCTGGAGGGCTAAGCCCCCGTGTCACATGCTGGCCGGCCCAGGTCACTCACGGCCCGCTGAGCCCTCCCCCGAGAGGCCATCCATTGTCACCCTATCCGAGCTCTCCCTGCCCCAGCCGGGTGTTGTCCACCGTCGCCGTGCTGTTTTGCCTTCCCCGCAGCCAGGTTTCACACTGCGGTTCTGCTCGCTGAGGCACCTGCTGTTGGCCAGACCTCCGTGTCATTCAGAGCAGGGAGCCCGGTTTGAGCCCAGAGCTTCCCTGTCGGAGGTGACGGTAAGCCCTCCTGAAGTCACAGAAGGGGAGTCATGGAGGCCTGGGGACAGGCCCTCGAGCCTCCCAGGGTGGAGTCGGGCTCGCCCCCCTGGGCAGCAGCTCAGGTGCCTGGCAGGTGCGGGGCGTGGCTGGAGGGAGCACTTTTTACCGTGTCTCTGGGGGGCGGCCTGTGCTTACCTGCCCCTTGCTGCTTCGTTTCCCTTCTGGCTAAATGTGGAACTTCGTCTGTGGCTGTGGCCAAACATGAAGCCGTTTTTCTCCCTCCACTGTAAAACCCTTGGGGGCGCTGCTTGCTTTGGTGGGCTTTGTGGTGAATAGATAGGAGGGCTGACCGCCAAGATTACAGACGAGCTATTTTTCCTCTCAGCTTAGTCATGCCTTCCACAAGCGCCCCTCTTGCCCAAAGCTTACTAACTGACCACACATCGGCCCTCATCTTTTTTTTTAATTAAAAAAAAAGTTTTTAATGTTTATTTTTGACAGAGTGCAGGCGGGGGAGGGGAGAGAGAGAGGGAGACACAGAATCCGAAGCAGGCTCCAGGCTCTGAGCCATCAGCACAGAGCCCGATGCGGGGCTCGAACTCACAAACCGCGAGATCGTGTCCTGAGCCGAAGTCGGACGCTTAACCGACTGAGCCCCCCAGGCGCCCCTAAGGGAAACATATTTTTATTTATTTTTATTTAATTTTTTAAACATTTATTTATTATCAAGAGACAGCGAAAGAGTATGAGCAAGGGAGGGGCAGAGAGAGAGGGAGGCACAGAATCCGAAGCAGGCTCCAGGCTCCGAGCTGTCGGCACAGAGCCCGACGTGGGGTTCAAACCCGTGAACTGCAAGATCATGAACTGAGCCGAAGTCAGATGCTCAACCAGCTGAGCCACCCAGGCATCCCTCAGCCCTCATCTTGGTGACCCAGTTAGAGTACGCTTAAGCCACCCGGTGGCCTCGTCCTGAGAGCTCCAGGAGGGACACCTCAAAGCCGTGTTGGATGACTGCCTACATTTAACCTTTACAGAGTGGCCAGTCGTGAGTGTCTCTTTAAATTTAATTTACCTGTGTGTGTGTGGGGGGGGGGCTGTACTGCACCTTAAGCGGTAAATGGATTGTCGCGGAGGAAATGGCCAAGGGAAGGTCAGTCTGAAGAGGTCCCGGGAGCGGGACGGGGGGAAGGGCAGGGAGAGACGGAGAGCTATTTCCCACCAGCGTTGTTGAATTGTGTCCCTCAAAATTCGTATGTTGAGGTACCACCGGGACCTCAGAATGCAACCTTATTTGGAGATAGGGTCTTCATAGAGGTAATCGAGTTAAAATGAGGTCATCAGGGTTGTTATAATCCGGTGTGACTGATGTCCTTCTAAGAGGAGGAAGGCACAGAGAGAAGGCAGTGTGAAGGGACGTGGGGAGAATGGCTGTCTACGAGCCAAGAAGAGGCTGGAACAGATTCTCCGTCAGTGCCCTCAGAAGGAACCAACCCTGCTGTCATTTGGATCCCAGACTCGTGGTCCCCAGAACTGTGAGGCAATAGACGGCCGTTACTTGAGGCGGCCGGTCTGCGGTACTTGGTTGGGGCGGCCCCGGGGAGCTGGCATGGCACCGCTCTCAGAGGCCGGAGGGTCGCCCAGCCTGCCTTTATCGAAGCTCCACGCAAGCTTTCCGCACAGTTTAGGAGGGAAGAGGGGGGCAGCGCCCTGTCAGCCGAAGCGGCGGCCCTCGGGTCCCTAGAGGACCCAGGCCTGCGAGGCTGTTGCAGAAGAAGGGCCCTCGGGGCCTGGGCTCGAATCTGGCTCCTCGCTTACCTTCTGTGAGACTCGAACCTGTGACCTGACCTCTCCTCTGCCTCCGTTTGCTCATCTGTAGCGTGGGCCCGAGGGTGACGGTATTTAATTCGGAGACTGTCAAGGGCTCTAGCGACCGAATACGTGTGACGTGCTTAAAATAGCGCCTGGCACACGGAGTCCTGGAAAAAGTTGTTACTGTGAGAAGGAGTCTCCGGGGAGGTTCGAATCCCTTGGCCCTTGGCACCAGGGGCGCAGAGACTCCTGCCTCTCCTCCCTCCCCCTAGCGGTGGGGATGTGAGAACACCGAGTCTGTTGTGTCACTCGAGGCCACGTGCAGTCGGCCTCGTCCCCTCTCCGACACGCAGGCTGTGTTTCCCACCGTGACGGAGAGCGGAGAGTGTGGCCCCGGGGCCGTAGGAGGCGTGTCACGGAGGGAGGGTCACAGTCCCACGTTGGCTGCCCGGTCCTGCGGAAGCGAGGCTGTAAGCGAAGGAGCACGGAGCGCTGGGAGCTGGGAGGCCTGCCAAGAAGGAAGGAGGAAGAAGGAGGCCGCCGCGGCCCTCCTCTGTCTCTGTTGGCTCCGGGCAAAGTTTAATCTTCGAGTGCCTTTCCGCCTGTCCTTTGGCTCTGGGCTTCCCTCTTTTGGGGACGCTCATTGGCCCCGTGGCCCTCGGCTGGCCCCTTGCGCCACGACCACCGGGGGCTCCTCTCACTGTCAGTGCCTCTGGGGAACCCGCCTCGGGATCTGGAGGACTGGCTGGAAGGAGGGAATGCGTCCCGGCCCCTCACCATCCTAAAGGTGTCTACGTTTTAAAAAGGGAGAGTCCGTCGTCTCAAACGGATTTGACATCGGTGGGGTTTCGGGCCGTGGCTGGCGCGGGAGCCGGCCTCCGCGGTGGCCCCGGCGGTCCTGCCTCCCGGTGCCCGGGCCCGCGTGCGGTGTCCTCCCACGCTGGCCACCCGGGGCCCACCTGTGCCACCAGTAGGGCGCCGTGCCAGTGACGCCGTGGCTCTTCCGAGGCTAGGTCCCAAGACACTCTACTGCCTCCGCCTGTTCCCTCGGATCGCCTGCTTTGGAGGGAGGCAGCCGCCCACAGCCCGCCCCAACTGCTACCCGTGTCCGGGAGCCAACTCGGAGGCGGGTCCTCCTGCCCCCATCGAGCCTTCAGATGACCGCAGCCGTAGCGGACCGCTTGACCACAACCTCCCGAGAGACCTCGAGCTGGAAACACCCAGACGAGCTGCTCGCGAGTTCCTGACCCACAGAAGCTGTAAAATCATACGTGTTTAGCGTTTTTAGCTGCTGAGTCCCGGGGTAATTTGTTGTGTGGCATTGGACAGCGAGTACAGTGGTGAGGACCCAAACTTTCGTGGGGGGGGGGGGAGGCCTGGCGCCGGCTGCCCCTTGGGTCCGCTCCCCACGCGGGCACTCTCTCCCTCTTGACCCTTCTGAAGCTCCACTTTTCTCCAGCTGCTCCATGTTTGCTCACGGTGTGGCCCCCCCTCCTTCTCTAGCCCCCACCTCTCTCTCTCTCTCTCTCTCTCTGGCCAAGGGGAGAGGCGCTTCGTGCGAGGTTTATAGGTGCATTCACGGTAAGTTAGGGCATACTGATGACGGCTTCGAGTGTGTCGATTTTTAGTACATGGACAGCTGCCTGTATTTTTTCACAATGTATTTCCCTATATTCATCTTCAGAGTCTGGACACTTTGGTACAATAAACCCCCAATGCCAATCGGGTTGGATGTCTGGCTGTCGTGTTGAGAACCCAGCATTTGCCAGTGTAGGTTGTGATTTGCTTTTTTTTTTTTTTTTAAGGTTTTGTTTGTTTATTTTGAGACAGAGAGAGAGAGGGAGAGAAAACGAGCAGGGGAGGGGCAGAGAGAGGAAGAGAGAGAATCCCAAGCAGGCTCCGCACCGTCAGCACAGAGCTGGGTGCGGGGCTCGAACTCACGAACCGTGAGATCGTGACCTGAGCCAGAATCGAGAGTCAGACGCTCAACCGACTGAGCCCCCCAGGCGCCCCGTAGGATATCACTTTCTGTGCCAGCATCTCCCCTCTTCCTCTTGCGACGGTGGAACGTATGCTGACCTGTAACGCCGCGTGGAGCCTGTGTCCTGTGCCCACCGCGCGGCGGGTCTGCCAGCCCCGGTGCCTTGGTTTTGTCCGAGGGTTCAGACTTTCCACCTGAATTACTTCGGTGGGAGGTCATTTTTGCAAGAGGTGATGTGACAGGTATTTCGAAGATGAAGTATTATCACAGGCTCTTTAGGGAGGTGTTGTAGCCTACAGAAGTCTAACTTTTGTAAAGTTAGAGGCCGTGAGATGTAATTCTAGCTGATGGCTGTTTTGGATTGCCCTTCAGTAAGGCTTTTACTGAAATACATGTGCGGAAAAGTGTGTAAAGCAGAAGTGTGCAGCTTGCTGATTTTTCACCAAGTGACCACACCCGGATAACCAGGGCTTAGATTAACCGGAACATGACCAGTCCCCAGAAGCCACCTGCGGGGTCCCCTTCTAGGGACTCCCCAGCCCCAGGGTATCTGCTCCGACAGATTCATTTTGCTGGTTTGGAACTTTCTATCAGCGGACTCGCGTATTCCTTCGTGTCCGGCTTGACGTTGGGTTTGCGAGCTTCAGCCTGGTCAGTGTGAGTAGTGGCACGTCATTCGTGGTCACGGCTGTGTGTGGTTGAAGGGTTCGCCCTGTACACGTGTGTGTGTTTTCTTTTACTGCTTTCAGGGTATCCTCCTTTCCGCTGGTGTTAACAACTTGACTTTGCTACGCCTTGGTGTGGTCCGGTTTGTTTACTGACTTATTTACTCTTGTGCTAGGGTTTGCGGGCCTGGGATCCCATATCTGGGATCGAGTCTAATAGCTCGAATCCCTACAGTAAGCGTGCGGGGCAACTAATCAAACGTTATTTCAGGAAACTTCTCGAGAGAGTTTGAAGCGAGTTTTAAACCAATTTCCCTCTCACCTCCTCCACTTGGGTAAGAATGGCGAAGAAGGTTCGCCTAAAGGAACTGTCAGCTTGTGGTGCTTTTAGCCGCCACGTTGGGTTCAGAGTCCACTCCCGTGGTCCCCGGGGGCACAGGCCCGCGGTTGAGTATCGGCCAGGATGCTTGGCAGCCGCACTGTCGTCTGTGTATTTCTCAGCTCAGCTGTTTCCATGGGTGAAATGCAATAAAGGAAAATCAACATGAATCGAGCAGTTAAAAGGAAACCCCCCAAACCTAGCAGGGAAGGTGGTGTCACACAAGTGTGGGACGGTGCGTGAACCAGATGATATGTAGTCAAAGAAAGGTGTTAAAACCGCTCACATTTTACATGGGTAGCGACTTCAGTCTGGTTTATATTATTCTTTTTGTCCTGAGTGTGTGCACGGATAAGGTATCTTTCTTGTATGTATTTTTCAGTATGTCTACGCAGTGATGTCCAAAGCATCGAGCTGAGTGCTGGATAGAGGTCTTTTTTTTTTTTTTTTTAAATCTATAGATGGATTACAATATTAGTAACGCGCTTGTAGAACGGAGATAGTGTATGTGGTCGGCTAAGCTTTTTAGGTTTAGTGGGTAATATTACTGTATGGCAGGGCCCAGCAAACACTTCCTCAAAAGCCCAGATAGTAAATAAAGGTGAGGAACCGACCTCAAGGAACTCCCAATCTGATACGGAAGGAAGCAAGCTTGCAAGTAATTATTCTAACAAAACGCAGTTTGTAAATAAGGTCGATGCTAAAAATATTGGTGATGAAAATACAGTGGGAAGGGTACAGGGCATGGGAGAGAGTGGGAAATAGGAGGGGACAAAAAATGAAGGGGCCAGTGGTTCCCCAAGTACAGTCCACGAGCCAGTATCATCAGTCGGCCTCCCTGGGAGCTTGTTAGAAATGCAGATCCCTGGGCCGCACCCCGGGGCTGCTAAAGCTGAAAGTCCGGGCGTGGGACCTGGACCCAGCGTGCTGGGAGTGCTGACACACACTGGAATTTGTGTGTATCCCATCTAGGCAGTGATCGGCCACCAGCGTCCCATCGAGGGGCGTAGGACAGGCCATTTGGGTGCTCAGGCTGTCCCAGAATTGCTAGAGGCCTGGGGACGGCTCGGACCCTTGTGTTGACGGACCGTTAATCTGTTTTACTTTGCCCGTTAGCATAATGTGTCCAGTTTTTCTTTTATGGATCATGCTTTTGTGTCCCTTCTGATAAGTCTTCGCTTAGCCCCACGTCATGAAGACATTGCCCTTTGGCGCGGGGCCATAAGAACACCCCTTGTGAGTTTCACATAGGCAAAGGCGTCGGTGGCCGACGAGGCAGAAAACGCCATGCTGCCTTCATCTGTGTTCTCCCAGAGGTGGACCCTGGGACCAGGAGCCCGGTGCGGGGTCCTTTGGGAGGGGCGTGGGCAAGTGTGGCTGGGAAAAGAAGGCAGCCATCAGAGGCTGGGCTGGAGGTGCGGGTCACCCAGTGGGCGACCGGAGGCTACCTCTATGCTCTGGGCGCTGTAGGAACCGGAGCTTTGTGTGTCACCGGTCCCCGAGATCATCTCTGGGTTCAGCCAGGGGTATTCACAGGACAGTCTGTGGTTGTTTTCATGGCTGTGCTTGATTATAGCCGGGGAGGGGGGGCTGTAGGGCAAAATCAGCAAAGGGGAAAGGCCCGGTCGTTAGAGCCTCAGTGCTGGGGGTTTCACTGGAGGCTGCTTCCGCCGGCACCCTCTGTCTAGCTCGCTGTCAGAATTCCAGACCTTTAGAGGGAAAGCGGGAGTGTGGCACAAACGACATTATTTGGACAGCCAGTGTACACACAGTGAGCCATTCTTACCACTTCGGGGATGGTGGGAACCCTCTTGAAGTCCAGGTTCCCAGATGCAGGCCTTCCCGAGGAGAGCAGTGTCCGGCCTGCAGTGGCAAATCTTTTCTGTACAGGTGCAAAACATGCCTTGAAGTGATTCCGTTCGAGGGGTGAGGGAGTGGGGGTGTTTCTACACCAGCTCCTGAGAGCCCTCAGGTCCTACCTGCTCCCAGTAATGCACCTCGGGCGTGCCGTGGCTCCAGGGCCATTTTCGGGGGGTCCTGAAACAGGGGTCTCGGGCACGGAGATACTGTCGGAAATCAGCTGCAGCTTATCGGAAGGGTTTGAGGGGTACGGGTAGCATCGGATGCAGTCGTTCTTCTAGAAACTGGGTGAGGACAACAAAGCCTGTACAGGGCAGTTCACGTGCCTGTGGTCGCGCAGTGGTTTTACAACTGTGGGGGAAGCGACCAAAGGCCGGTCTTCCCTGGAACTTCCTTGGGGTGTGGCAGGAACCCGACGCGGGGCTCGAAACCATGAGCCGTGAGTTCGTGACCTGAGCTGAAGTCCGGCGCTTAACGGACTGAGCCCAAGGCGTCTGGAATCTTGAAGCATCAGAGTAGCTAATTAATTGCAGAAACTCTTCTGATTGTAGGATATTATAGAAACCTCAATGTGTGTGTGTGTGTGTGTGTGTGTGTGTGTGTGTGTGTGTGTGTGTGTTAGAAACTACCTTCTCAATTTTCCCAGAGCTTCCAGGTCGAAATGTTGCTAGTGAGGTCCTTTAGTTGCATTTTTAGGGTCTAGTCCATTCATCAATTGATGGACCTTTGGGTGGTTTTCACTTTTTGGCTGGTGGGAATAATGCTGTTGTGAGCATTTGTGTGTTTGTGGACGTGTTTGCAGTTCCCTCCCATGTAAGCCTGGGAGTGGAATTGCTGGGTCATGTGGTGAGTCTGTGTTTGACCTTTCGAGGTGCTGCGAGACTGAAACCACTTTTCTTAACTGAACTTTTTATGGAAGTAAACATCTATCTATAAGAATGCAAAAAGTGTAAGTGTGCACCTCCACGAATTTTTGCAAAGGGAACTCAACTACGTAACCAGCAGACAACTCGAGGAACAGAATGTGACTGGTCCCCAGAAACCTTCTGTGACTTCTTCCAGGCCCCACCCCTACCCCTAAAGGTATCTGCTATCCCATACTCTCACCACAGATTAATGTTGCTGGTTTTGAACTTTATATACATTTTTTAATGTTTTATTTATTTTTGAGAGAGAGAGAGAAAGATTTATATATATATATATATATATATATATATATATATATATATATATATAATCTGAAGCAGGCTCTAGGCTCCAAGCTGTCAGCACAGAGCCCAATGCGGGGCTTGAACCCACAAACCAGGAGATTGTGACCTGAGCTGAAGTTGGATGCTTAACCGACTGAGCCACCCAGGTGCCCCTTGAACTTTGTATAAATGGAATCTTTTACTTCCAGCTTTTGTTCTACATTATGTTGTAAAATCTCTGTCGTTGGGTGTAATTACTGATTGTTCTCTTTGCTGTGTAGCAGCAAACTTTTTCTTTAAAACAAATTTTTTTTTTTAAATTTTTTTTTCAACGTTTATTTATTTTTGGGACAGAGAGAGACAGAGCATGAACGGGGGAGGGGCAGAGAGAGAGGGAGACACAGAATCGGAAACAGGCTCCAGGCTCCGAGCCATCAGCCCAGAGCCCGATGCGGGGCTCGAACTCACGGACCGCGAGATCGTGACCTGGCTGAAGTCGGACGCTTAACCGACTGCGCCACCCAGGCGCCCCTAAAACAAATTTTTTTTAACGTTTATTCATTTTTGAGAGACAGAGAGCATGAGTGGGGAAGGGGCAGAGAGAGAAGGAGACACAGAATCCGAAGCAGGCTCCAGGCTCCGAGCTGTCAGCACAGAGCCCGATGCGGGGCTCAAACTCACGAACCGCGAGATCATGACCCGAGTCGAAGTCGGACGCTCAACCGACTGAGCCACCCAGGCGCCCCAGCAAACCTTTTCTATTAAGGGCCAGATAGTGAATATTTGAAGCTTTGGGGGCCGTGTGGCCTCTGTCAGAACTACTCAGCTCTGCCCTTGCCACACGAAAACAGCACGAGACAATACACAAATTAACAACTGGGGCTGTGTTTCAATAACGCTTACTTTGTGGACACCGAAACCGAATTTCTTACAATCTTCGTTTGTCACATAATATCATTCTTTTGTGTTTTGATGATTACAAAAATGTAAAAGCCATGCTTAGCTGGTGAGCCGTGCAAAAGCAGGCGGTGAGCTGGACTTGGGCCACGGGATGATGCATTTTGCCAACGCCTGTTCTGTAGCGTTCGATTGTGGGACTAAGCCCTGATACATTTTTCTCCTCTACTGTGGACGGGCTTCTGGGTGCTTTCCCACTTGGAGCCGTTACGCGTGGTGCTGCTGTCATGTTTTACATGCACACGTAAGATGTGGTTGGAGACCTTCCGCCGTCCCTTCCTCCCTCAGCCCGGCAGTGACCTGGTGCCGTAAGAGCCTGGTAGTTCTTTCCCAGATCAGACCACGTTGCCTTATTGGCCGACTTCCCTATTAGCGAATTCCCAGATGACTTGGGCAGATGGAACGGAGACTCGTAACTCAGATTAAGAGGTGAAAACCCTCCAAGCGGCAAGGAAGGCTGGTCCCCACGGGGGTGAGTACCCGAAGATTCCTCCCGCAGTGTGGACGCGCTAGAAACTGCCACTGAAACCTCCCGGGCTCATGAGCCTTTCCGGCAGGCTGTCCTTGCCACCTTTCTCCTCGCTGTCCCCTTGTAGCGACCGAGCTGACGTTCAGGGGTTAGCAAATGTTTCCTACGAAGGGCCAGTGGGAAATGTTTTCAGCCCTGCGGGCCTTACCGTCTCTGTCGCAGCTGCTGCACTCGGCTGCGGTAGGGCGAAGCAGCCCCAGACGGTGGGTAAAGGAAGGCGTGCGGCCGTGTGCCCTTAACACTTTATTTACAGAAACAGGCGGTGGGCTGGATCTGGCCTGCGGGCTGTGGTTTGCCAGCCCTTGCTTTGTGCCCCGAGCGTTCCTGGGCACGAGCTAGCTCCCAGACCCCTGTCCACGGTACCGGAGCTACCAGCCGACCTTTACCTACCAACGGGAGTCAGCAAAGAAAGCATCGTGATCCCCTGGGAGAGGGACAGAGATAAGTAGGCGACCGAAATGCCCGTCAGCGGATGAATGGGCGAAGGCGACGTGATGTGTACCTACAGTGGCGTTTGAAAAGGAGCCCTCCCACGCGCAGCCACACGGGTGAAATAAGCCAGTCACAGAAAGACAAATACTGCATCGTTTCATTTACAGGGAGTCAGACTCACAGAAGCAGAACGTAGCAGTGGTTGTCAGGGGCTGGGGGGGAGCGGACATGGGGGGGTTTGTGTATAAAGTTTCAGTTACGGAAGACGAAAAATATCTAGAGATCTGCTATACAACATTCTTCACAATAATGTGCTGTACGCTTAAGATTTGTTAAGAGGGTGGCTCTTGTGTTGTTACTGTTTTAAACATCATTTAAAAAAAAACAAGAAGAGCCGAGCATGCTTTGGGGTTGCCAAGGAGGAAGCCCTCAAATCCCTCTGGGGACATTAGTGCACGTTGCCCAGAGACAGTGAAACAGAACAGGATTCTGGAGGGTGAATAGAAGCTTTCCAGTCAGAGGGCAGGAAAGCCGTTCAAGGTAGAGGAAACGGACGTTCAAATGTATGGGTTTCTGCGTGACGTTTTTGGTCAGACATGCTGATAATCCTTATTAGCCTAGGATGGGGTGTTCTATGTTCAGTCAGGCCTTGGTTATACCTGGGTCAGAACCCGTCATTCTTCATCTCGATCTGGGTGATTTCCTGCCTTCATTCACCTTGGAGAAACCGTTTTGTTATTGCCGACACCCAACTATGCAAAGTGCGGGTTTCCTTAACATTTTACAGATCCCTGTTTTGAGGGTGAGCCGACCCATCCAGAGCTGTGTTCGACATCGACGTCCTAAGTTATGTCACCGAGAGTGTCACAGTTAACACATGCTTGTGTTCGTCGGGCCCTGGGTGAAGTGAGTGTTACTGGACACGGTCCGTTGTTGTCATCTGCTGTCGAACACTTTGACCCTGGCCCCTTGGAGTCGTCCTTCCGGAAGACCAAACCTAGATACCTTCTTGCCTTAAAGGACTGCACCTAGATCTTTTATGCTTCCAGAGCCCCTTTGTAGGTAAACAGGGTCGCGTGGGAGAGATGTTACTTTGTCAGGCCGCGGCTGCCTCCAGCTGGAGGTGTTTTATCAGCCGGTCCTCATCCCGTCCCGTCCCCGGGGCTGGTCTGCGATGCCACAGCTCGCTTATCTGCCTCATTCCTCCTCTCCCTCGAGCCCAAGTAACAATGTTAAACACTGTTAGGACGCCGCCACGTGACAGGCTCTTCAAAAAGCCCGGTGGCTTGGAACAATAACCGTTTGTGCTTCTCACAGTCTGTGGGTGGGCTGGGTGATTTGATTGGGCTAAACTCAGCTGATCTTGGCTGGGCTCGCTCATCGATCTGTGCCTGGCTGGGCCTCGGTGACCTAGGACGGCCTCAGCCAAGATGACCCAGCTCTCCATTCCGTGCGGTCTCTCAGCTTCCAGCATTCTAGCCTAGGCTCCTTCCCGTGACAGAGGTGGAGGTAAAAAAAACAAAAAAAAAAAAAAAAAAAAGCAGAAGCTTCATCACCTCTTGGGATCTAGACTGAGCACACGTGCATGCTGTCACTTCTGCCACATGTCACAAGGCCGGTGCAGAGTCACCGGGTGGAGAGATGGACTCCACGTCTTAACAAAGAGGACCTGTGAAGTCCCCTTGAAAATGTGGTAGATACACGGAGGGGTAGAGAATATGACCTTTTTTGCAGTCAGCCCACTGCGTAGATCAGGGATCGGCAAACGCTTTCTGTACGCGGCCGAAATACTGAACATTCTAGGCTTTGTGGGCCATACTGTCTTCGCCATGACCGCTCAGCTCTCGTAATGTGAAAACAGCCATAGACCCTACCTAAACGACTGGGCACGGCTGTGTTCCAGCCGCAGTGTGCTGAGCCCTGACCTAGATGATCCAGACCGAGTAGGAATCTCAGATCCAGGTTCCAGGATGTTGTCCTTCCTGAAACCATGGCCTTGAAGCCATAAGCATAGGTGTCATGTGCCAGCAGAAGCACTCTTCTTGGAGAGAAGAAATGAGAACAGGTGAGAGGAGCGGGGCTCCCCGCTGAGGTACAGATGACTGTTGGCATCCATTTGGGGCTGTTCCTTGAACCATGATGAACTTATGGAGGTTAAGTTTATTTCTCAGCAAGTCCTTGGAGTTCGCTTCTAGTTGCTCTCATGTTTGGCTGGACTCTCATTCCTTACCCATCCATGTCTCCCACCTGGATTCCAGATAGAATTCTTTCCATTTTTCTAACCTGGATGCCCTCTTCTCATCCCCCCCCCCCCCGGACCCTCCTGTCTTTCCTAATAATCCCAGTGTCAGAAGTGACCTCACCACCTCCTTCTGGGCTCCCACAGAAGACCCCAACTAGATCCCGTTTATTTTCCTTTACCGGCTGTGTGTCTGATTGTCACGACCATGACCTACTCCATCAGAATTTAAAGGTGGTGACTGTTCTCAAGAGTGACTTTTTGATTCAACCCTGATTGCCTGGAGTTGTTGCTTGACTACAGATTTGGTTAAGCTTCAGGGAACACGAAGTCCCTTTTTAATAGAATGTTCGAGTCTCTGCTCTCTTATTTTTCCCATCAGAGATTTTCTTTGCCACATATAATACAAAGCTGTTACCACCTTGTTTTTGTAGAAATGAGAATGAGATCTTTGCTTTCTAATTTCACTCCTTCCTTTTTATTATTGGTTGCTACTGACTTATGCAACATGATTCTTCCCTGGGTACCCATCAGCGGGTATAGTTTTCAGCTTGGCATAGCTCAGACCTCAAACTTTTAAAGTTTTAAAGCAGCCGAGTTGCACAGACGGTCAATAAATCACTCACTATTGCTACTTTATTGCTTGTAAGGTGATTACCCCACTTTGCCCATAGCGACTTTTCCATTTGATTAAAACGCAGTTAGTTTCATCAGGTCGTGGTTGAGTCCTCCAGATATAAAAAGACATAAAGCAATGAGAGACGCCTATGCTCAAATATTTTTATAACTACCCTTTGCCTCTTTAACCATCTACTCCAGCACTTTTGTGGTCCTCGCCCTATAATTCAAATTTCCATGCTCTTCGCCAAAGTAATTTTTATTTAGTGCTTATTCCAACCTCTTGTCTTTGTCAGAGCGTATTATTTTTTCTGCTAACTGGTGGGGAGCGTTGGTCCTGCTGCAAAGCATTTTCTGCGTCTCAAATGAGCTCCTACGTGATCTGTAAATCAGGCTCTGATGGTGGTATAACGTGGAAGGTGTCTTGGGGGCCAGGATGGTGGGAGTGGAATTGTTATCTTAGGCAGGAAGAAGAGAAACTCTCCGCCCGGCTACCGTCCTGGCAGCCCGAGCCCTTTTGACTGTATTTTAAGAAAAATTAAAAGTGAGTGCCTGTATCCAGAGCTTCTGTGCCCAGGGGGCGTGCGGCCAGCCTGGCCCGGCTCTTGGCCTTTATTGTCTGTTTGGGCTGCTGTGATCAAGTCTCACAGACTGGGGGGCTTACAGACAATAGACACTTAGGTCTCGCAGTTCTGGAGGCTGGAAGTCTGACGCTCGGGGGCCAGCCCGGTGGGTGTGAGTCTTCCCTTGTCGGTCTCCGTGGGACCCCCCCCCCCCCAGGGCCACCGCCCTCTGCAGCTCACCCTGGCTTCCTGGCATGCTCGCCAGCATGCCACATCTGTAGTGACGACCACAGAGGCTGCCTGCCTGCGTGGTCTCCTCCATCTCACGAGAGGACCAGTCACTGGTTTGGTTCCAGGGATTCGATTGTGAGCGGCGCGCCTCCGCCCTGCTTCCCCTCCAGTGCTCTCGTTTGGATGGCTCCCTCGCTTCCGCGGTACTTGAGGTTTTCCAGAAATGCGGGTGGCCGATCCTCGTGATTTGCGGGTCTGCGTCTGCGCATCTGCCTACTCGCTAAAACGTACCTGTAAGCCTTGCCCCCCAGCCCCCGCGCGTGCCTCTGTCCCGGTTACTCACGGACGTGTGCGTGTGCAGAGTGGCGAAAAGTCTGAGTCCCCAGAGAGGCGCGTTCCCAGCCCCTCCGTCTGATTTCAGCTCCCAGACTAGAAACGAGTGTCCTTTGCCCGGACTGTTTCGTGCCAGGGTTTTCACATTTTTGTGCTCTTATTATGGGTAATTGTGCTGTTGGCAATGGCCCCGAGATGCGGTGCTCCTGGTGTTTCCATTTGGAAAAAGGCTGCAGCGTGCCTTGTGGAGAAAAGACATTTGTCACACACGCTTCGTCCAGGCACGACTTGTCGCGCTGTCAGCCGCGACTTCAGTGTTAAAGAATCAGCAACATCTATTCGGTAAGATATCCTTAAACAGGAACACAGAAAACAAGGTTGTAGATTGACCCGTTCACAAAAATGCGACCTCGTTTGCCAAGATGATGCTTGCGGGAGCCTAACCCCACCTAACGCTTTGGGACGTTGCCTCCGTGCTCACCAGTTTGGAGTTCATGGTGCCTTTACAGAACATAACGACCGCGCGTGACAAAGGAAAAAGTACATGTGGATGATTCTGCCGTGTCTGTGCAGATGTCCTGCATGATGGTTTTAATCACAGGTTCTCTCTCCCAGGTGTAACTAGCATGGTCAATGCAGGAGCGATGAGTGGTTCTGGAAACCTGATGGATTTCCTCGATGAGCCATTCCCTGATGTGGGGACATATGAGGACTTCCACACCATCGACTGGCTAAGGGAAAAGTCACGGGACACCGACAGACACAGAAAGGTAGGTGGCCTTCCTAAAAGACATATTGAAGGGGGACGCTTCCTGAGCTGAGGTTAGGGTCACATGTCACATGCTGGGCTACGTTCTAAAAAAGAGAAGGGCTAGTGGGAGAGGCAGAGATGTGGACAGATAATGACGGTATTAGGTGCTCGGGGTGGGGGGCTGTGTCATACAGAGGTATGGTGTGGGGGGCAGGGAGGGGACTCCGGAACCAGACAAGTCAGGCACATCGTGCCCTTGGCCCCTTTAGGCGGGGTGACTTTTGGGGTGCCGTTTCGGGACCCTGGTTTCTCTTCTGCGAGGATGGAGGTCATTCGGCGTAAACACCGAATGAGGTGTGTGTGTACGAAAGCCCGTATTTCAGGGCCTGGCGTCCAGCGGGCAGTCAGCCCATAGGTCAGCGGCCACGGCGAGGTGGTATCGGGGCCGTGTGATCATTCGGGAGGGACGGTCAGGGAAGGGTGTTTTAGAGAGGGTGACCTTTCACTGGGGTCTGGAAGGATGACTGGGAGTTTGCTAGGCGGAGAAAGAGGAAAGGGTTCCCAGGTCAGGAGCGGCCCTTTTTCGCGTGGCGGAGGCGTGGCAGAACCCGGCGCCGTGGGTGGTTCCGGCGGCTCGGAGGCCCGGCGGAGGGTTCCCAGAAGGGAAGACCTGAGTCTGGTGGCACTGGCCGTGGAGCCGCGCTGGGGGTGGTGGCCAAGGAGGCCGCGAAGAGGGGGTTGGGTTTCCTCTTCCGGGTCGCGGTCGCGGCCACGGAGTGCGAGAAAGATGCGTCGCAACGGGAGACGCGGGAAGGAAGCTCGGAGATCAGCTGGGGGGAAAGAGGAAGAAGGTGCGACCGAGGGCAGTGAAGTGCGGGCGGCGAGAGGCTCCGGGTCAGGAGTTCGTCAGGGGAGCCGCCGACGGGGATTTGGGGCGGGTCTCGGGGGCGGGCGGGGAGCGGAGGCCGGGACGAGGCCCGGCCGCGGGTTCGAAGCGGACGAGGCCTCTGTTGGCGGGAGGGAGGAAGAGGGGAGCGGCCGGCGGGTTCCGCGGGAGCCGCTCCGAGTGCGCGCCGTTGACGTTGACGCAGCCCGCGGCTGGGGACGGTTGGCAGGTGGGGGGCGCCCTGCGGCTCCGGGGTGAGGTCGGGGCTGCGGGGGCGTCGGGGGCTCGCGGGCGGGCGCCGAGGGGTCCGAAGCGGCCGAGGCGGCCTGCGTGCGGAGACGGAGAAGGTCCCTCGGGGCGCAGACGGGGCGCCCGTGACAGACGCTTCGAAGAGGCACGTAGAGGCGGCGGAGGGGAACCGGCGAAGTGGCCGCGAGCGAAAGGAGGGAGAGAGTGGCTGGCGAGGTGGCGGACGGGCCCTCGGGGACGGCACCTTCCCGGTAGGCGAGGGGTGTCCCGTCGCTGCACCAGCGGCGGGAGAAGGGGAAGAGACACGTGTGGGGGTGCGGCGGGGTCAGAGGATGGCTTGGCCCCTTGGTCCCCGGCAAGGAGGAGGGCGGGAGACGGGGCGGCCGGACTCCGGCCCTCGGGCCCTGTCGGGCACCAGAGTGTTCCCAGAACGCGGCCACGCACGCCGCTTCGCCCCTTCGCGTATGCGTTCCTCGCGGCTCCTTTCGTGCCACTGTCGCACGGCCAGGTGGTCGTGCCAGGGGCCCGCCGGGCCGCGGAGCGCACGGTCTTTCCAGAAGATGCTGTGAAGGCTGCCGAGAGGAAGGCGTCCCAGGAAGGCGGGGCTCTGTGAAGGGGGAGCAAAGGTGACCCGTGCGGCTCATTCGGCTCATTCGGAGTTCTTACTCCTAACGTTCACCCTGGGAAAGAAGCAAAGGAAATGAACTCGTTGAAGGGGTTCTTTGGCGAGCAGACCTTACAGTGTAAGTGAAAGCAGGAATTCTTGTTTTTATTTTATTTATTTTTAATTTTTTTTTAACGTTTATTTTTGAGAGAGAGAAAAGAGAGCACGAATGGGGGGCGTGCAGAGAGAGAGGGAGACGGAGAATCCGAAGCAGGCTCCAGGCTCTGAGCTGCCAGCATAGAGCCCGACGTGGGGTTTGAACCCCACGGACTGTGAGATCATGAGCTGAGCTGAAGTCGGACGCTTAACCGACTGAGCCACCGAGGCCTCCTGTCATTCCTTTTTTTAAATAAGGTTTATTTCTTTACCTTTGAGAGAGGAGAGAGCACACGTGCGCACGAGCAGGGGGGAGGGGCAGGGAGAGAGGGGCCTCCGACTCCTGAGCCGTGAGATCACGCCTGAGCCCAAACCAAGAGTTCGATGCTTAACTGTCTGCGGCACCCGGGCCCCTACCCCCACCCCCCAGCGGTAATTCTTATTGAAAGTGGTGACGATGAATTCATGCCTCCCTTCGAATGGCTTCTGAATAATCAAAGATCGAATCACACTACGGAAGGTTTTTTTAATGAAGTGATTTTCGGGGTGGGGGGGGGATTCTAATTCTTTGGAGACTGCTATGGCATCCTTGTCACCCTGTGAACCAGAAAGCCCATTCTGTCATCGTGCTGGGCAACCGAAAGGATATCGTCAGTGGGAATTTTGTTGCTTAATCACACTCATTTTCTTAGGCACCCGTTTCCCAAGGAAACCGTTCCTCGGCAGGAAGCATGGGTTACAAAGCGTATCCAGATGAACCACTGTGTCTTTTTGTTTCTAGATAACCAGCAAAAGCAAGGAGTCCATATGGGAGTTCATCAAGAGTCTGCTGGACGCCTGGTCAGGATGGGTGGTGATGCTGCTCATTGGCCTGCTGGCGGGTATGTGGAGGGCACGCGGCGGACACGTGGAGGGGCAGGAGGTCCTCCTGGGCGGAGCTGGAGGTACCAAAACCCAAATCGACAACTGTCTGGGACGGTATCCCGAAAAAGAAGCGATCCTCTCTTACCCGTCGAGGCTTTTCTTACTTGAAATACCTAGGAGCAAAATACACGACCACACGTTTCACGTGACGCGTGCCATCAGTAAGGCAAGACCCCAAGGCGTGGGCCCGAGTGCCGTCACTGGAAAGCTGTAATTAGAGAGCTGGTAGCCGCTTCTGCACCGCACGGTCGTTCGTTGCCGTAGTGGATTTTATCGAAGGCACGTTGTATGACAGAAAGTGTGGGAGCACTTTGATCTCTAAAAACCAAACCCCATAGGAGGGAGGTGTTTACGGATACTGGCAGGCCCTGGAACGAATTGTACACATCCTAAAGATACTCAGGATAATTCCAGCCCCCCGCGGGCTGTGGACTAGGCCCAGGGGAGATACCTGCAGGCCGACGTTGCTATGACCCTCAGGGACTCCGGGCCCTTCGTTTTATAATCCCGTCACCCTGCTGCCAGCGGGAGGTGTCCAGAGTGAAGGGATGAGTATCTGGAGGGGACAGCTGCCCTTTGAATGTCACAGGTACCAGCTCTCCGTGGAAATTGTTTCCTGAAACTTAGTTCCTTTTAGGAGGCTGTGAAGGTTAACGTCTGAGAATGAAATATCTGAGCACACTAAGAGATGCCCTTGATAAAAATCACCTGCCTGTAATATCCTCATAGTTGTGGTTATAGGATCGATCAGAGGATCACTAGAATACAGGCCGAATGTAGTAAATGTTCTAAAAAAGAATCTTAAGGGGGCATAGATACACATTTTCCGATTACAGAGGATTTTGATTTCTGGGCATTCTTTCATTTATTCCATATTCAGTTGTGGGAGAGGCTTGGTTGCCAGGGAGGGGCTCCATTGGCCTTGGCCTGTCCTAAAGAGCCCAGACTAGTGTGGAAGGGGGGGCTCTTTCCCTCTGGTCACGGTGGCTGTCCATCCATTTCCCTAATTTTAGCCTCCCTTTCCCGGGGGCATCCCCTGTATAAAATGGCAGCAAGGCCAGCGGGGACTTTGATTTCACGGATATACGGTGTTTCTGATTTCACGGATATACGGTGTTTCGCCACCAGCTTGTTTGACTGCTTCCACGAAGACCTTTGAAAGTGGGCAGGGTAGGAATTTGCTGTGAATTTTGACGTCTTTATGTAGAATAGGTGTATGAAGCTGTATACTGTATCATTATTCTTGCCTTGTGGGAAGGACAAGTAAATAGAGGAAATGAGGAAATCCGGAATAGATACTCCAGCATCTTCCCAGGGCGCACAGCGCAGCATGGATTTATTGGCGAACGTAAGAGCCTGATTGGGCTCTCTTTAACCAATCTGACACTGCCCGGTTGGTTTCACTGCCAGCCCAATTTTTGTCAGTTGTTTCAGGAAGAATCACCTGGGGAATGAAAACAAAAATTCTGCTGCCTGGGCTTCAAGGAAATAGGATCCCTGGAGATGGTGCCCTAGCATTGGGTAAAGCCCCTCTCCTCTCTTTCTCCCAGCCCCCTCTACCTGCGATTCTAATGTGCAGCTGGGGCTGAAACCCCCCTGGCGAAGCGCGATCCCTTGGACACACCAGCAGACAGATCTAGGAGGAAGGCGAGAAGGGGATGATACTGGCAGTGAAGGTGGCCTTGAAGGGAAAGTCAGCAAATTGTGTCCCGTTCACTTTTCCGTTCCCCCGTTGTTCTGACCGTGGGGGAGGACTCAGGGGTCCCACTGCCGGGCCTGGCCTCTCCTCAGCGGCGCCCTGGGCATCCTGTTTCAGCTCCCATTATGGGGAGGCCTGAGCAGCGTCGCCTCTACAGGGCGTTTATCAGGAGTCACCACTGGGTGTCGCTGCTGTTCCACCGAAGGAAGCTGAGCCGCACAGCGCGGGCCAGCCCGCCGAGTCCGCCCGGAAGGTTGGAGGAGGGATAAGGTGATCACAAATGAAAGAATAGTGACGAAATTCGGGGGGAATCCTTGGGTCTTGCCCTTGGGTATCTACTGGACCCCTCCCTCACCTTCATTAGGCCTTCGTTCAAGTGTCCTCTTCCCTTGAGGCATTCCCCGACCACCTTTCCTAAAAGTCCTCTCTCCCTCTCTCAGCCTTGCCCCAGTATGCGTGCGTGTGCGTGTAAAACCTTCATTAAGACATAATTCACATCTTGTACAATTCACCTTGTTAAAGTGTGCACTCGAGTGGTTTTTAGCGTATGCAGAGTTGTAAAACTGTCACCGCTATTTTAGAACGTTTTCGTCAGCCCCCAGAAGACCTCCATACCCCTTAGCTATCAAGCCCCAGTGCCCCCAGCCTCCTCCCAGCCCTAGGAAGCCCCGGATCTACTTCCCGTGGCTATACGTTTGCCTCTCGCGGACATTTCACGCAGCGGGATCCTACCGTATGTGGTCCCGCGGTTGGTGTCCTTCACTGGGCATCACGTTTCGGGGTTCGCCCTGTCACGCGCGTCAGTGCGTCACCCTTTCTTGTTGCCAAATGCTGTTCCATCGTGTGGATAGACCGCATTTTATTTGTCCGTGCGGCAGTATGGGCGCGTGGGTCGTGTCCACTTTTCGACTGCTGAGAGGAGTGCTGCTGTGAACATTCGTGTGCGAGTCCTTGCACGGACTATGTTTTCCTTTCTCCCGGGTGGACACCTTGCAGATGGCTGTTTTCCAAAGTGGCTGCACCGTTGTAACGTGCTGGATTTTTCTCTCTAGCATGTCCCACCTGCCATCGGAGCCCCCGATTCACTTACTTCTTTTGTCCAGTGTCTTTCCCCCCATGATGTGCAGTTCCACGAAGGCAGGGACCTGAGTCTGCCTCGTTCACTGCCATATCCCCAGGGCGTGGACCAGGGACTGGTGCGAAGGGAGGAGTGAATGGCTGGACCGGGGTTTTCTGGTTTTCGTTCGTTTATTTATCGCACTCTGGATGTATAGTTCGCGCCGTGTCCCCAACACAGATACAACAATGGACAAGCCACTTGCGGACATAGAGCGGACACAGAGTCTGGACATCTGGCCGTGGCATGCAAACCACACAACAGGATCTCCACCCTCCCAGCCCCATTTATGGACTAGACACTATACACACACATACACTCATCACACACACACTCATGTTATCAGGATGTGACCGGTATGGTGATGGGGGAATGCCTGGGAGGTACGCCTAGCCCAGACCTAGGAAATCAGGGAAGGCTTCCCGAAGGAGGATGTAAATACTGACTCTGGAAGGTCAGTAGGAGATTGGCGGGTGTGGGAAGGACAGTGCTGGCTGAGGTGGCGCAGAGAGGAGAGCCTGGTGTGCTCCATCCAGGAACATGGTGTGGGCAGTGTGGCGGTTAGCGATGGAGAGAGCTGAGGCTGGAAAGGTATGAGGGGCCAGCTGTTCGGGTCTGCTGCCTGCTAAGGATTCAGGCGTTCTCCTGAGAACAGGGGGCGGCTTTCGGTGTAACAGGAGAAGAGCAGGGAAGGGTGAGCCGTGTCGCAGGTGTGCGGACGCCTTCGGTGTTGATGCAGGTGGGGAGGCGGTATTGAGATAAAGATCTAGTAATAGTTTGCAAAATGTAGCGGCCTGAAAGTCTTCCCTGCCTCTGTAAAAGACTCTAGAATGGGTTATTCTGGAAGGAGACCCAAAGGTAGGCTTCCGCGGCCCACCGCACACTCTCTGTTATCTCACTTCCATCGGAGTTCAAAGCAGTTATTTACTCAGATAGATCCACACGGTCCCTTATCCGTAATTTTAAAAATCCGGGAAAGTCCTAATAGGTGCGATTTTCCAAGTTTGGTTCCCATTTGGTGGCAAAACGGTGCTTAAACGATGAGGCTGGTATAGTCATTATGCCTCCGTTTTCTCTGAATCGTCAGGTTGGCCTGAGACAGGTTAATAATGTGTGTGATCCCAGCCTCGTGCCCCAGAAGCCGCTGAGGGGGTTGCATCATTTACAGGG
The DNA here is from genome assembly GCF_007474595.2 of Lynx canadensis. Lineage (NCBI taxonomy): Eukaryota > Metazoa > Chordata > Mammalia > Carnivora > Felidae > Lynx > Lynx canadensis. Next base: position 6,885,904 of record NC_044321.2, read on the forward strand.
CACAGGTACCGTGTTTCTAGACTTTGGAAGGGGTGAATTCTGAAAGCTGCTTGGCCCCGGTGGCTTGTGGTGACCTAAGACCTGCCTGACCGTCAGTCCTGCGGGATTTAAGGCACGCAGGCGGCACGGATCGTTGTCCTCTGCTCGTCACCGGCCTGGGCGCTGCTTGCCCACGCCGTAAGTGCTCAGGAGACCCGACGATCGATGAAAGAAACTTTCTCTACGTGTTCCTTCTGCTGCATGTTCATCTCCTGGTCCGGCCGCGTCTCTGCGTGGGCCCCGGGCCCCGTGTTCTCCTGCGTCATCACAGGGCGACTCCTCTAAGGGGCTCTCGCTGCTTCTTCCAGGCACCTTGGCTGGGGTCATCGATCTCGCTGTCGACTGGATGACCGACTTGAAGGAGGGGGTCTGTCTGTCTGCCTTCTGGTACAGCCACGAGCAGTGCTGCTGGACGTCCAACGAGACCACTTTTGAGGACAGGGACAAGTGTCCCCTGTGGCAGAAATGGTCGGAGCTGCTGGTGAACCAGTCAGAGGTGCGTTTCTGGGGAGGGTCCTGGCTGGGAGCGGCCGCTGTTCCACGGGCGCTTGGGAACCTGGGCCTTCTGTGACTGTACTTTTACCTCCAAGTGTCTGTTCCGGCAGCCGTTGGTGCTCAATACCACCAGTGCGGCTTGGCTTTTCCCAGCTCTGATGTGCAAACCGAAGTTGGAAAAGCCTTCCGTACTGATTCGTGTGCATGGTATACGTAGGCGTTCGTAAAAGCCTTGTTATTTTTCTTAGCAGAGTGGTCTGTTGATCGTGCTGCAGAAATAGGGTTGCTTTTTATACCTTCTAATAAAAGAAGTTACCTTTTTTTTTTTTTTTAACAATACCAGCTTCAGTGAGATATAACTCACCTCCCATATGGCTTGCCCGTTGAAAGCGTGCAGCCCACTGGGTTTTAGAATATCCGCAGCGTTGTGCTGCATTAACCACAAAATAATTTCACAACATCTTCATCATCCCCAAGGAAACCCTGCACCCCTTAGCAGTCCCTCCCCATTCCTCCCAGCCCTCCAGTCAGAAGCAACCACTCCACTGACCTTTCCGTCTCTAAGTGGAATCGTACAATACGTGGACCTTCGTGTCCGACTTCCTTTGCTCGTATGAGGGTTTCAGGGCATCCGCCTCCTCGCCCGGTTTTGATTGCAGCCACCCTGGCAGGTGCGAAGTGCTATCTTGGTGGGGTTCAAGTTCTCGTCTTCCAGTGCGGTTCACGAGTGCATCGCAGAGGGTGCTTCTGGGCCTTCTCTGATGGGAGTGTCCCAGCACAGGGGACTTAGAGCTTCAGATCTGTATGCATGTGTCACTGACAGATTGGAAACCCAGGTCGGGGGGCGCTGGGTCGGCAAGATTCACGTTAGGGGTAACTCGGAGACGTTCAAGCTAGAACTATTTTTGGAAGATGGATGTGATTTATCCCTTTTCTCCCCCCCCCAACCCCCTCCCACGCACTCCCCCCTCCCCTCCCCCCCCCATGTACTTGCCACAGCTGAAGCGATGTGGAATGCACTTGGCCATTTTGCTAAACCTCCTTCTCAGCGGAATTGAAAATTAATTCCTTCCAATCTGAGAGGTAGACAGGGATCTTGAAATCTCACACGTTCTCAGTGCTCTCCGTGACGTCCAAAAATAAATTCTCTCCTTGGGTTGATGGGAGTGGGCAGGCGATATTGGCTGGACACCGTATTTTATTTCTTCTCTCCTCCTTGCAGTATGGTTTTTTTTGGGAAATATGGCCGTCTATCTTTTCATCCGTTTCTAAGATTTATGCTTTGATTCAAAGAATGACTGTTACCAAGAGTGAGAAGTTATTTTTGGTCTCAAAAAAGCACATTTTTAAGTGGGTGAAATGTATTCTTCGGTCCGATTTCTCTTGCCTCGGGTGTGAATATATGGGATTGTAAAGGCCAGAACGGTCTCCTGGAACGTGGTTTTGCATTTAATAGGCGCACATGCGGCCGTATCCGTGGCCTGACTCCTAGGTGACCTCGCTTTCCTTCGCCCCTCACTTGAGTGATCCAGATGGTGGCAAGCAGCTGAGGCCGAGAGAAGTGTCTCCACCCGGCCAACCAGGTCCTCAGCATCAAAGACCCCAGACCGTGTGTTTGGTTCAGAAAGCCAGCCTTCATTCATCAGATAATTTGGAATAAATGGTTCAAGGGGTTATTCTGAAGGAGATGAACATGCATTTTTCCCTCTAAGAGCGCCTGGAGAGCGTGTCGCGGCGCACTTTGCTGGGCCCCACCTCGGGTGCGTGTGACTCGGCAGCCCCGGGGCGCGGCCCGAGAACCTGCGTCCCGCACGCGGGCTCAGGTGATGTGGATGCTGCGGGTCAGGGGACCACAGCCGGGTGGCTGCATCCTGCAACATCGGACAGAGCCTCCGGGGTCGCCAGGGCAGACTTCTGGGCGTCCCGCCTTCCCCTGCCCGCGGCGGGCGAGGGGGAAGGCCCCGTGACCTTGGCGGTTCCCCGAGTGCTGAGGGTTTCGCCCCGCGGAAGGTGTGTGGGCACAGCTCCTGGACGAACGCCCGGTGCGGTGTTTGTGTGTACCTGCCGTAGCAATGGCAACAGCTGATAAAACCAACGCTGGCCTTTTTGTTGACACGGGACCGGATGGGAAGCTGGCCGATGCCTTCAAAGCTCCCGCTGTGCCCTCTGCACGGAGGGGGCGGGCGGGCGCGGCGCTCAGGTTGGTGACGGCTCATCTTTCTTTCTTGTTTTGTGTCTGTCGTCTAGGGCGCCAGTGCTTACATTCTGAATTACCTAATGTACATCCTGTGGGCATTGCTGTTTGCGTTTTTGGCCGTCTCCCTGGTGCGCGTGTTTGCACCATACGCCTGTGGCTCGGGTATACCAGAGGTGAGTGCTGGCTGGATTTCTTCTGTGCCGATAATAAGCCTGGCAAACACTTAACATAGCACCTAGGTGCCAAGCATGTGATCTCTGTTAACTCATTTAGTCCTTACGGTGAGACGAGGAGGTAAGGTCTGCTATTTTGCCCTTGAGAGTTAAAGAAACTGAAGCACAGAGAGGTTAAGTAACTTGCCTGAGGTCACGAAGCTGGTTAGCAGCAAGTTGAACCCAGCTGTCTGGCTTAGGGATTTATGCTCTATATTCAGGATTTATGCTCCATTGCTTCTCAGATGATTAAATTCTTGTCTTTGCAAGCCAGGCATAACTCTCACAGCCTGTGGAATCGGAGTTAATTAACCACATACATAAGTGTGGCACTTCAGAAACTTGTAAGTGCACCTGTGACATAATGTGAGCAGAGACAGCGATGGACGTTTGTTACCCAGAAAGTTCACTGATGAGTCAACTCTCTTGTGGGTCAACTCCCTTGCCCTGTTTTGCTCTTCTGGTGACACGGTAATAGCGATCCTTAAAAAGCTTAATTCTGCATTCAGCGCATGCACTGTGAACGCACCCTTGTGGGCTCAGAGTTCTTACGTCTTTTTGCATTTTCGTGTAACCAAAGTGTAAGGGAAGTGACCTCATCGATCAGGAGGGATGCTTGAGATTAAACTTCCCACCTAGGAGGATCTGCTGGCTAGAATAATGAGAGTCGGGCTAATTCCCCAAAAGCCCAGTTGCTGAAAATTTTGGCCAGAAATAAGTTCACCAGTTCTTATGTTATCACTACCATCGATGCAGTTCCGTTTTCCTTCAGGCTGGTGCTTCGGCAACGCCCCTAGGTGGTGGGGATGGTGAGTTTAAAGATGTGACCGATGATGGCAACGGCCCCACGTTGGTCCCTGCTCCCCTGCGCCCACATTCTTTGCTGGTATTTGCCAGCACTGCCGCTGTTCCGGGCGGTTCACGGAAAGGGCTGGAGTAATTGAGAGACTGCCGAAAGAAAAGCGCGACATCGTCCCGTTCCGGGAAAGAGAGAGAGAAGAAAAAGACCTGATGCGTCATGTTGACTTTTTGACGGTTTGTATTAACACGTTACCGCAGGAACCTGAAAGGCAATCCAGTCGTGCTGCAGCGCGACACGGGCGTCCCTACAGCTCACGGGGCCGTGCGGAATCGCACGAGAGAAACCACAGCACTCGTGGGGAAGATGGCTCCAGGAGCACAACACGCAGAAACTCCGTCAGCGACACGTATAGAAAAGACAGAAACCCAGTCGAAACAGTAGCCCGGCTTCCACGTGTTAAATGGTGAAGAAATCTGTACTCGCCACTGAGCGTGTGACCTGGTAGACGTTGGAGGCACGTGCCGCGTGTGTTTTGTGCGCTCCCGCCGCGTTTCTCCCAGCTGAAATTGTGCATAAACAGACGCGAAATTTGCATTATGCTCAAGTTCTTCCCTAATGCATGAGTCACGTTGGAACAAATTTGTGTTTTCAAAACGAGCGCTGTGACCGAACCGACTGTGTTGTATTTGGTGTCTAAGAGCTGACGCACCCCAGATGACAGAAAGAGCAGACTGGTGTTGGCCTCTCGGTTTTATGATCCCACTGCCCGATGGTAGGCTGTTTGGTTTTTTTTTTTTTTTGTTTTTTGTTTTTTTTTTTGACCCAAGTTGCCTTTCCAAAATGAGCAGGTGGCCAACGGGGAATTGGAAAATTTCAGGCGGCAACAACCGGGGACATGTGGCTCAGCTTGCGAACTTGTAGACAGACAGGGGGCTTGGAGGTGAGTTCTGTCTGTGAGGGGCCGCCTGCACTTGGTCTTGTCCAAAGCGGGCATCTGTTTGTGACAGCTGAACCGGAAAGGAGTTAAGTCCTGAGTCGGGTATCACGTTTCCTATGTGGCAAACGTGCAAGGCACACACTGGTGTGGATGCAACGCAGAAAGGCAGTGTCGAGTGAAGAAAGGGGCAGTAGAATATCTGAAGTGTGATTCTATTTCTGCAAAGTCCGCAAACGGCCACAACGGAGCCGCACCCTGTTTAGTGACACACACGTACGCGGATGGTATAAAGGAAGGCAAGGAAACGATCGATTGGGCTCGGGAAGGAGGAAGGTTCCACCGAGGGAACAAACACGGGGCTTTCCTGGGTACCCATTCTTCTATCTGAAATGCGGGTACGTGGGTGCTTGTTTTATTAATATGCTTTTGAGTCATATGTAACATGTAACAGATTGGTTTCTCAATTTATGAAAGAGCTCACAATGATCTTTGAAAGTACCACGAAGCCAAGGGCGGCTGTCTAATGAAGTTTGGGTCACCATGACTCAGTAGTAGCAAAATTTTCACTGTTATCACACCAGGGCTTGAAATTCCTAACCTCGGGGTGCAGTACCTACTCCAGCTCTTGGAGGAAAGGGGCAGAGGAGAAAGGAAATGTAAATGGTTCATGCTGGAAAAGAACCTCCTAGTCAAGACCCAAGTGACTACATAAACTGACTTCACTCACAGTGAGATACAAGGCCATGCGCCCTCATTTTAGCAAAGAGGCTAACTGCTCAGAATGGACATTCCTTTGGAAACCTTTTTTGCAATGCAAATGTAGAGAACATTTATTTTGTGTAACACGTGCTCTTGTATAAGGCACATTCAAAAGTGCACACTAGTTCTTGGGGTTCCGGTGTCCCTCCTCTGCCTGCTTTGTCCGTAGAACCACCGTTGACTCCGGAAGAAATCATGTCCTTTTAAAAGTTGCTTTGAATTGATGTTTCAGCCCATTGCAAAATGCGAACGCGCTCACCAACGTTCATTTACCAGAAAGGTTTTACAGTCAACACCGGCAAGTCTCAGAACCACTGCAATACATCTCGTTAAAGCCCCACTGGATTCGGTCTCTATTAATTCATATTAAGCAAGTGATTACCTTTTGGCATTTACTGGGAATGAATTTGCTTTCTTTAGTTCCTAATTTGATCGTGACAATTTTATAAAATCATTTTAGAGAATTACAAAATACCTATTACATTGTTCAATTCACCGCATGTCACGGCTGGCGGAGGCTCAGGTAATTTAGATGCTTGTAATTTTCTAAATGGTGTTACACTCTTAAACTGTACCCTAGGGTCCAAATCGACATTAACTAACTGACAAAAAATTATGGATAATTTTATTCGAGGCAACACAAAAGGGCAGGACTGCGACAGGCATAATAAAACATCCCTTAAATAAAGGGATCTGGGATCCCCTGGGCGCGGGCTCACACAGGCCGACCACCACTAGTTAAAGACCACCTTAACCACCGCTAGTCTCTCTGCCATTAGTGAAAGGCTAGTTCAAGAAACACTGTCCGATGGTATCGCCACCCCACTTGTGCTTTTTCGGGTGCGTGCTTGCACGCTCGCTCGCTCGGTCTGTCTCCGTGAATTAAGTGTTCCGTTCGTCCACCTTGAAAATTTTGAGGATTAGCTCACTTCGCACCCCCCCCCCCATCGCCAAAGGTGACGTGGTGCCAGAGAATGTTTGGGGACCATCCCTTGAATACGGAGAAATGGGCTGCATTTTTGAATCACCCGGGGAGGCTGTAAAAATCCCCAGGCCCAGAATACACCGCAGACCAACTGCATCAAATCTCCAGGGGGAGAGCCGGTCCTCACTGGTTTCGAGCGCCAAGCTCAAGAAGGACTGTAATAGCTATTTGAGAAGTCAATTTCTTGGCATAGCAATGTCCACCAGGAGGCACTTGGAAGATATGCCAATATCCTGACACTGACAAGAGATAACATTGTCCCGTTATGTATTGATGCGATGGGAAAAACAGAAATTGACCATGGATGTCCTTGGCTGACTTACTTATTGCAGACTTGTGAATTGCCAACTCAGACAGTAAACATTCACTCCATTTCAGCCAGTTGTAGGAGAAGTTGAAGGTAAAAAATTACTTACCCATTGGTGATGCTTCTGGATCCAAAGAATAGGGATTTGGGGTGAGGAGGACTCCAATATATGAAATTAATCACTGAGATTGGCACCCAGTTGAATTCTAAAAGCGTAAGGCAAACCGCACCTTTAGCAGGAAAGCCATTATTTGGCTTTTATTTGGCCTTTTAAAATGCGGTAGAGGGGCGCCTGGGTGGCGCAGTCGGTTAAGCGTCCGACTTCAGCCAGGTCACGATCTCGCGGTCCGGGAGTTCGAGCCCCGCGTCGGGCTCTGGGCTGATGGCTCGGAGCCTGGAGCCTGTTTCCGATTCTGTGTCTCCCTCTCTCTCTGCCCCTCCCCCGTTCATGCTCTGTCTCTCTCTGTCCCAAAAATAAATAAACGTTGAAAAAAAAAAAAAATTTAAAATGCGGTAGATCTGAAAAAGGAGCAAGATGACTCTACCTGTAGTCCCAGAGTCCTTTTCAGTATGAGGGGGCAGGATTCTATGGAAGGCAAGGAGTCACTCTGAATGTAGTCACCATTATGTCCCCTGGAGACGTGTTATTAGAATGTTGAGCATCATCTTTTTCTGACATCGTATTAGGAATACTTCCAAACATTCAGATAAGTTGAAATAATTGGGCAGTAAACCCCCATGCCCCTGGCCTGCTGCAGGGGTTAGCAGACTTTTCCAGTAAAAGGGCAGGGGATCCATATTTTAGGCTTTGTGAACCGAGAGGGAAAATCTAGCAACGGTTGTCAGTAAAAGGTTAGTAGTCTGGTTTACACATTCCATTTAAAAATGTTAAAGCACTCTGAGTTCGTGGGTCATACAAAAATAGTGCGCTGGATGTAGCCAATGGGCCGCAGTTTGCAGACCCCGACCTATGGTTCAGTTGCCATTTTGTTCTGTTTGCTTTGTCACACAGTTAGCCAGCTTTCTGTCTCTTTATCTTGGATGTCCCTCAATAATAAAAGATTAAGAGTTAAAATCGATAGCTACACGTCTCTCTTCAACACAACGGAGGATAACGTGAACAGGGTTAAAATGCCGTAAAGAAAATGAGACCCTGATAATCGCTCCTTCAGTTCTCGTTATGGTCTCTTATTACTTTAGAAAGTCTCCAGATTTGTTACGCGTTGAATGGTTTCAAGTTATCATTAATAAAAAAAAATTATATACTATTACAAGTTCTGTTAATACGAAATCCGAGCCAAATCCAGGACGAAAGTAGCCTGTCCTTGGTATGATCGCGTGAATCTAGTGGGGGGCAGGGGGGACTTGTCACTTTCCTCGCTGTGGCATTGAAGCGGCTCATTCCACCTCGTTCTCTGTGCTCTGTTTCAGATAAAGACCATTTTGAGCGGCTTCATCATCAGGGGCTACTTGGGGAAGTGGACCCTGCTGATCAAGACTGTCACCCTGGTGCTGGTGGTGTCCTCGGGCCTGAGCCTCGGGAAAGAAGGGCCGCTGGTGCACGTGGCCTGTTGCTGTGGAAACTTCTTCAGCAGCCTTTTCTCCAAGTACAGCAAGAACGAGGGCAAGAGGCGCGAGGTGAGCAGGCTCCCCCCGACCCCCGTCCACGGTGTGACAGCCTCTTCCGGAGGTCCCGGCCCCGTGTCCCCTGCACGCGCATGTTTGCACGACAGGTCTCGGGGCCTACGTGGCGCTCTTTGCCTTACAGGTGCTCTCGGCTGCCGCCGCTGCTGGAGTTTCCGTTGCCTTTGGGGCTCCAATAGGAGGTGTGCTTTTCAGCCTCGAGGAGGTGAGACGGGGCGGGATTTGTGGCCTGAGAGGTCAGGGGCGCGGAGGGCCGGCACGGCAGTAGGCTCTCAGGGCTGTGTTCCAAGGGGTATTGACCGCAGCTCATTAAGAAGCCCCAGTTCTTGCCGTTAAATACCTGTTTTCAAGTATTAATTTCAGAAATTGCCGGTGTAATTTTTTTTGTTTGTTTGAAGTTGGCAGTCTTTCTCATAGCCAACCTAGTGGGGCATTTCTGGTTGTGGCAAGCCGAATGGATCTATTCCAGGGGTCAGCCAATGTTCTGTGCAAAGGGCCAGAGAGTGACTGTTCTAGGCTTTGGGGGGTCTTACAGTCCCGGTTGGAACCTGTCAGCTTTGTCATTATAGTGGGGAAGCGGCCGCAGACAGCACTCACGTGAATGGGCATGGCCGCCTTCCAGTAAAACTTGCCGTATGGATGCCGGAGTGTGGATTTTATATGATTTTCACGTGTCACAAAATATTGTTTTTCCTTTTGAATATTTCAGATATCACAAGATGGTTCTCCCCCCTCCCCACCCCCCAACCCCCGCAAGCATTTAAAAATGTAAAAACCATTCTTAACTCCTGTGTCCTACAAGTACATTTGCTGGGCCAGGGTTTTCCAACCGTCGACCTGTTCTGCTGTCTGTAGAGTCAAATCCGGGGCTTTATGTGCCTTCAGGAGGGTCTTGGTGACATAAACAGAAGTATAATGAAGTATTTCCATTCCTCGTAAAAAATAGCTCAAACACATCGTGACCAGCATCGATTCCACTTTAGACACACAGTCCTTTAAATACCTCCGTTGATGCATCTTGGTCCTAATTGAACCTAGTTTGAGGAAGCGAGTACTGCCCATCTTTGGTCTGGGTGTGACCGTGACACTAAGCGCCAGCGGGTGGCTGCGGGTCGGAGGCTGGGGCTTTGCGCAGCCCTTTCTTCAGCCGGTCTCTAACTCTCTGCTTGTCCGTCCCAGGTCAGTTACTACTTTCCCCTGAAGACCTTGTGGAGGTCCTTTTTCGCGGCCCTGGTGGCGGCCTTCACGCTGCGATCCATCAATCCCTTTGGGAACAGCCGCCTTGTTCTCTTTTACGTGGAGTATCACACGCCCTGGTACATGGCCGAGCTCTTCCCCTTCATCCTGCTCGGGGTCTTTGGGGGCTTGTGGGGAACGCTCTTCATCCGCGGCAACATCGCCTGGTGCAGGAGGCGCAAGACCACCAAGCTGGGCAAGTACCCGGTGCTGGAGGTCATCGTGGTGACCGCCGTCACCGCCATCATCGCCTACCCGAACCCGTACACGCGCCGGAGCACGAGCGAGCTCATTTCCGAGCTGTTCAATGACTGCGGGGCCCTCGAGTCCTCCCAGCTGTGTGACTACATCAACGACCCGAACATGACGCGGCCCGTGGACGACATCCCGGACCGGCCGGCCGGGGTGGGGGTTTACACAGCCATGTGGCAGCTGGCCCTGGCACTGGTCTTCAAAATCGTCATTACCATCTTTACCTTCGGCATGAAGGTGAGTGAACGGGGGAAGGAAGATGTGGGGGCACCTCCCGTCCTTCTGGGGATAGCGCCCTGCTCGCCAAAATGAATTCAGGATGGGGGCGCCTGGGGGGCTCAGTCGGTTAAGGGTCCAACTCTGGATTGTGGCTCAGGTCACAATCTCACCGTTCCTGAGTTCGAGCTCCACACTGACGGCGCAGAGCCTGCTTGGGATCCTCCCTCTCCCTCTCTCTCTCTCTCTCTCTCTCTCTCTCTCTCTCTCTCTCTCTGCCTCTCTGCCCCTCCCCCACTTGTGCATGCCCTCTCGTACTCTCTCTCTCAAAGTACATAAATAAACTTCAGAAAAAAAACAAAAAAAAAAATCGTGATGGGAAGGGAAAGGGGAACCGACCTTTATCAACCATTCTCATGTGCCGGGCACTTGACATTCTTTTAATCCATAAGAAGCAATGCTTTTGATAAACCAGCCTGTGAAATAGAGATTTTAATCCCTTTACAAGTGAAGGAGCTAAGGCTCAGAGTATGTCGTTCATACGGAGATGTGGACAGCTCGAGGAATTTTCATAAAACGCATGCTTGTGTCATGAGCACCCAGGACCAGAAGCCAAACGTTTTGAACCCTGCAGAGCCCCTGTAGTGTTCATTACTGTTGCTTTCTGTGTGGGACTTTTAGGATTTGTTTCTTTTTACAAAGTCTAAGAAACTGGGTACTTTAGTGTGTAGTGGTCAAATGCGAACCTGAATTTTTGCCTTAAGAACAAGGATGGGTGGACTTTATTAAACGGCCAACTCTCTCTGATGCATCGTCTCCTAGCAAGTGGATTATTTGCGTGTCTGAGAAAGACGTTTGCGGCCTCTTCCGGTGCCTGCTGGGAGAAGTCTCCTTGGCAGTTACGGGGAGTTAAATGCCTAGGGATCAGGGGCATCTCAGAAAGGAAGTTTCTTCAGGAACATCCCAAACTCTAGAAATGGTACTCGAGGATCCAGACTTACCTGGTGTGTGGGAGGGAGCATCAGGGCGGCTCCCGGTCGGGATTGCCAAGCACGCGACGTCTCCGCGAACACGGAGTCAGGCGTGTTCTGTTGCGCGCGTCTGATCACGCGATAAAACGCGTTTCCACACGGCAAAACGTGAAGCACGCTACCACCGACATCTCCCAGTTTACTGCCAGTTTACGTAGTCCGTTTCTTTGCTGCCTTTCACCTGGCTCGGCCCGTGAAAAGCTTCGCAAGGCGCAGGGCAGCTGCTCCGAGCTGCTTTGTGTGAAAGGGCCGCGCGCCCTTCTTTTCCATTCTCACGCTGGGGCTTGACATTTCATTTCAAAAGCTAATCTGAATGGCGCGCAAGGAGAGAGAGAAAGTGGGGAGTATCTCAAGCGGCCGATGCTCACTTTGAATGTCATTTGCAGCGGGGCTTGTCGTTCTTTAACGCGCAGCGGGGGGACCGGGCCCGCTTCCCAGGGAGAGGAGACGCAAGTGTGAAAGTGCGTCCTGTCCAAGTCGCGGTAGCTGGGCCTGACTCAGCGGGTGAAATCCCTCGTCCCGCCTTTTGCCAGCTGACCCCCGTTGGGAAGCGTTGCGCCTCCTCTGGAGACCGAGGCGGAACGCAAGCTTGTTGAGGGGGGCGGCGCTCACTGGGAGTGGGGTGTGGACACGCGGACTCCTCCACTCACGCTTCCTTTCCCTGTGCTCCCCCCTCCCCGGAGATCCCGTCGGGTCTCTTCATCCCCAGCATGGCTGTGGGCGCCATGGCGGGCAGGATGGTGGGAATCGGCGTGGAGCAGCTGGCTTACCATCACCACGACTGGATCGTCTTCAGGAACTGGTGCAGGCCCGGAGCCGACTGCGTCACCCCCGGACTTTACGCAATGGTGGGAGCCGCCGCCTGCCTAGGTACGGCCCCCGGGGGGATGGTGCGGGCCGCACGGAGCGCACGGGCCGCTGTGGCTCCGGGCACCGGCGAGAAGGAAGGCAGGGGCTCGAGTGCCGGCATTCCCAGGACGGGCAAGCTCGCGTTGCCGTCACAAGGAAAGCCCTAAGTCTCCTTGGCTTAGCGCACCAAGGCGTGTATCTCGCTCGTGACGTGCGGTCGACTCTTGTATACTGTGCACGAGTATCCTTTCCTTTCCGTGGTCTACTTAGTGCCACGTTTTGGCGTTTTTATGCTCTCGGTTAATGATCCTGCTGTTTTAAGTGGCCTCCGGCCACAGTGCTGTCCGGTGACCCGAAGCACAGGAAGGCTGGGACGTGGCTTGCAGAGAAAATAGGGGTGTGGAGAACTCCCTTCGGGCACGAGTTACGGTGCTCTTGGCTGTGAGTTCAGTGTTAACGAGTCATCTACACGTCCTAGATGAGGTGTCTTTAAACAGAAATGCACATAAAATAAGGTTCGGTGTTGATTGGTTCACAAAAATGTTGTGACCAGAAACTCGCAGAAACCTAACCTTACGTTTCCCGTAGGGCAGTGATTGAGTGTTTGCTCATACGGTGTTCGTGGCAACTTTATACATCATAGCCACCAGGAACAGTGAGAATCAACTCTGTGTGTGTGTGTGTGTGTGTGTGTGTGTGTGTGTGAGATGTGACTTATTAGAGGGCTTTTCTCCACTCCGTCATGCAGGGCCCAGGGTGATGGAGTCTCCATCTGGCAGCTGTACCATCTAGAAGAGTGGTTTTCACCTGGGGGCACCTGTGCCTCTCAGGAGCACTGGACAACGGAGGAGTCCTTTCCGGTTGTCACACCTACGGGGGTGGTGCTACTAGCATCTAGTGGGCGGTGGCCAGGGATGCTGCTAAACATTCCGGAGTACACAGTGCAGCCCCCACATCAAAGAAAGATCCAGCCCCAAGTGTTCCTAGTGCTGAGCTCGAGAAAGCCCAGTGTAAGCTCATTGGGTGATCAGTAGGAGTTGGTATGGAGTCTCCTTTTAAATACCGAGGGACACAGAGTTGGGTCCCTCTCCTGTCTGCAGCTCCTACGAATCTCTACAATTTTCTAGCTCGTGGGGTTCTGGAAGAGAGCCACATTTGCTGTGTCAGAAACCTGCATAGCCCACATAGGATCCCCTTCCCAAAGAGCCAGGCACGTGGTCTTGGGTAGACAGACAACCCTGTTGTCCCTCACTGAAGAAAAGCCCTCCCCTCCCCCCCCCCCCCGTCAGAAGTGACTTACGGCTCCCTGAGGGAAGGCCGCATTTGACAGCCTGGCCTCCGTTGCAGAGGCCCGCCATGGGCAACCTGGACGACCGTCTCTTCAGAATAGGTGTCAGGAGCATTTATAGCCAGCTCGTCCATTTCCATAGTTCACGCCCTCGTGAGGGCCCGGAGGTGGGCTTTCAGAACTGTACTCTCTTCGGTTGCAGGCGGGGTTACCAGGATGACGGTGTCGTTGGTGGTCATCATGTTTGAATTAACGGGTGGCCTAGAGTACATTGTGCCCTTGATGGCGGCAGCCGTGACCAGCAAGTGGGTGGCCGATGCCTTTGGGAAAGAAGGCATCTATGAGGCTCATATCCACTTAAACGGGTACCCGTTTCTGGACGTGAAGGATGAGTTCACCCATCGCACGCTGGCCACTGACGTCATGCGGCCACGGCGCGGAGAGCCACCCCTGTCCGTGCTCACCCAGGACAGCATGACCGTGGAGGACGTGGAGACGCTCATCAAGGAGACCGACTACAACGGCTTCCCGGTGGTGGTCTCCAGGGACTCCGAGCGCCTCATCGGATTTGCCCAGAGGAGGGAGCTGATTCTTGCAATAAGTGAGTAAAGAGAGGGGATGTACTCAGAGGGGAACGGTAGCCTCTGTAGCCCCTGAATTCTCAAAGGAGGTAGAGTGCAGAGGCCAGAGGGCTCGAAGCCAGGGGCTCTGCGCATTTTGCATTCCCATCCCCTGGGCATCTGGCGGAAATGCAGATTCTGATTCAGTAGATTTCGGGTGGGGCCCAAGACTCTGCGTATATATTTTTTTAATTTGAGAGAGAGAGAGAGAGAGAGAGAGTGTGCGATCGGGGGAGAGGGGCAGAGGGAGAGAGAGAGAGTGAGGATCCCAGGCAGGCCTCATGCTCAGCACAGAGCCCGATGTGGGCGTGACCTGAGCCGAAATCGAGGGGCGGACGCCCGAGTGACTGAGCCACCCAGGCTCCTGGTTAATGGTGATGCTGCTGGTCCTCAGGTCCTACTGGCAGGGACGACGCCTAGGGAGAGAGGTGCTTGGCTGGAAAATGAGCACCGCGTTTGCACGCAGCCGAGGGGCCCACTGCTGCTAGGTGGCTGGCTGCGGCTGCGGCCGCCGCCTCTTTTAGGGAGTTGTCAGGTAGAGCCGGCGAGGATTGAGGTGTGAGAGCCCGGCCCGGCCCCGGGCAAGCTGGTCTGGGACACAGGCTTTCAGGCGGGCTTACCGACTTCTGTGGTGAGTTCTTTGTCTCAGACGCCTCCCCCCGCCCCACCGCCGGGCACCACGCAAGCCCTTCACTTTGCTTGGTGGCATTATGTCCCGTCCCATTAGTTCGAGACCCTCGTGGGTCAGTTCCCCGTGGTGCTCTTCCTCCCTGTGCGCTAAGTGAACTCTGCTGGGCTGAGGGGCAGGCTGTCGTGTTGGGAGAGGAGTGAGTGGATGACCGGGGTCGGGGTGGGGGGGGCGGTGCCAGAGACCCACAGGTCCGAGAAGCAAGAAGAAGCGGGCACGTCAGCCTAGGGGTGCCTGCACGGAAAGGGGGGCAGGAGGTAGAAGGATTCCCAAGAGAAAGGTCTGGGTGTGAGGCACGTGGAGACCTAAGAAGGAGGACAGTGAGCTCGGAGGCCCCCTCGGGCTGGGGTCCCACCCGTGGCATGTGGCCAGTACAAGTGCCGTCTGGCTCAGCACGCCTGCTCCCATGATCTGCTCCTGGTTCCGGCAGCCCACGGTGGGCCCGAGGCACGGCCCCTGTGGACACTTGATGACTTTACCACGTACCCTGTCTTCCAGCGTACCTAAGTTCGCCAGGGGGACTGGCGCGGTCGGTCGGGTTGCAGGACGCCTACTGGGAACACACCTCCACCAGATGACCATTTGCTTTTCCCTGCCCTTGGTTAACTATCTCTGCGGCTCCTTTTGAGTTTCCAAAATCTCTTTGTGATGTTAAATAGCTTTTAAAATATCTTTAGGAGCGCCTGGGTGGCCCTGTGGGTTAAGTCAGACTTCAGCTCAGGTCGTGATCTCAGGGTTCGGGGTCATGAGTTCGAGTTCCGCATCGGAGTCTGCACTGAGGGCACAGAGCCTGCTTCGGATTCTCTCTCTGCCTCTCCTCCACGTGCACGCGTGTCTTCTCTCTCTCTCAAAAATAAATAAACATTAAAAAAATAGCTTTAAGGTATCTTCGCCAAAGGCTTTATAAAAATAAGTTTAGATAAGCCGTGTCCTTTAATTTGTGCTTACGTGCTCAGTGATGCTTCTCTTTATTATAGGTCCTGTCGCTTAACAGGTAGGTGCCTTTGGGCGTAAATATTGCCTTATAGATAACGGGATCTGTTTTAAGCTGTATAAGTAGGGTAGGGTTTGTTTTAAAATAATGTAATCAGCAGCCTTTAAAAATCCATTCAGTCCCTAAAATCTTTTAAGCAAAGGTTGAAATTTAAAAACTAAAGTAATAAATGTCACCGGCTCCATTACCTATTGTGTAGCTCCAGGCACACCTGCTAAGAGACAGCTTACTAATTTCGCTGAAAGCCATTACCGTAATCAAGTGGGAAGCGGTAATTGTCATCAACCGGTTAGAGAAGAAATTTAAGCTTGCCGACGGAGCGCTCTCTTAGAAGCTATGTTTGGAATGTCTGAAGAGGCAACACGCCGGGTAAATAATACCTGTATGCTTTCAATCAGACCGATAATAGTATAGAAGCTGCTGTTTACATGGTTTGTGGAAAGGCGAGGAGTGTTTCGCTCTGAGCAATCAGAAAAACTGTTTTCCTGATCTGTGGAAACAGAGGAGTCCCTGTACTCGGGTGGACAAATATGTGACCGGTATTTGCAGAATTATGTGACCTTTCATGAAGATAGAAGTATGACTTTAGCATTTCGCTAGTGACTGTCGCATGCCAGTTTCATTTGCAGGGGAATCAGCAGAGATTCTAGACAGGTAGATCCCAGACAGCCTGTGTAAGAACGCTAACTGAGGCAGATGAGGATTTTTCTTACGTATCCTGTTAAAATCATAGCAGCTGCTCACACGAAGCTGAAAACGTTTTGTTATTTTCAAACATCTCTGGAATGCCGAACCATAGCCGTCGTCCTTGTTAAAAGAGCGATTCGTTAGCCCCGCGTAGGACACATGGCCCACTTCCCCCATCACATACTGACACACGGGGCGGTGTGTGACCCTCGTTCAAATTCCCAGCAAATGGGACTTTGCCTTTCAGTGCCATTTGCAAATATGAGGCTCTTTCTGTGCTCAGCAGGGCTCAGACTCTTCTAGTCTTGAATTCTGCAATTAGGTGAGGACGGGTTCAGAGAGGACTCAGCGGGAAGCCGCAAAGATGATTAAAGGGATGGAAAGTTGGAGTCACAGGCAAGAGTTAAGGGAATGCTCCTTTTTTTCATCTGGTGGATGATTTAATGATGATTCTCTAGCATGTGGAAGATGCTTACTTACAGAAAGGGATCTACGGCCAGAACTGAACAAAGTGTCAGATCTGTTGGAAGGGCTATTTAGGGATAAAGCGGTTTCTTCCTGGGAGGGCCGTTGATGATTGGAATAGGCCACGGAGAGCGGCGGTATCATCTGCTTTCTGCTGGGCTTAACACACATGTACAGAGGGACTTCTCCATGCCGCGGCAAACTGCAACTTATCATAACATCCTCTGCTTTTTCTTCGAGATGGTTTTTTTGCAATCCCATCTTTGTACTGGCCACCATTCCGGTTGCTTTCAGTTTTCCATTTTAACCTTTCGAGTTAATTACATCTGTCATATGGGAGCATTTTTGATGGACGGGATGGTCGAGTATTATCTCTCTAAAAACACGTTACTCTAAAGTAGAGCTTCTCAACCTTAACACCATTGACATCTGGAGCTGGATCATTCTTTTGTGTGAGGGCTCGTCCTGGGCACCGAGTGACGTTTAGCAGCACCCTTGGTCTCCCATCACTGGGTGCTAGTAGCAACACCATCCCCCAGTTATGAGGACCAAAAATGTCTCCAGATACTTCCAAACGTCCCCTAAGGGTGGGGGCAGCATTGCTCCCCGTTGAGAACCGTTGCCGTGGAGCCATGATAATAGCCTACTGAACATATGATTATTTCCAGTCTTAAAATTTCTTGGTCTGTCATAGTTTGTGAAATTCACTTTACGAGCACCCTATTTTTTATTTTTAATTTTTTTTAAATGTACCTCCAAGTTAGTTAGCATATAGTGCAGTAATGAGTTCAGGACCAGAATCCAGGGGCTCATCCCCGACGTATAACACCCAGTGCTCATCCCAACAAGCTTTCTCCTCAGTGCCCCTCATCCATTTAGTCCATCCTCCCACCCACAACCCCTCCAGCAACCCTCAGTGTGTTCTCTGTATTTAAACGTCTCTCATGGGGGCGCCGGGGTGGCTCAGTCAGTGAAGCGTCCGACTTAGGCTCAGGTCAGGATCTCACGGTCTGTGGGTTCGAGCCCCACATTGCGCTCTGTGCCGACAGCTCGGAGCCCGGAGCCCGCTTCGGATTCTGTGTCTGCCTCTCTCTCTGCCCCTCCCCCACTTGTGCTCTGTGTGTGTCTCTCTCTCTTTCAAAAATAAACATTAAAAAAGTAAAAAATAAAAGTCTCTTATGTCTTGTCCCCCTCCCTGTTTTTATATTATTTTTGCTTCCCTTCCCGTATGTTCATCTGTTTGGTATCTTGAATTCCACACGATACTTTACCAGCACTCTTATCTGTACTTGGCATTGTCATGGTATTGTCTGCTAGAAAATGGAATGTCAAGTTGAATAGCCTTAGCAAGTACTCACAAAACGTACCTCATTTTTCAGGAGCGGTGGCCGCTGACACTAGTTCTGGTAGAATATATAACAAATCTTCTTTATTAAGAACAGTTTAAGTGGTCTTTAAAACAACTAAAAATGGAGTTTATTACGTTTTTATGTTTTTATTAAAATTTTTTTTTTCAACGTTTATTTTGTTATTTTTGGGATAGAGAGAGACAGAGCATGAACGGGGGAGGGGCAGAGAGAGAGGGAGACACAGAATCGGAAACAGGCTCCAGGCTCCGAGCCGTCAGCCCAGAGCCCGACGCGGGGCTCGAACTCACGGACCGCGAGATCGTGACCTGGCTGAAGTCGGACGCTTAACCGACTGCGCCACCCAGGCGCCCCTTTTTTTATTAAAATTTTTTTAATGTTTATTTATTCTTGAGAGAGAGACAGAGCACGAGCAGGGGAGGGGCAGAGAGAGAGGGAGACACAGAATCCGAAATAGGCTCCAGGCTCCCAGCTGTCAGCACAGAGCCCGACGCCGGGCTCGAACTCCCGAACCGTGAGATCATGACCTGAGCCGAAGTCAGATGCTCAACCGACTGAGCCGCCCAGATGCCTCTATTACATTTTTATTTTTAAAAGTAATACATACTCATAGAATATTGGGGAAATCAGAAGTAAAAGGGGGAAAAAAAAGATACCCACTTTCTCAAGACCATGGAAAGCCATGGTTAATAATGTTTAGTGCATTTCCTTCTTGTCTTTTAGGTCTTTGACATCTGTAAACCTGGGGCTTTTTTTGCTTGGTTTGGTTTTGCTTTGTTTTTTTCGACACGAGTCTTCATGGCTCCCTGGGGTCTGGGAGTCTACACTCTTGGTAGCAGGGGATCATCCCCTGGGCGGGAAGTTGGTTTAAGCTTTCCCACGGGGACTATTTCTTGTGCACGCGCCATGTACTGGAACAGCTCTGGGAGCCGGCAGGACGGGGATGGCAGTAGCCAGGCTGTGCCCCCTGTGAGCGCACAACGTGAAGTTTGTTGTAGGCATCTCGGTGACCGGTGAAGATTTCTTATCTGAGCCAGGAGATGGCTCCCCCCAGCAGAACGACGCAAAAAGCTTTCTTGCTGGTTCTTCTGTTACTGGCCGGAGCACCCCCGCCCCCAAAGTCTGAGCATTGAGGTAAGTCCCGATAACAGAATTCCAGAGTGGCCTGACAGACCCTTCCGGAGAGAGCGGCAGTCGCCACTCTTGGAGTGACAGGGAGCATAGCTCACGTCTCCGGCTCGGACGCCGGCCGGCGCCTTTGATTCTCGTTCGTGGGCTTTCCTTCGCAGCACCTCCTACGTGGGATGGGCTGGGTTCTACATGGCGGGCGGACCCGCGTCCGCCAGACACTTAGGAGACCTACTCACTCATTCATTCGCTTAGCGATGCGTGCGTTTGGCGGATATCTGTTTTGTGCCTGCTGGATACCAGGCATTGTCCAGGCACTGGGAATGTACTGGTGAGCCAGAAATCACTGAACTAGCTGCTATTAGAATCAGGGCTTCTAACCCGATCGGGAGATTCAGAGGAAATCTATAGGGTGGGTATTCATTTCAACAAGTAGACTGGACAGCTCACGAAGTCGTATTGGGTTTTTACAAGGGGTTCAGCGAATCACGTGTTCAGTTCTCGACTGAGGTTTGTGGCTTGATCCAGTCCTGAGAAGGATCCATCCTCGACCCAGTCAACCTGACTGTTGGAGTCGATGGCATTCTTGTCACGTGGGCCTTTCAGAGACTTGGTCGGTCTGTGAAAGTGAGCCCGAGTCTGCTGACCGTTGTATCCTCACCTTAGTGCCTCCGGCCGGAACCATCTTGATGGAGGAGAGAAAGGTGCAGTGTGCGTGATGTGACATCATGTGCCGGCATTTGCCCAGGGGGCCCTCTGTTCCTCTTTTAAACAGAGACCCCTTTTCAAACTCAGCCTGACCCCGAATGCTGCCAGTTTTCCATTAGAGTACTATTGCGATAAATGGCCTGAGAGCAGGCAGTTAGAATTTTATTTTTCAAAGAACAATATAGGTGAATAGTAGTCTTTGAGAAGGCAAGAAATGTATTATCGAAACCAGGATCCATTTTAAGGCAGGCCTCACACTACATTTTTCCTAACCTTTTCCCATGAACCAAGAGAAAGATTAAAATTCCAACAGAAGGAAAATCGCCTTGGAGAAATATCTTGAGACCGATGGATTTATTTCATGTGTGACTTAAAATAGCCTGGGCTTCTAGTACTGCAGAAAGCTGTGTTTCTAATGAGTTCCTGTTGCCCTGCTTTTCCTCAGCTGGCTTTTGCGCGGCCTTGCCTACAGATAGAAAGAGGCTAATTGTTACCATCACAGTGTCACTATCTTTCTTTGAGGAATCCCCAACACGGTCCATTTTTAAGAGAGGAGATCCGGGAGGTGGGGGGAAGGTGGCTTTTCTGGGGTTACTTCTTTGGTCCCAAGGGTCATATTTGGAATTGAGCTGCATTTCTGGGCTGGGAGCCTAGGATGGTCCTGTGGTTTTTGTTCCTCTCGGGATTCATAATGCCACTTGGGCCAGTTAAAAGTTAGTTTGTAAGAAAAAAACCCCAACTTATTAGGGTCGTTGGGCAGCTCAGCAAGGCCTCTTGTCACGTCCAACCCGGGCCCATGATGAGGTGAGGGACTGTTAGGAAAGCAAGGGTGGAGGGCCCTGGAGGCCGGGAGGAGGCAGCACGTTCTCCCCAAGAAGCCACCCTGCCTGCTCAAGCCCGCGTGTCGAGACTTTGGCAGTGAACGATCAGGTCACAGCGTGGGGACCCTCGTAGGGCACTCGCTTCAGAGAGATGCCGATTTTACAGATGTTTGGCTGCAGCCCCTCATTAGGAATGTGGCGTTCGCCCTCTGAACCCCTTCCCTGTGGGGGTCTAGGATGTGGATGGAGGGCAGACGTGTGTCGGTGCGGGTGCGGGGCCGACGGAGTTGCTAAGCACGGGCCCTCGTGTGCCTTATCGTTCCCGCTCGCCCATTGCAGAGAACGCCAGACAGAGGCAGGAGGGCATCGTGAGCAACTCCATCATGTACTTCACGGAGGAGCCGCCCGAGCTGCCGGCCAACAGCCCGCACCCCCTGAAGCTGCGGCGCGTCCTAAACCTCAGCCCGTTCACGGTCACGGACCATACCCCCATGGAGACGGTGGTGGACATCTTCCGGAAACTGGGGCTCCGGCAGTGCCTGGTGACGCGCAGCGGGTGAGTGGCCGGACAGGCGCGGACGGGCTGTGTGCTGGGGCCGCACTCTGAGAATAAGAGGAATGAGACACGGCCACGGCCGTGCAGGGCCTCGAGGTTGCCCGGGGCGGATAGGTACTTGGGACAGGGCATCGGGAAGCTGCGGCGAGCTAGCGCGCCGAGCAGGACCTGACCGTGACCGGGAGCTTTGGGAGCTTGGCGCGGGGCCCGGGAAGGTGCGAGAGGCTTGGGGGCGGGGGCGGGGGCGGGGGGGCCGTCTGGCCTGAGGCTGAAGGTCGGTCAGAAGGGGGAGGAGCGCATTCCTCGCAGCCCAGGGCCCCCGTGCAGGGAGCTCCGAAGCACGGGCTGATGAGAAAAACAGGGTTGTGTGTGCAACACGCCACGGTGGCGCGCGCGCACGCACACACACACGATGGGAACCTGCTAAAAAGAAAGTAGCACGGCTTTTGCACATTAGATGGTCAGGAAAACACAAATAGTACAACAACGGTAGCACTTTACCTTGAAGACGACTTGAAGTTGTTTTGTAGAGGTAGGTGTCGTGAGGGCTGCAGCTTGCGAGCTCCGTACAGTCGGACCTCGCACGACACCGGGCTGGGGGCGCCAAATTCCCTCGCGGTCAGAGATCACGTAGAACTTTTGAATCCCCAGAACCGTAGCTGCCGAGAGCCTGCCGTTGACCCGAAGCCACACCGATAACGTAAACAGTCGATTAACACGTTATTTTGTCTGTTCTATGTATTATATACCGTGTTCTTACGGTAAGTAAGCCAGAGAAAGCGTCAGTAAGAAAATCCTCGGGAAGAGACCCTACGTTTATAGTACCGTACTGTACTTCTTGAAACAAATCCGCATATAAGTGGACCTCAGCAGCCCAAACCCGTGTCGTTCAAGGGTGGGCTGTATTCCTGTGCCCCTGGCTTCAGCTGGGTGCAGTTTTCTGCACGCACCTGGAACGTGTCCCGGATGAAATCACCCACATGCGAATGTGGAGTTCACATCGTGCTCAAATTGCTCAAATTATTCCCTAATATAGCAGTCTGTTCAAAACAACCTCGCGTTTTCACAACAACGGTTACTGTAGAGCTGAGAGATTTGGCGGCCCCGTGGCATCGTCTCTGCCGCGGCGGAGGGGTACCTCTTGCTTTGTGTAACCGCAGACCGGGAAACTGGCATTTCGAAGATCAAAGGTTCATGATGGCGGGAGAGGTGCGGCGCCTCGAGGGCCATTCTTTGGGCTCCGCGGTGCTCCCTGAATCCCACGGCTTCAGCAGCTTCGGTGGGGGACGAGATTGGCCGAGTGAGGGTGGCCTGGAGCATAGGGTCGGCTGCCTGGCTTATTCCTCTGTAGACTGAGAAGAGCCGGGGCATGGGTCCTGGAGACTCCGGCCCCTAAGTGCACTCGGGGCCTTAATTCCCTAACGTAGTTTACGTTGCAGAGCCCATGCTCCAGTTTGACGCGACGGTTCTAGACCAGGGCGATTTTGCTCCCCCCTAAGATTTTGGGTGTCACAACTGGACAGGGGATGCTCCTGGCATTTAGTGGGTAGAGGCACGGGACGGCCCCCGTTGCAACAGAGAGTCAGTGGCCCAAAACGTCACCAGCTGTGGAATTGAGTGACCGGGGACTAGACGCCTGGGAATAGCCACGTGAGTGCTCCTGGTTCCCTCGTTTCCTTCCTGCTGTCCCGGCCACAGCAGCGTCGGGCTGTACGAGGGGCCGTATGTGCGCACTGACCCCGAGAACTCCCAGCCCACGCGACGAGCGTCCTCAGCTCTGGCTGCAGCCGGGGCGGGTGCCTTGCACACAGGAGGGACGATCAGTAAGGAATAAATACGTGTTTGGGGCTAGAGATCACTTCCGCTGGTGTACTTGGAAGGAACTCGGTGGATCGCAGAATCCCCCTGGGGATGCAAGCTCCAGGTTAAACCGGGAGTGTTGGGTCCACTGCACTGACTGATCCCTTAGGTCTGGGAGGGGCCTGCGAATATATATTTCTAGCGAGCTCCCCGGTGCTGCTGCCGGTCAGGACTCCACTTTGCAAAACCCTGAAGCCCATCTGCAGACTTGAATTTCTAGTGCTCGGCATAAATACCACTGTGATCACCCGCCGCGTCTCAAGTGCATAGCAGTTTCTCTTTTCCTTTAAAATAATAATCCAATGTCAGTTATCGTGGAATTTCCAGTTCTGGCAGGAAATTCTGCCCTTAACGCCCGCTCACACCTCACGCAGCCCCATGAGGTTTTCCTGTGAAGATCTGGGTGCCGAAATTGGCTCCGAATGTTCTGCGAGAAAACAAAATCGCACTCTCTCTCGCTCTACATATTTTAAACAAACACAGATGCTGATACGTTACTGCTGGCAAGGGATCCTTGTTTGCGGGCCTTTCATCTCCTCGGGCTTTCAGCCAGGACAGGCATGTCTCGAGCCAGCTTGCGTTTTTGATGTATTCCGTCACCATGTGCCTTCCCTGCTCGCGGGGAGAGCCCCAGCTCGCCCTGTCGACCTGCATCGTCTGCAGGATTACTCGGGGCCTGGGGGTCCAAGGTAGTCTTGAAACCAGACCAGGAACCACCGAAGTCTTTGTCCCCACAATGCCCGAGTCTGGGAACTTCCGGTGGCGGAGACTGCATTTGGGTGGGGTCTTCCCCCCAGAGGATATCGAAAAGGGAAGGCGGGCAGGGGACGTTGTGTCCGCCTTCCCTGAGTCTGCTAGGCGGGCCCCCGGGACTTGGACCGATGGCCTTCTCAGAAGAGCCTGGCTACCCTCATCTCATACGTTCACGGTCACAGATTGGCCACTCCCCAAAGGGGCTGGAAGTTCGAACACTTGATTTTAGCCAAATAGGACATTTCACGCCACTAACGATCTCCGCCGGGTTTGATGTTGCCTCCTTCTTGTCGGTGTTGAGCTTCCTTCTTTCGCAGCGATTACCGTTGCAGGCCAAGGCACAATTTATGCCTGAGGCCGAGGCAGCTCCTGAAGTCACATGTCCCCGGGAGTGTTGTGAGCAGCTTGACTTGGAGGTGCTGTAGTTACAGAGCTTTAAGGGGAGGCTGCCTGGACTGCTCCCCGGTGAAGGTGGGGCAACAGAACCAGGCCTCGGGGATAAGGGAGGGGCGCGCGGAATAGAATCCCTATCGCTCTGCAAACAGGAGCAGGTCAAACTTTTTCAAAGCAACACTGCCTTAATCACCATCTTACTGAGCATCTGTTTGAGACCCGGAGAAAGCTCGAGAGGTATCTAAAAACTAATAAAGCCAGGGAGTTTGTCATCTACTAGGGAATGTGGACACACTCCAGTTCAGGTGGTACTACCCAGGTGTTCTAGAGAGGAATGTCCTGAGCCAGGCTTTCAAGTAGAAAACGTCCGAGGACAGGGGCGTCCGGGGGGCTCAGTCGGTTGAGCGTCCGACTTCGGCTCAGGTCATGATCTCGCGGTTCGTGGCGTTGAGCCCCGCGTCGGGCTCTGGGCTGACAGCTTGGAGCCTGGAGCCGACTTCGGATTCTGTGTCTCCCTCTCTCTCTGCTCCTCCCCGACTTGTGCTCACTCTCTGTCTCTCAAAAATGAATAAATGTTAAGAAAAAAAAAGAAAGAAAACGTCCGAGGACAAAAGAGCGGTGTCGGTTGAGAGACGGTCTGCTTGGCGATCGCCAGCGGCAGAGCCCTCCCTGCCTCACGCAGACGGACGAGCGCCCTGTCTCTGCAGACCCGACTGCTCACACCCCTCCCGTTTGTCTTCCCACCACACCTCTGCTAGTGGCGATTGTAGGCATAAGCTGCTCGCCTGTTTCCTGTCCCTTTTTGATTTTAAATGCAATGGAAGAACGGCTGGGGACTGAATTGTATCCCCCCGGATTCCTGTGTCGAAGCCCTAACCTGCAGCATGACCGTGTTTGGAGATGGAGTCCTTAAGAGGTAAGGGTGGGTGAGGGCGTGAGGCCGGGGCCCTAATCTGGTAAGACTGGCGTCCTTAGAAGAAGAGGAAGAGGCAGCAGGGCTGTGAGGACACGGCAGGAAGGTGGCCGTCTGCAAGCCAAGGAGAGAGGCCTGTGGAGACCCCAAGCCTGCCACCACCTTGACCCGGGCCTTCTAGTCTTGGGAACCGTGAGAACAGCCATTTCTGTTGAGCCACCTCATCTGTGGGGCGCTGTTACGGCGGCCCGAGCTAAGTCCTCCGGGCGGCTTTAGTAGGACAGTATCTTGCTTTACTGCGTTCTGATAAATTTTAGAAATGTATTTCAGGTCATCTCTGAACTCAGTTGAAGCCAAGTGACTCTGAACAGCTGGGACAGAAAACAGTTCCCGGCTTTATCCTTCTTCACCAGCACCCCTCTCCCTTCAGGCAACCACGTTTCTCCCACAAGGGTGTTTTCTTTAATGAATGGACTATTTTTTTTGTTACATTTATTTATTTTTTGAGACAGAGCGTGAGCGGGGGAGGGACAGAGAGAGAGGGAGACACGGAATGTGAAGCAGGCTCTAGGCTCCGAGCTGTCAGCACGGAGCCCGACGCAGTGCTTGAACTCACGAACGGTGACATCATGACCTGAGCTGAAATCAAGAGTAGTATGCTTAACTGACTGAGTTAGATGCCCCCAGAAAATTATTTTTGTTTTTTTTATTTAAAAAAATTTTTAGGGGCGCCTGGGTGGCGCAGTCGGTTAAGCGTCCGACTTCAGCCAGGTCACGATCTCGCGGTCCGTGAGTTCGAGCCCCGCGTCAGGCTCCGGGCTGATGGCTCGGAGCCTGGAGCCTGTTTCCGATTCTGTGTCTCCCTCTCACTCTGCCCCTCCCCCGTTCATGCTCTGTCTCTCTCTGTCCCAAAAATAAATAAACATTGAAAAAAAAAAATTTAAAAAAAAAAAATAAAAAAATTTTTAATGTTTATTTAGTTTGGAGAAAGAGACAGACTGTGAGCCGGGGAGGGGCACAGAGGGGGGGGGCAGCACAGAGTCTGAAGCAGGGTCCAGGCTCTGAGCTGTCAGCACAGAGCCCGGCGCGGGGCTCGAACCCACGAGCCACGAAATCATGACCTGAGCCGAAGTGGGATGCTCAACCGACTGAGCCACCCAGGCGTCCCTAATTAACAGACTATTTTTTATTAGAGCAGTTTTTGGTTTACGGAAAAACTGAGCATAAAGTACACAGTTCTCATATATCCTCTCATCCCTTCAATTTCCCTTGTTAATGTCTTGCACTTGTTACGTTTGTTGCCTCCCACGACCTGATATTGACGCGTTAACTAAGGTCTGTAGTTTAGGGCTCACCCTTGCTGTTGTACATTCTGTGTGTTCTGATCAATGGAGAATGACATGTATCTTTTATGACATGTATCTTTATAGTGTCGTACAGGGTAGTTTCACTGCCCTGAAAGTCCTGTGTGCTCCTCCTCTTCATCCCTCCTTCCTTTCCTCTAAGCCCTGGCAACTGCTGATCTCTACTGTCTCCATAGTTTTGACTTTTCCAGAATGTCATCGAGTTGGAATCGCACAGTATGTAGCCTTTTCAGACTGGCTTCTTTCGTTTAGTGATGTGCATTTAAAGTTCTTCTATGGCTTTTCATGGCTTGACAGATCATTTTTTTTTCAGCGCTGAATAATACCCCACTGTCTGGATGGACCACGGTTTATGTATCCATCACCTTGAGGAGGTCATCTTGGGCGCTTCTGAGATTTGGCAGTTGCGAATCAAGCATACATCTTCTTTTTTTTTTTTTTTAAGCATTTCTTAAAGTTTATCTATTTTTGAGAGAGAGAGAGAGTGAGCACAAGCGGGGGAGGGGCAGAGAGAAAGAGGGAGACCCATAATCCGCAGCAGGCTCCAGACTCTGAGCTGTCAGCACAGATCCTGACGTGGGGCTGGAACTCACAAACGGTGAGATCATGACCTGAGCTGAAGTTGGGTGCTTAACTGACTGAGCCACCCAGGTGCCCCACAAGCATACATCTTCTAAGAGTTAAGGAAATTCTTTTATATAACCATTAAACCATAATTATACAAGATGAACAATAACTCAGTGTATCATTCAATATCCAATTCATATCAGATTTCAATCCAGAATTCCTTCAAGCTTCACCCATTGCATTTGGTTGTTGTTCCTCTTTAGTCTTTAGTCTAGAACAGTCTCTTGTCTCTTTTTGTTTGTTGTTTATAACATAGATTTTTTTCTTTTGAAGAATCCAAATCAGTAGTCTCACATTCTGAATCTGTTTGACTGCTTCCTCATGGTTTGATTTGGTATAAGTAGTTTCTGGCGATATGCCACCGTAGATGACGTCATAATGTCAGCTTTTCCAACCTTGTTGGTGATAAGCTCTATCTCATGAGGTGGTGGCGGCTGGAGCCCTCCATTATAAAGAGACATTTTTCTCTGTGTACGTCATCTGTGGATGGATACTTTCGGGAATTTTTTGTTTTCCAGTGACCATTTGCTGAGTGGTTTTGGAGTCCATTGATAATGGGCGTCGATCGGGGCATCTCTCCTCTCTACCTACGTGCCGTTGGCCAGAGCTCACTCAGTTGTCCCCACCCAACTGAAGGGAAGCTGGGAAGTGTCTCTGTGTGTCCAAGTGGCAAAGTCACTGGGGTTTAGGACATGCGTGGGTCAATATTGTAAGGCTGACCTCTTTTCTGTATTTTGTTTCTTCTCCAGGAGACTTCTTGGCATCATCACGAAAAAGGATGTTTTGAGACATATGGCCCAGATGGCAAACCAGGACCCTGAATCCATCATGTTTAATTAGAAACAAGGTGGCATTTATTTTGAGAGAAACACAACTGTGTCATTTTAAAAGAAATAAACAAATGATATGTTATTATCCTAATGAACGATTATACGCTAGGGGCAGTGGAAAGAAAAGCTTTGTTTGAACGAAAGGAGGATAAAACCTGGTGTGTGTGTGTGTTTTTTTTTAAAGACATCCACGAGTAGGCATTTTATAGCTTTAACCCCTTGTGAGTTTCCAGCTGTGTTTCTTAATGAGTTTATTAACTGCCGTGGGAGCATGTGGGTGGGTGTAAACGATGTGGTTTGTACAAGGACACAGAACACAAATGCTGAGTCAAGAAACGCTTGCCCCTTCTGTTTAAGGCTGTTTGGGAAGCTTTGAGTCTAAGAGGCCAAGGGGTATTGGCCCGTCAGCATCTTTATTTATTGGTTCCCGAAGTGTTGCTGCTATTTTACTGAATTGGATTAAAGATGTTTGCACTGACTTTGTCGGAAAAGAAAAAGAAATTAAATCTGAACCGAGTGAAAGCTGCACGAATGCCAGTGGGCCCACTCGTGACCATCCCGTTGTCTTGCTCCCGCTCTCATCCGTCTGTGCACCAACATCCGGGGGCTTCTGCTCCGCTGACTGTGAGAAACCCTTTCTCGGTGCAACACCAGCATCTCGGGGCCACACCGTGAACTCACTGCTCGAGCGTTTAGTGCTCCGCGGGTTTCCTCCTGCACGAAGGGACCCGCCGCGATTTTGAGGGTATACGCACCTGCTCATGGTTTCGCGTCCCTGTTGTATGTACCTCACTTGTTGATCGCCGTGGCCTGTGCATTCTTAAATATTGATCAGTCCGGCACTTTCCACGGGCCATATCCTGTATGCTGCCAGCTTGCCGTAAGCGTGCTTCAATTTCCAGATAGCGTACGTGAGAGTCAAAGCCGGCCACCCAGTGTTACTACTTATTTTTCCTCTCAGCTCTTATTAAATACGGCTGCAGGGAGGGTGAGGCATACGAAGTCTCAGTGGGAACTCCTCCAAATGGATTGCGAGAGAAATGCTAAATTGATTCTAAATCTGTTCCATTATCTTCTCTGTAGGATGCATAACGTCCGGCTCTAATGTCTGAGCGCGCGCTTTCATGCTCGCAGTCAAAGCACAGAAGGGCAGAGTTAAATTGGAGACCGCCACTTGGAGCACTGGGCACCTTCGTGTTGAACTTAACGGTGCATTTGTCCCTTTAGTCGGGACTCGGCTCTTTTCTGTGAGAAGGAACCGAGCTGCGGTTCCGGTCCGCTGTGGCACCGGTGTGAGTACGTCCGCTCCCGGGAGCCTGTCACGTGTGTCCCCGCTCCCCCCTTCTCACCGAGTGGCCCGTGCCCTTTGCGATCTCGGTCTCGGATATTGACGTGCCAGGTGTGTGTCTGGCGGCCGGAGAGAAATCCCACGAACGGTGATGAGCTGAACGAGAAACCGGGGGTCGGGCACTCTCGCGTGTCTCCACATTACCACCCAGCAGCCGTACGCTTTGCCATTGTTGTCTGCCGTCCTTCGTCCTCTGGCTTCTAGCCTCAGAGTCACAGGCCGGGCTCTCTGTTACCCGGCTGCCGGCCAGGCCGTCGGCTTCCTAGGCACGAAGCGGGAGGAGGAGACACGTAGCAAGGTGCGATGCCTGTGCCCAGGAAGCAGAACTTGCCCACAGGTGCCCAGCTGATGTCCACTGGCTGGACTTTGGTCCCGCGACTCCCCCTGGCTGCACGTGAGTGTGGGAAGGAGAAGTTTTAGTGAGGCCTGGTACTCTCTGAATGAACTTTGGATTCTTCTAACAAGGAAGAGGGACTGGTCCTTGGGAGGGAAGACTGTCCCCTGGATTGGATGCCATCATCATGTCTCTGTTGGTGTCCTCCCTGTCCTCCTTACTCTCTTTCTTGCCACACCCTCCAGACATTGTCCTACTCACCGAGCGGTTCCCCACCCCTTCTCTCAGACCTGACCTAGAACTCCCAGTCGGAAGCCATCATTTCTCAGCCCTCGTAAAAATGCTCATCTTGTATAAAAACCTAGCGACTAGCGGGTTTCTGTGAAACTGGTTGATACAAGAAAATGTACTGCTGTGTCCTCTGGGTTCAAAAAAGTGAAGTCAGATCGTGCTGACAAACACTGGAAAATTTGTTTCTGTGATCGCTTGGCCCCCTCCAGAATGATATCAAATAGCCACTTCAGTGTGGAAACACTGGTCAGTACTAGAGAATTTGATCTTGGTGTCCCGTTCACGGCACGTTAAGTGTCGAGTCACAGATCCCAATATTAGTGTTGTTACTGGGGTTTCCACGGAGCGTGTGCAAGTGAAGCTGGGTTCTCCTGGACTTGAAATCCTACGAGGTCTTAAAGATTGCTTCATGTAGTTCCCGCTAACTCCCGCCTGGCCTCCCGAAAGAGTGTTAGTTACAGCCTGGATTTGTATAATCCAGAAAGCCCCTTCAGCTAAAACAGGGAGCTTCAAAAGGGAACACGAAACCGTGAACGGATAGCCAAAGGGCAGTGAAACCACAGAACTTCTTCCTCCTCCAGATGAGGCCATAGAGGAATGAAGGGATAGTTTACTCCAGGCCAAGGTCACCAAGCCGGGGGGGGGGGGGGGGGGGGGGGGGGGGTTGTGCTCTGTCCTCCTCCCAGGCCTTAGTGTAGAAGAGGTCTGCAAATTCACGGCAGACCGTTGGGAGTGTTACTTTGATGCAAATAGCCTTGTTTTCCTTCATGAGTTGAACCTCTAATTTGTCGTGGGGTTCAGGCTCTTGGCAACAGAAGGCCATGGTCAGACAGGCAGGTGAAGGTCAAGGGTGGGAGAATTTGCAGCGGGGCTGCCAGAGCTGGTTGCCTTCCTCCCATGGAGCCCGAAGTCCCCTGTGCGGTCCACTCGCCTGCTGGCCCCGGGCTCTCACACAAACTCCAGGGGGAGCAGGCTTCCGAGCTGTTTGTCGGTCTTTCTTGTACAAGTACACGGGTCGGGATTCTGAAGGGATTTGCTGTAGCCAAATGTAGAACCTTGTCTATCTGGCGATCTGATGAGCGGGAAGAGTACAACTGGGATGTGGAAGTAAAATAAACATTTCTCAGAACGGTGTGTTTGTTTCTTTTTCCAGAACCAAACCCTTTAGACTTCTGTAGAACTTTCTGGATCCTTTCTGAAGCAGTGTTTTATGTAAAGAAACATAAATGTGGGACAGAAACGGAGTTCTCTAACAGAGCACATCAACCTATTTCTTGCTCCCCCTCTCTACTAGTAAGGAAACGTGTTGTAGAAGGACAGACATCATAAAGAACATCCCGAGAGGGACACATGGATTTCTTGCGTGTTTCGGTGCACCCCCCGGGAATGCGGGTGCGTGGGTGGCATTTATGGAAAGGTAAATGTGTTAGAAGCAATCAATACTCGGTGTTCGCTGTTCCTCAGAACCAGGCCAGCTCAACTTTCTCTGTTTGGTACTCCCCAAAGACCTTACAAAGGAGAAGACCTCTCAGTAAGATCTCGTTTTGGCCCCGGTAAGCCACAGAAACTGGGGAATTGGTTTCACTGAGGGGAGAACTGGTTACTTCGGATTATCGACAAGTGCAGATCTGCTCAGGACTCCTTATCAGACGCCGAGCTGGAAAAGATGAGAAACACAAGCCTCTGAAATGATTTACACGACGGGGGAGCATGTATATGTGACTTGGGGACATTAACCAGACTCCATTTTCGCTGACGCAGTAATAACTATTTATTTGCCGTCCTAGGTGTGCCGGGAATGAGCCTACATGCGACTTTTATGAGATCTGTTCGCATTTGGTGTTGGAACGACCACAGAGCAATGTGGTGGTTTTTTTTTTTTTAATTGTAACCCTCTGTGTAAACGTTGGCACCTTACTAAAAATTAAGTGTTTGAACTTTCCTTTTAAAAATAAAACGAGCACAGTCTTCAAGCAGCAAGTCGTAGATGGGAGAGATACTGATTTTGCAGCGTGTTTGTGCCCAGATGGAACAGTTTGGTCAGCTCTAAAATCCCTTGCTCTTAGCCTGGTGGGTGACAGCTAGGTAACAGTTCAGACTTGGTGCTGTGTATTTCCAAGGATGGGGTAGGACCACTGTCCCCAGGCCATCTGTGTTTCTGCCCTGTGCACAGACGCTAGGGAGGACAGGTTGGGCAGCGGTCTAGTAATTCTTTTCAAGCTTTTTATCTATCACTTTGGGAATCACAAGGGTTTAAGTTATGTCCTTCCCCAACAGTTTTTTTTTAATTTTCCACTTCGTAAAAATTTGAAGGGAAAAACACAGAGAATGCCCACATCCCTTTGACGACCTCAGAGAGGCAGTGAGGGGAGTCCCTTCTAATTAGGGGAGAGAGCCAGCCTGGGGACCACTTAGGGAGGATTGTCCTCAGCAGAGGGGCCAGCGAGTGCAAATGGCCTGAGGTATAAACAGGCCTGACTTCCTGGGGTCCCACCAGGGGCGGGGGCTGCAGGATGGGTGGCGCTTGAGGGAGGGAGCGTCGGGTATTTGAAGTTGGTTTTGCTTTTCTCTTGGGAGGAAGCTAACACAAACAGATGCTTCAGAGTCCCACAGGGCCGGGTACAGATACGGGGTCGAAGAGGAACGACGTGCTTGGACTTGCACTGTACAAGAACCATTCTGGCTGTTGTGTAGCAGGACTGGAAGCCAGGAGGCTGGCTCGGAGGCTGTTCCAAATACACGAGTTATGATGGAAGCTGGCCCCAGAGACGCTCTTGAGTTCTGGATATACTTCTGAGGCAGAGCCAACACATTTGTTGGTGGAGTGGGTATAAAATGGTACAGCTGGGGGCGAGGGGCCCCTGGGCGGCTCAGTCCGTTGGGTGTCTGCCCGTGGATGTCAGCCCAGGTCACGATCCCCCGGTTCGTGGGATTGAGTCCCACATCGGGCTCCGTGCTGACAGTGCAGATACCCTACGAACAAACAACCAACGTTCTGACAGAATTGCAGTATCGAATTTTCAGGGAGTCACGCTCGCCGACTCACACGCCGATAGGACCGCACTTGAATGCCAGCGCCACTGCCTCGTGTCTGTGTGGCACTGTGAAGGGGTCAAACCTCCCCGAGCCTAGATGATCCCGTGTCTGTAGACTGAGCTGTGGCCCGTGACAACGGCACGGCCGCGGGAGTTTGGCGAGAGACTGGCTGTACGCGAAGCACGTGGCACGGAGCGGACCGTGAAAATGGTGGGTCGTCTCATCTTCTCACGTTACGGAGCCCTCCCGGCAGCTCTAGTTGGAAGCCGACTTTGTGTTGTCAGAGGACCTACGCTTTGGTTGAAGTTTAAGACCCCGAAAAGTGACACACGTCGGGCTAACCAGCTGCCTTCTTTCCAGGCTCTATCTTCAGTCATTTCCAAACCACCGAAATGAGACAAAACAAACAAAAACTCAGATCTCTTCAGGGGCGTCGAAAAGGTCTCACTGACTCCACAAATTCACGGGAAATGCTTAGAAAAGAAACAACTTGGTGAGAATTTCCAGTTCTCCGTAGCTTTGTATTGGCCCGGAGAAGAGAAAAGCATAAGAAGGTGTGGGGGGTAACGGAACTATTGATTGGCCTAAGATGTGGAACGAGAGGTCACAAGTCACAAGACTGTGTTCCTTATTGTCAGACCACGGAAAACCCAATACTGCTGTACCTCCAGACGGAAAAACCTCTCTAGCACGGTGTTGATGTAGAAATAAGTCTCATTGGTAAAACTCCTCAAAGACCAGCCTTTTGTGGGCCTTGCCTATTTCCCCTCAACACGATGTAGTTTAAAAACCAGAGGGGGAGAACGAATGAACAGGATCTGTCTGAAAGGTGACGACCCATCCGTTGTAACTCTGGGAGCTTAGCTACAGCGACCCAGAATGACTTTGCAGAGAAACGTCCGGGGGTCAACGGGCTTCTTCCTGGGCTTTCGCGAATTGAGACAGGACCGAGACGGGACCGGAGACCTCCACGTCCTCCTGGGACCCGTGCTCTGGCCGAGCGCAGGGGAGCCCGGCACGCCCATCGTTACGGCTCGTCCCCAGTTCATTGGTAGTTAACTGGCTAGAAAGAAGCTACCTACCATCTGGGAAGGTAGAGCGGGAGTGTCTCTTCTTGGCAGGCCCTCCACGTCGCGTTTCATTAAAGAAATGGTCTTCTCTTTCCCAATGAACAATAAGCAAAGAGCACCTTGTGGGGATTTCCAAACCCCTTTCGTCAGGGTTTGGCTCACGGAATGAAGATCAATTTCCATGCGATTCCAGGATCTGTTATGGAACACATATTTCAAAGATTAAACGGCCGCCCTCAATCTAAACAGGCTCTGTCAGAGAAATTGGAAACACATACATAAACTCTCGTCCTGCAGGCTGCCCGGGACAGGTTGCATCCAGAGGACGCTTGCTGGTGGTGGAACATTCCTTCCTTCTGCGCGGGCCCATGTTCATTTCACACACGCTCACTCGGCTCCCACCTGTTCCCAGCAGGTACCGACCCGAGCGGAAATTGGAGCTAGCTTCCTTTTGATGGGCTGGTTTCCTTTCCTGACATTTCTCAAACTTCAGCCTGTCCCCAGAAAGATGAGCATTTCCAGGAGTGGCTGCGGGCTATTTCCATCCCTCCAGGGAGGGAGCGAGGTGCTCATGGGGTGGGAGTCTCCACAGTGATGGGAGAACCCGCCCCGTGGGTCTGCGTGCGGGGGGCTGGGGAGGGGTGGGGGGGTGTGCTTTCCAAAGTGTCCACAGGATGCTTCTGCCCCCCCCCCCGGCAGAAAGCATGGCTCCCGTGGTTAGCGAATTAGAAAGACCAGGGTCTCAAAGACCAGTCCTTGGGAAGCGCTGCTTTGGGGGCAGGAGTTTCTGTTCAGAGCTGAGGGGCCTGGGAGAAGTGAATCCCCTTTGACGGGACTTACAGCACATCATCTGTGAGGCAAGGGCCTTTCCTTCTGCTTGACAACCAGAATGACATTTAGGGACTAACCTCTCCTGCTTCACCAGAGCTGGTGGGAAGTGCAGTGGTCTGAGCCCCGCTCAGGCCTGCTGAGTCTGAATCTGCTTTTTCCAGGGGTTTTGTGTGCAGAGTAACGTTTGAGCAAGTTGACTTGCCAAGTTGCCTTCCAGCTCTCAGATCTCTAAGGGGGACTTCCAGGGCAGGAAGTAGCAGTGGCTGTGGTGACTGGGTCCCCGAAGGAGCCTGTCCAGAGGAACGAGGCGGAGAGCGACTTGGCGTGGGGTCCCTGAGTCTGACTTCTCAGCCCCTAGACCGTCCCGGTCACCGCACGGCTGCGTGATGCTCTGCGTCCGTGGGCGGGGGGAGAGGGGCAGCCCGCCCCCCACTCTAATTGTGCAGAGGGCAGCCTGGGATTTACAAAGCGTGGACACAGGGACCCTGCCTTGGGATAGTGTGGGTGAGATTTTCATCAAGCTGGTTGCAGAGCTCTAGTGTTAGGCAAAGACAGGGTGTACGTGCTCTGGGTGGCCGGGAAAGAGTGTCCCCCGCCTTGGAGCAGAAAGCAACAATGTCAGGCAGGCGGGGACATCCACCTCTTTCTTTCTGAGAACTAGCTGCGTGCCCGGAAAGACTGCAGACATCTTATCTGGGCATATGCCCGGCGCCAACCGGTGATTCGGAAGGCTGCTCTTCCGGCCCTCCTACAGTGTGCCCTGCCTGGCCCTCCGTTAGCCCGCCGCCAGCCTGCACACCGGAGCGCAAACAGAGCGCGGCTCTTCGCTTGCAACATTTCACCCGAAAGATGCCCGGTAGCTTCCTTGAGTCGACCTTGAACATTGTTTGTATCTTCGTCGAAAGTTCAGAGCAGCCGTTGGCGAACCACAGTACCGCGGGCCCAATCCAGCCTGCCACTTGTTGCTGCAAATAAAGTTTTATTGGCACGCAGCCACACCCGTTTTGCCAGTCGCCTGGGACTGCCGTCAGGCTACAATGGTGGAGTTCAGCTGTTGCAAGAGAGCTGTGCAAGGCCAGCAAACGCTACCGTATTTGCTAGTCGGCCTTTTACGTATTTATTTTAAGCGTATTTATTTAGAGAGAGAGGGAGAGAGCAAGAAGGAGGGAGAGAATCCCCAGCAGGCTCCCAGCTGTCGGCGGGTATTTGGCCTTTTGCAGAAAAGTTTGCCGACTCCTGGCTTAGAGTCCGTTAGGGTCACCAAAGCACTGGGTAGTTACCAAGAATAACTGAACTTTCTTACACTGGGTGGAAAAGAGAGACGCTTTTAAAACGCCCTCCTAATCCTCCAAGCTTCTCCAACAGCTTCATTTGTGCCAGAAACTATCTGTCCTGCTTGGATACCAGCGGAGGTATTGGTGACCTCCGTTACAATTTAAGTATGTTTTCTGCCGGGGAAAGTAACACCTACCCTCTGACCAGCTCTCTGTCATTTATGAAGGGATTTCAATATTTATTTATGCTTCTCCTTCTCAGTGGTCCCGTGAGGTGAAAGGGATCATACGCATCGTTCAGAGGGCGAAGCTGGGGCTCAGAGAGGTTGAAGCACAGGAGAGTCACCCGTAGAGCGTTTACGGCATGCTGCTGCCCTGGTGCCATGCGTCGTGGGTGCGATCTGGCATCCCCTTTAGAGAGGGCTGCCGTGTGACCCCAAAGCGTGGTGCAGATTGAGAACCTCTGGGCTCCAGGGACTTGCCCAAGGTCGCATAGCTAGTTGGTGGTCTGACTAGAGCTCAAACTTGGCTCTTTTTGCGACTTTCAGTCCAGGGACCTTTTCCAACAACACGACAGTTCACCTTAGCTCCGATCGGTCTCAGAGTCAAGCCGGTTGGAGTATCCCCGTGGTTCTCAAAGTGTGGTCTCTTGACCAGCAACATCAGAGTCAGCCGGCAGGTTGTTAGAGATGCAAAGACGCCCTCGGCCCCACCCTGACCTGGTGGTTCAGAAAGCTGGGGGACAGAGCCCTGCCACCTGTGTGTTCACGAGCCCTCCGGCCCATTGGGGTGCGGCTCCCGTGTGAGAACCGCCGGTCTAAGGTGATGGGAAAGCGCCGATGGAGCGAGGATGCTAAAACCAGAACACATGCACACGCGCCCACACCTGGACGAGGCACCGCCTCTGGGAAACGAGGCCTGGGTGTAGACGGCCAGAGCGGGCGCGGGAAGGGATGGAGAGAGTGAGACTGTGTGGGCGTCTGTGGAAGCTTGGGGACACCGGGGCGACAAGAAAGAAAACATCTCCCCGTCATCCCGAGATGAGCCTATGCTGACCCGCTTTTCGAGCTGGCGCCCCGACGGTGTTAGAGGGAACTCAGGCATGTTCCCTTGCTGTGTTGGCAGGTCTGAAGGGTTTTTTTTGTTTTGTTTTTTTGGGTTTTTTTGGTTTCGTGTTTATTTTCTGAAGTTTGGGTTTTTCTGAATCCAGCACTGTGTAGAAATGAACATTCTTGTGGGATTAAATGAACCCCCTTCTGCTCGGAGCCAAAGTCGCATTCTTTGCTTCCATTTCAGCCAGGTGCTCCTTTCTCATTGCGCTTTGGGTTCAAGTGCGCAGCCGTGTCCTTCCCGGGGGAGGGCTGGCCCCTAATCGCTATGGGCTTTGCCCCTGCAGCTGGGACTTCAAAGGCCCCAGAAGTCCTACTGTAACGTGAGCTCCCAGTTGTGTCCAGAGAGGCATTGTCAGTCAAGTCAAGGCGAAGGGACACCTCAGTGTGGAGGGGAGAAGAAGAATCTGGCCTCGTCTTCAGTCCCCCTCGGAGCCCCCCCACCAAAGCATTGCCCTTCCCAACATGAAAACCGCACCGAAACATGCATAATTCA
This sequence comes from Lynx canadensis, assembly GCF_007474595.2. Lineage (NCBI taxonomy): Eukaryota > Metazoa > Chordata > Mammalia > Carnivora > Felidae > Lynx > Lynx canadensis. The sequence goes on from NC_044321.2 coordinate 6,923,716, forward strand.
AGTCTGTGCACCGGCCGCCCAGAGCGAGGGGACAGATGTGCATGCCCCGGGAAAGAATGTTTGTTTCAACCAAACGTTCACAGCGCCAGCTGCCAACGGGAGAGGAAAAGCAGAGAGGGGCTCCCACAGACTGACGTGGGAAAATGTAAACAACGATTACAGGCTCGGAGCAGGGACCGTTGGTGGGTGAAATCACATCATCTGATTTGGGCTTTGGTTTTGCAATTACTGGACCTAGAGAGTGTAACTGCCACGCACGTGCTGTTTCCAAGATGGGCGGGGCTGTGTGAGCTCACCATGGGTTCACGTCTGCACTTGGACTTTCAAGTCGGACTCTGAGCGTTAATGAGAGCAGGCCTCGATTTCCACAGTAGCTTAACGTCAAGTTCCGAAGCACGGTCCCTGGAGACAGATGGGGTCACTTGTGACTCTATTTCCTTTCTTCGGCCCAGAGCTAACGTGGAGTATTGATTTGCAAAGTGCGAATTCCGAAGGTGGAAATCTGGGATTTGCTTTCTTGCTCAAATCTGCGAGTTTCTCAAGGTCATGGAGCGATGTTTCCATTGTTTTTCTTCAGTGTCAGTTCTGGTATCACGTACGGTGACGATAATCAATGATTACATATTTTTGAAGAACGGATAAGCGCCGAGGACCTGCTCTTTAGTTGTGACCTTTTGGAATAAATCGAGAAAATCATCGTGGCAGAGTTTTCTGGAGACAGAGAGCGTTTCCCCCAAAGAGAGCCATCCACCATTGTGTAAAATGTCACATAAAACACGCCGCGTCAGAAGAAAATGGTAATCGGCTTGGTGTTTCATGGCCTGAGAAGGGCTGCTCAGTTGAGAGACCCTGAATTTCCAAAGACTAAATATGAAAGCAGAGTCTGCAGACCCTATGTGTCCTGGTGTACCTTTGATCAAACTGAACCAGAAAGAAGTGTGGCAGGCTCTAAATGCCGCACAGACTAACGGCTCGGGAAATCCGTGCCCATGACTTTACTGAACGTGTCACATCAAAGGGAGAAATGCCCCACTGACTGGAAAGTTCTTTTGCTGTTCAATGTTGAGAGAGAATAGAAATGAGATTAAATTTCAGTATTTCTGGATTTGGTTAATAGATTCTCTCTCTTTTAGATATAAGAACTTTAAGTGATTCTGTTTACTTAGTAGAAAAATATCCAAAAGGTGCGTCTAATAACCACATCTGAAGGGGAGTAAAAATATATATGTAGAAAGAGCGTCGTGACCTTTAGAGAGGTGGTTCTGCTAAAAGTTGCTTTCAGCTGTGACATCCAGGACAGGTGAAGTTCACCAGCACAAACACCCCCACGGGGAGACTCCGGGTTTGTTGGCAAATCCCAGGGCACCGTTTGCCACTTGACTCCTTTCTTGGGGATTCGAGGAGGCCGGGGCAAAATGCTGGGGAATGATATTGGAGGAATAAGCATGCTAATTCATAGTTTATAAAAAGAAGAAATACCATGCATAGCTGAGTACTTAATATCAACCAACCGTTTGGACCCTGCTTCGCGGCTGCCGAGGCTCGTGGGGCCCCATTCCGTACCCGGAAGAATCCGTTCTTCCTGAAGCTCACCAGTAAGACAAAAGACAGCGTCTGAAGGGGCCAGACTGAGAGCTATGTCTTGTCAAAGGAGAGCTGACTCAGCTGGTTTCTGACTCAGGACCAGGTCACCCCCAGCCACCATCTCTGTAGCGGTGAAGCTCTCATCTCTCCAGGATGTTAATTCTTCTGTCCGTATCAACGTGGCGAGCGCAGTTCCTAACACAACACGGGTGCTCAAAAATGTGATTGTGCAGAGAGAGCCAATGCCCAACAAGTCTGCGCTCTCCTTCTCTTCCTGGGCACGCGACATGCCTACGTCTCCCAGCATCCCTTGCAGTTAGGTGTGGCCATGTACAGGTTCTAGCCAGTGGAATGTGAGCAGAAACGAGGCCCATGGAAAACTTCCCGTGTGCAATCTGCTGCAGTCTTCTGCTCTCCTGGGTTGGGAGGGAGATGACCAGGGTGATCTTGGAAGCCTCTGAATGACTTTGGAGGAGGACTCCCCAGCTCCCTGTCCCCTGCCCTTTACTGCCATGGGAGTAAGAAACAAAGCTCTGTGGTACTGGGTCATTTTCCACTTTGGGGTCGTCCGATAAGGTAGATAGTCTACCCAGACTATGCACTTAATATCATTACAGATTCCTGTGCACTGGTGTGATGAACTTGTACCAGTTCCCAAGACCGATGGTGAAATTTGCAGGACTTTTGCCAGCCGGTTGCTGTCACGTTCCTAGCTTGAAACGGGTTGTGGTGGGAATTTGTACGCCACACAAAAAGGCAGATACCGTAAACCGGGTTTCGCCCCACCCCTGCGCCCCCATTGGGGAACGTTTACCGGCACACCACTGACTGGGAATATATCTTTCTCTTCTTGGTCTTATCCCAAAGCCTTATAGCCTAGTGCACTGTATGTTTATATGACTCAGAAAGCGTTTGTGTCTCGGGTCATGTTAGAAGGCTCAGGTCTTCAACTCTTTTACCCCTTGCCTTCTCCGGTTGTCACTTGTCCACCTGGCAGGTGGGTGTCTCCCGAAGCACAGCGATTCTGCCCTCACTCCCAAGCACTCCGTGACGACAGGCAGCGGGGAAAGTGTCTCATTCTCCTCGAGTTACCGTTGTCGGCACAGGTCGGGCTGCCTCAGTCTGGATTCCCCCAACAGCAGACCCCGAGACAAAGGTTCAAGTGCCGGTCATTTATTTGCAAGGTGACGCCAGGAAACAGCGCAAGGGAATGGGGAGGAGGAGGAGAGAGGGGAAGGCAGCCAGAAAGGGAGTTACCCGGCAAGTTGCTGCCGTGGGCAGCTACAGACATGGGGGATGGTGGAGAGCACTCACTTCCAGGCTATCACCCCCACAAGGGACAAGGCGGCTGGGGTGTTCAGTAGCGCCCTTCAGTCCCTGGTTGGTGCGTCACCCTGTGTCTGGGTCCCTAACCAGCCCGGACAGCCGGACTGTCCCTGCTCTTTCACTAACTGGCACTCTCGTTACTCCACCAAGACTTCCCTGATTTCTCGGAGACCAGCTGACTCCTCCACTTGGACCTCCCAGTCCAGACTGCACACGTATTTCCTTAGCTGCCCTTGACCACGACTCCAATCGGATATGCATCCTGACCTCTGTGTGCATTAGATCCCTTGAGCGCATTCACGTATATGAAGAATGATTCCAGTCGCAAATCTTAGAAATGCCAGAACCGGAGAGTTCTTGTTTCATGATCTAACACGATTACGCCCACCTTGGATTAGATGTATGTTTCATCAGAATTTCCACACCGTGGTAGACACAAACGTTGGCTCCCAAAGTTGTCCACAACTGGATCCCCTGCAGCCACGAACATGTTACCTTCCACGGAAAAAAAGGACTTCGCAGGCGTGATTCAGTTAAGGATCTTGAGAGGTGGCGATGATCCCGAATTATTGGGGTCGGGGACAGTGTCATCATAAGGGTTCTTCTAAGAGGGAGGCAGGAGAGTCAGAGTCAGAGAAGGAGATGGGATGATGGAAGCACATTGCGGTTGTGCAGGGCCACGAGCCAAGGAACTCAGGCGGCCTTCGGAAGCTAGAAAAGGTAAGGAGCAGATTGTCCCCTAGAGCCCCCAGAAGGAATACAGCTCTGCTGATAGCTTGACTTAAGCCCGTAAGACCTGTCCACACGTTTGTCCTCTAGAATGGGGAGCTAATAAATTTGTGTTGTTTTAAGCTTTAAGTTTGTGGTAATTTATTACAGCAGAGGGAGAGAGAGAGAAAGAGAGAGAGAGAGTGAGCGAGCACAAACAGGGCAGGGGTGGAGAAAGAGGGAGACACAGAATCCGAAGCAGGCTCCAGGCTCCGAGCTGTCAGCACAGAGCCGGACGCGGGCCTCGAACTCACGAACGGTGAGATCATGACCTGAGCCGAAGTCGGACGCTCAACTGACTGAGCCACCCGGGAGCCCTTCAAAAATTTTAAATTATGTATTTCTGAATGACTTTTTGGGGATCCGACATAACTGTGATGGCTGGCAGGCTATTTTCAGTGACTTTTGGAATCGGCTTTGTGGATTAACTCTAACCAAATCAAGGTGGGGGCTGGCGGCCCTCTGAGGTCTGCTCTCGATCACCGGCCGGTGGCTTCTCGGGGCAGAGACCCTGACCCCACACGCAGGTGGGCGAGCCGGGAACAGGTGTGCTGTTCGAGGCGGCCGCCGATGGCGGGCCAGTTATTTCTGGATTAACTGCTATCTGTGGGTAATCCCTCATCCAGATAATTGAAAATTCTCTGCCTGAGCGCTCTCTGTTTCCGTCCACTCCGAAGCCGAGGGGTTGGCGGCTTCAGCGCACCAGTGACTTTTACGTTCCCAGCAAATCGGTTGGCTTACTCGAGAACCTGCTTCATTCTAGATAATAGCAAATACTTCCTGAACATTTTACGCCACCAGTCAAAACTCCAGGCTGAGCACTTTTTGAGTTCATTATGCTTTTGAACACTCACTCGGAGCTGAGGGCTCCACGTACGGATTGTGCAGTCTGTACACGCGAGGCCAGGAGGGCCGGGGGCCCGAGGGGCTCGCTCGGCTGGCGTCCGGCAGAACTCTACTCCGCAACCGGCCCCCCCTGGCTCTTGAGCCCGTGCCTCTCACCAGTAATGACAGTCAGTCGCTGTTTTGTTTTGTTTTTTTGGAAATGGCCCAAGTTTGTTCCCAGAGCTAGAGATGAAGTCAGCATTTGCCTTTAACTGGTGGTGGAAGACGCAAGAGTCAGGAGCCAGGAGCCCTTGTTGGCAAAAGCAGCCCCTCCGTGAACTGTTGCACTCTCTCCTGGCAACACTCTTCTGGGAAGGGAGGGTCTCTGGGCGTCCTTTCTGTTTCCAGGATGCTGGATTCACCTCCCACCTCGCCAGGAACTGAAGACGATAGTTGTCCCGGGGTCTTAGTGATCAAAATGTGTTAAAAAGGCTTCCGGCTTGTGTCCAGCGGCGGTTCATTCGGAGAGAACGTCTAGCCAACAGATGCCGTCCCCGTGTTCCCGTTGCGCCGGCGCTCCTGGCTGCGGTTTGCTTTGTGTCGCGGGGTGCCTAGCCTTTATGGACTCCCCGGGTCCTTCCTATTAGATCAGAAGATTGCTTCTCTTTGGAGTTTAGAAGTGGCAGGCCGACACAGTGGTTCTCAGGCAGGGATGACTTTGCTCCTCAGGGGACATTTGGCAATATTTGGAGACATTTTGCACGGTCACAACTGGGGGAGGGCGCCCCCGCTGTCCAGCGGATTGTATTCGTTTCCCGACGCTGCCGCCAACTTCACATCCCCGCCCCCCCCAACCGCCTGCCTCACGTCTCCCTCTCCTTCTCTTCTAAGGACACCTGTCATCGGATTTAAGGTCTAGGTCCGGGATGATCTCATCCCGAGATCCTTACCTTAACTACATTTGCAAACATGCTATTTCCAAATGAGGTCCCATTTACAGGTACTGGGAGTTAGGCCTGGGACATATTTTTTTTTTAAATTCTTTCTAATGTTTACTTGTGAGAGGGGGGAGGGGCAGAGAGAGAAGGGACAGAGGATCTGAAGCGGGCTCTGTGCTGACGGCAGAGAGCCTAACGTGGGGTTCGATCTGAGCAGAATTTGGACACTTCACCGACTGAGCCACCCAGGGGCCCCCACTTGGACGTATTTTTTGAGGGGGACACGATCGGGGACCCGTTGCAAGAATAGATGCCAGGGATACCAGGACACATCCTACCACGCGCAGGACAGTCCCCACCCCTAAGTGGTTGAGAAACTCTGTTCCGCCACGAGTGTGAAAATTGTGGCAGAGAAGACCTTTCCGTGAACCTCAAGTCCTCCGGCCAGTGTCGTGCGCGGTGCTGCCCGGCACGGTGTCGCCACCCAGTTCTGGAGTGTGACTGATCGTCTCCAATGAGCGGAGGCTATTCGTGCCCAGTAGGTGGCATTCAAATCCCCAACTATAACCACGGCTGGCGTGCAAATGACCCAGAGCGTCGCAAATGCATGCGGTGCTCCCGAGCGTGTGTATTTGGCGTGTGAAGATGCGATTTGTGTCTTCCTTCTGATTTCCCGGCGTAGGCTTTCGGGGCTTCCCCTTCTCCAGCCCCTGCGTCATCTTTACGATTCTGTTCCCGGCCAAAGTGTTTATGAGAATTTAATACGGGGGTCTCAAAGTTAATTTGTAAAAGGCTAGATAGTGAATGTTTTAGGCTTTGCAAGCCAGGAGGCGGGATGGAGGGTGTTAGGTGGGCTCTGAGATAACGAGGGAGAGAAGTTGTGCCGTGCCCTGCCCTGCTTGCCCTGGGTGACTGGGCTTGGGTGGTGGGTGACTCCGTGCCTAGTCGTCCCCTGCCGGAGTTCCGGCCCCACTCTAGGGTTGGGGCCGGGCCCTGGCCGGAGCAGGAGTGGGGTGGGGTTGTGGGGCGAGAGGTGGGAGGTTGGGGGGAGGGTGGAGGCACACTGCTTTGGTCAGTTTCACTCCCTGCCTGGTGACCCCCAGATCCCGACACCCTCTCCTCGCTCCGGAAGGGTGAGGCTGTCTCACTCTGGGCAGCTGGAGGCTTCCAGGCTGCCCACCGCCCAGCAGATGCCAGTAGCCGAGGCCACAGTGTGTAGGTGGTGACCGGTACCGTCCCCGAGCGGCAGCCACTGGCCCCAGGGGGGGAGGGGGAGGCTCTGGCTGGTCTCCTGGCTCCCAGTGGCAGCTTGCTACAGCGATGTCTGTAGGCCGCACGAGCAGCCCTGTGCCAAGCTAATCCGCGGGTTGTTAGAGACCATACATAGAGGCTCGGGAAAATGGGTGCAGTAAGGGCTTTCTTTGCAAATGAGCGTGCGGGCCAAGGAGAAAGGCAGAGTCTGGGAGGTGGACGGAATATTTCCGCCTTGCGCCTTTTGAAGTTCAGCTTCTTCACCCCTCCCCGTTCGATTGGATTCTATTCCTCCTATAGGTAGCTTGGTTTGGGCAAACCGTGCTCTAGGAACGGTGACCGGTGGATTTATCTTGCCTTTTACCATATAATCCCCAAAGGTAAATATTAGAAGCAGTAGGCTCGGAAGGACTAAAAGAGCAGAGAACTCCCACATTCGAGGTTTCCGATGCCATCACGAACCCTGTGCTGCACGCGCCAGCCGTCTGGCATTTGCAATATGGACGCGTCGGTTAAGACAAAATGCCTTCCTAGTCAAAGCCCCGGAAAATTGTCTGCGATCACAGTAGCAACCGCTGTCTGTCAGCGAGTCTTCTTTCCTCGCTTAGAAACTTCATTAAAATGCCTTCTCAAAAATCAGCTGTCACCTCCCATTTGATTCAGCCGGGCTCAGACTGCAGCCTCCTTCCCAGCACGCTTACCAGTCGCCTCTGAGCCAAGTGCGATCAGGGCTGTGGAAATGTCTGCGCTTCCTCGGATCCTCCGCGGTCCCTCCAGATGCACCTCTGAGCATGATCCTGAAGTCTGGGGACCTTTCCCGAGTCCTTCACTGTGCACGACATGGGAACCGGGTGCACTTCGCGCCCGCCGCTCTACCGTGGGAGGTATCGCCAACCACTGGAAGCGGAGAGGTTTTGAACGGAAACATGGGAAATCGGGGGTAACGGATGAGAGAGGAGAGCCTGGGACAGAGGGCAGAAACTGGTTCTGAGGATCCCTGCCCCCCGAACCGTGTTCGTGCCCCAGTCAAGGGTCTTTAGGAATCTGGTGCTGACGAAGGAACTGTCTTGGGGGGAGCCTTGGCCCTGAGAGGTGTGGCTGACGATGCTAGAATGGCTTCCGATCGCCCCTCATCCGGTTCTTGCTGGTGCCCAGACACATGGAGTCTGACAGTCAGGAAAGAAGCACTCAGCGAGGGTTCTCTACCTCCTAGGTCCTCCTCGACCCTCGGCAGCACCTGACATTTGCTGCTCTGATTTCTTCCGGAAACCTGGGCTTGGTGGGGCTCCGGCCTTGGCCTTCTCGTCTGTACGACCTGCTTCTGTGACCTCATCCAGGCTCTCGGTTTTGACCAGCTCTCCTTGATCTCTGGCCTTGATTGTCTCCGGAACTGCAGACTGGTTGTCTAACTTCCTGTTTGGATGTAGCCGGAGAGCCCCCAGGCACTTCAAACTCAACGTGTTGTCTTTAAGAGACGCACTATAATTTCCGAACACCAAAAGGTTGCAGGATTTGGCACCCGGTCGTATGTAGGAAGAGATGGCGGGGGGTGGGGGGGAGTCATTGGCGACACTTCTGCTTCTTGAAATTTACCAGGATGGCGGACAGGTATGGGGAACGTGGAGGTCGGTGATGTGATGGGGGTGATGAGTGGCTTAGAAGAAGAAAATAGAGTTGTGAGGGTTGTGAACCACAAAGACTCAACTCAAACTAGCTTACACACACACACACACACACACACACCCCCAAAGAAAGAAAAAGAAAAAAAGAAACTTTGTAAGTTTATTTGCTCAAGGAATTGGAAAGTCCAAGGGGGTGCTTTCAGGGACAGCTGGATCCAGGTGTTCAAATGGTGTTATCTACCATAGTCTGGGTTCCCCCGTAAAAGAACCTGAGACAGGGGTGCCTGGGTGGCTCGGTCAGTTAACTGTCTGACTTCAGCTCAGGTCATGATCTCATGGTCTGTGAGATCGAGCCCTGCATCAGGCTGCATCTGACAGTGCGGAGCCTGCTTGGGACTCTCTCTCTCCCTCTCTCTCTCTCTTTCTCTCTCTGGCCCCCCGCCCCACTTGTGCTTTCTCTCTCTAAATAAATAAATAAATAAACTTAAAAACAAGAGCCTGAGACAAGGGCTTGTGTGCCTGTAATTCTTTTGGGAGCCGTGTTGGAAAGGGAACACGGGACAGCTAAGCGAAAGATGCATGAATGAGTCCCCTGGCAATATGGGATCTTCAAAAGATGGAAGGGAGAAGCACTGATTCATCGGCCAGGCGCCGCAGTCATCAAGGGTGGCCCGTGGGCATTGACTCTTCCCACATTTATACACGCGTAAGTGCCCAGCGGGTCCTACAGGTGTCCCACAAGACAGAAGTCTCTGGGTAGAAATGAACTTATGGTGGCCTCGGAGAAGTCCTGGGGTGGCCGGGTTGCCCCCGTGTGAGGCTGGTCAAAGCCTGCACGGGACCAGTGTCAGTCACAGTGGATGGGGTGAGGGCAGAGGCCAAGAGGATTCGAAGTGGCTCATAAACTGGTCTTACCCACCACCAATGTCTATTTCCCTGTCTCTTACCCGTCTCTTGACCACGTTTGCATCTTCCTGACCCTCCGACAGCCTTACCGATGTCCAGAACTGATTCTGATGGTCCCTCCTTGGCCCATGTGCTGCTCATCCCTGTGACCAAGAAAGCAGAGGGTCTCGACTCCTTGCCCTGCTAGAGTTACACGGAGTTGGGAGTCGGGTTGTTTTCCAGTGGACAGGTGGTGGCTATGGCAGGCACCGAGAGGTGGCCCTCAGATCCTCCTTCGAGCCTCGAGGAAAAGCTTGCTGCTGACCCGCGAGGTGTGTTTTCTGCCCACCGCCTCAGCTTGAGAGCCAAGGTCATGCTCTTCGTAGGGCAGTCCCTGGCCAAGGACCACGGCAGGGCAATGCTCCCCGGATCCTAGCCATTGCTCCCCAGAGCAGGGCTCCTGGAAGCACAGTTCGTGCTCTGGAGCTGCCTGTTGGGCTCATGGAGAAATTGTCAGGCCAGCATCCAAGTCTGGCAGCTTCTTCTGCCCGATCCTTCTTCCTCTCTCTTTTCCCCTCAGGTGCTTCTCTCCAATGCACCTTTCGCGCCCCTGACTCCATCTCGGTGCCTGCCTCCTGAAGAACTCACAGAGTTCACTCAGGACAGAGGGGCCTTGAAGATGGAGGGAGGGAGGGAAGAGGAGAGAGAGAGTCCCAAGCTTTGAGTGGGGACAACAAAGGGTTCCAATCGCCACCTCGCCAGGGCTTCGGAACCACCCAAGGTCGGCCCGTGCGCCACTCCGTAACCAGCCGTAGGAATAAAAGGCAGGCCTGGATTTGGAATCGATGCTTTTAGCTTCTGCTGTCCTATCACCGACAGGGCCATGAGTCGGGGGCTACACGGAGCCAGGGAGATAAACACAGAGGGGAGGTGGCGTGCTCATCCACACCTTCCGGGCAAGCCAACGCCACTGCTCCTCACGGGGACATCGACCCTGGGCAGCACCGGAGGGAGGACCACGTGAATTTGCGAGACCACCTTCCGTATGAGTCCCTTCTGCTGACAGGCACATCAGGGAAGGGTACGGGCCCCTTTGTCTGGAATTCCAAGGTCCAAGGAAACACGGACCCGAGCGTCATCATTTCTCGGAGCTGCTCTGTCTAACGTGTCTCCAAACACCTGGTTTGCGCATCATTGGCCTTGGCTTCGCAAACTGGGAGTGAATTTTATGGGAAGGTGGCACAGAAAATTATGGGTCTATAAACGGCCATCGGAAGCCAGCCAAGTAAAAGGCATAAATTCCAAGTCATATGGTATGAAGAAACAGAGCTGAAACTGCTGTTGTTTTCGCTGGCAGGCAAACGAAAGTGAACAAAATCCTTATTTTTCTGAGTGAACAGGGATCAGAATGCATTCCCATAGTGACTTCTCACGTCCTGCATTCCAGGGAATGAAATAGAAGGTCTGGTTCACCAACCTGACTTCTAATTGCTGAGATCTGACGTGAATACAAATAATCATGGTATTCTGTGGTGCTTCGTTCCGGAAAGCCGGTATACGGAGTCGTAAAACTCCTCCCACGGCCCTAAGGAGCACACGTAAGGCAAACAACATTACGATCGTTTTTAAAATTTATTTTTAAGTTTATTTATGTATTTAAGCAATCTCTACTGCCAACGTGGGGCTCAAACTCACGACCCCGAGATCAAGAGTCTCATGTTCTTCCGACTGAGCCAGCCAGGCACCCCTGTCACAATCATGTTTGTAGCTGGATAGATTGAAAAAAGCAAAGGATGATCTGATTGCTACTTCGTGCGTTAAAGAATTGGGCTCTTTTTGTGTCCGTTCCTGTTAAATCGTAAACTACAACAAAGGAGAATGACTTTATTTAAAAGTTGTACCGAGTCCTTGTGGCCGTGAGAGAATGTGGGCGCATCCAGGGCAGAAGTCTTTACTAGCACAGTTAGAGACGAAAGAGGTAAGACGAGGTCGTAGGTTGACAGTGTAGGCGATGCAGGGGGTCACCAGGGTACTGGGTTTTTAAGAATAGACGGCCTATTTTATCAGTGTGACCGGAGATATTGGGCTCTTGGGCAGTGACTCCAAGTAGCCCATCTGCTAAGAGACTGAATGGTAACAGGGAACACAGATGTAAGCCCTGACTTTGTCTAGGGCTGGGACATTTTGTGCCGGCCACCCCGAAGCTTTCTGTCTTGGTCTCCGGACATCTGGGGAGTTGGCTTAGAAAAGAGAAGACTGAGTATATAACGAGGAATTAAAAATGAGGCCGCTGGATGGTCCCAAGAGCTATGCCATACAGGTCCTGGTGACTCCGAAGAACCTGCCGGCTCTCCCCACAGTATTTATCTCTAAGGACCGAGAGAATTTGTACTTGTGAGATTCGGTGCCTGCCTCTCTCCTCGGTAAACGCCACCATAGTTTGCTCTCGGTAGACGCATTTTCGTGGTCCACCCGTAGACTAGTATCATCCCACCTTAAAAAAGGAGCCTTTCTTTAGAAAGAAATACAACACCATGGAATCATTTACAATCATTTTCTGACCTGCCTCTCTAAGTTGCTGCTGGTGTAATTCTGGAACTTAACCAAGATCAAGGACAACTTACTCTCTTTGATAGTCCCAATTATCTCATTGGTTTGTGAAAGTTGAAATGAACATTTCAAAATGCCAAGAGGCGGGCAAACACAAGAAGTTTTTTTTTTTTTTTTTAATGAAAGTATCAAGTAAGAATTATAGTTGAGTCTTGAACAACACAGGTTTGAACTGTGTGGCTCCACGTGTGTGTGTGGATTTTGTTCAACAGAGTACAGTACCATAAAATGCATTTTTCTTCCTTAAAATTTTCTTTTTAAAATGTTTATTTATTTATTTTTGAGAGAGAGAGAGAGAGAGAGAGAAAAGAGAAGCAGAGAGAGGCGGAGATAGAGAATCCCAAGCAGGCTCTGTGCTGTCAGTGCAGAGCCCGATGCAGGGCTCGAACTCACAAACTGTGAGATTGTGACCTGAGCGGAAATGAAGAGTCGGACGCTCAACCCACTGAGCCACCCAGGCGCCCCCTGTCACATCTTTCCGAGTTCAGGGCCTCGGCAGCTCTCCACAGGACACCGCCCAGATATTTCTGCAGAATTATATCTTGTATCTAATTCTTCTCAAATGGCTGCTAACAGGCATTTAATACGAATTAAACACCCCCCCCCACCACCACCACCAATAACAGAGGGTATTTGCGTTTTAGAGAGTCAGGGACGGATTAGAGTTGGTGGCAAAACCCGAGTAGTTGGTCACCAGTTTTCCTTGCTTTCTAGGGCATGTCGCTTGCCCACAGTTCCCAGAATTCCTTACCGTTAGACGGGGGTGGGTATGGCACACCATCTTCAGACCTGGCCCATCAACAGTTCCTGTACTTTCTCTTTCCCTGAGGGGTGACCTAGTACAGAGCATGTGGTGGAGGACTTCAAGGTCCCCTCGGATGTTAGAGCCACTACATAGAAGACACCTGGGTCCTGGAATATCTACGTGGAGCAGAGCCTACCTGATGGGACCACTGGGATCTGAGAGTTGTTTGCTGTGGTAGTTAACCCGCCTGACTCACACAGAGCACTTAGCCACTCACCATTGGTTTTTGCCTAAGAAATGTGCATTCGTGGAGCCATTTAGGTGCCCTCAACACCTCTGCTAAAGCTCAAGGGTTCGAGGATGACCACAGAGGGTTTCCACTTTTGGGAAGAATTTCCAGAGGCATTCTTCCCAAACTGGTGTTATTTCCCCTTTTTCTGACAACACGGTAACAAATTTTTACTTCTTTCGTGTAACCTGTCGCACAGTACCGAAGTTGGTCGTTGATGGTGTACCTTGACCATCTTAGGCAGAAGGGGAGTCTGTTCCGTCTTAGGAAGTGAGGGAGATGGTCTTCCAAGATGGCCACCATCAATTCCTCTCCTCCCTGCACCTGCATGCTGCTCTACCCGTCAAAGGACGGAGTCTGGCCTGTGGCCTATGACTTGCTTTACCCCGTAGATCGCCAAGGATGTGACATGCTGGGACTCCCAAGCCCAGGCCTTGAGAGGAATGGCTGCTTTGTTTTGACTTATTTTATTTATTTATTTTTTTAATATGAAATCTATTGTCAAACTGGTTTCCATACAACACCCAGCACTCATCCCAGCAGGTGTCCTCCTCAATGCCCATCACCCACCTTCTCCTCCCTCCCACCCCCCATAAACCCTCAGTTTGTTCTCAGTTTTTAAGAGTCTCTTATGGTTTGGCTCCCTCCCTCTCTAACCTTTTTTTTTTCCTTCCCCTCTCCCATGGTCTTCTGTTAAGTTTCTCAGGATCCACATAAGATTGAAAACACGCGGTATCTGTCTTTCTCTGTATGACTGATTTCACTTAGCATCACACTCTCCAGTTCCGTCCACGTTGCTACAAAAGGCCATATTTCATTCTTTCTCATTGCCACGTAGTACTCCAATGTGTACATAAACCACAATTTCTTTATCCATTCGTCAGTTGATGGACATTTAGGCTCTTTCCATAATTTGGCTACTGTTGAAAGTGCTGCTCTAAACATTGGGGTACAAGTGCCCCTATGCATCAGCACTCCTGTATCCCCTGGGTAAATTCCTAGCAGTGCTATTGCTGGGTCATAGGGTAGGTCTATTTTTAATTTTTTAAGGAACCTCCACACTGTTTTCCAGAGCGGCTGCACCAGTTTGCGTTCCCACCAATATTGCAAGAGGGTTCCCGTTTCTCCACATCCTCGCCAGCGTCTGTAGTCTCCTGATTTGTTCATTTTAGCCACTCTGACCAGCGTGAGGTGATATCTGAGTGTGGTTTTGATTTGTATTTCCCTGATGAGGAGCGACGTTGAGCATCTTTTCGTGTGCCCGTTGGCCATCTGGATGTCTTCTTGAGCGAAGTGTCTATTCATGTCTTCTGCCCATTTCTTCACCAGATTATTTGTTTTTCGGGTGTGGGGTTTGGTGAGCTCTTTATAGATTTTGGATGCTAGCCCTTTGTCCGCTATGTCATTAGCAAATGTCTTTTCCCGTTCCGTCGGTTGCGACTTCCAAGCTCGGGCCTTGAGGGGAATGGCTGCCTTAAAGTTCTCCCTCCTGGAATCCGGCCGCCATTTGAGAGTCTGACTATCCTGAGACCACATGTGGAGAGCCCACTTAGGCACCAGATGTGAGCGAAGGCTTCTTGGCCCTTCCAGCCAGCTCCGGTGCCAGCTGAATACAGCCGAGTGAGTGCCTCCAGCCGATGCCAAATGGCTCCGAAGAACTACCAGCTGAGCTTGGTCAACTCACAGAATCATGGGAAAAAATACATCGTTGCTGGTGTAAGCCACCCAGTTTCAGAGTGGCTTGTCCCGCAGCAACAGATAACCGAAACAGGAGGCAGTTCAGATGTGGTTTTGACTGGGTGAGGAGAGAATTGTAGGCTCCCACGGGAGTGTTCGTTGCTGTCTTTTAAGTCACGAAGGTGGAAGCATGGCTTTCAAAGAGGCCCGAGGAAGGTTCTTTACGCTCAGGGGCACGCAGGGGCCACTTCCCCACGCTTCTACCTGAGCCCTGGCAAATATTTCTCTCACAGAAGTGTTTTGAGCGAAAGGAAGTACTCGTGTCCCTCTCTGTTCCCTGTCTTAGGCCATGAACTCCTTCAGGGGCGTGATCGTGTGTTGCTGGGCGTAGAGCGGAGCTTCAGGAAAGTTGCAGGCTTTGAAGGGTCAGTGACCGAGTTAACGCTGCTGGGGGTGGGCGGTGGGGGGCTCATCCTCTGAGAGGATAAGGAAGCGATGAGGCGAAGCCCTTGCCTTACCCCTAATGTCTCCCCCAAAGAGCAAAAGAGGTGGCTACAGGAAGGAGGATGCGGTGCACGCCGATAGTCGCAGTAAATCGATAAATATACCACCGTGTGTTGCGGAAGGCAGTTCACTTGCCACTCGATAGAAAGAGAAGACGTTCCTTATCGTCAGGCCGGAAACCACTCTCCGAGGATGAGGATCAATCAAGGTGCATTTCCAACCCTCCTCTGGCTGCACTTTGTGTCCTTTTCTTGAGTAACGATTTCGCGACAGACAGTGTGGTGACCTCCAGGCACGAATCACAGCGGAGCCGGCCCCGAACTGGGAGGAGCGGATGTGAAATGGACCACATCGGGACAGAAACAAACCTGGCGGAGACCAAATACGGAGGGCTGCGGCTTCCCTGTTTTGCCCGACACTCTGGGTACACTTACCTTTTCTTCAGTGACCAAGGGACGCTTGTTCAAGTCGTATATCGAGTTATAACCCAGCCAGAGCGGCTCCTTAACCTGGGACTTGGTGAAGATAATAAAAGGATCGGCTGAGAAGAGGCAGACCATGCTATGGAAAGAGAACGACATCCATCTTAATATTGTTAAATCAATATTTAACAATTGCAAACCACAAATTACAAAGAATATACTGTGGGGTTGTGTTAGAACTTCCTCGTATTGCTTTTTAGGGAGTTGATCAGAACTTCTAGTTCCTTTGACCTAAGGACCCAGGCTGGTATACTCATAATTTACGTTTCCTCCCTCCCTCCCTCCTTTCCTTCCTTCCTTCCACCCAGCCACCCACTCACCCATCCGTCCACCCGTCCGGCCGTCCACCCGGCCACGCACCTGCTGGGCTCCTACAGTGTATCTGGCACTGCTCAGGGTGCTGGGGGTACGTTTTCAAGCAAGACAAAACCAGTCTGTGTTATCCTGGTGTTTGTGACCTGGATGTGGTTTTTTAGAATTTAGTCTCTCAAACCTAAATCTTTGGGAGCGTGGGGAATTCACAGTTGAATTTCTTGTTGGGAAAACACACTCACTCTGTCTCTGAAAAATCCACCAATGGACCGTTTTCTTACCTACAGGATTCTCCTTCAGGAAAAAAGATACTGTCTGCTTATGCAGCTAGAAGAGGCTACCCGCCTAGCGTCCTATCTCCAGTCCCAGTTAAAAAGGTGGGTAACTTACTGTCACGTTAGAACGACGCGTCCGTGAACGTCATCATTCCCTCTGGCTTGTTTTTCTCGTACCAGAACTTGGAACCGGAAGCGGTTGTAAACACAGGGTAGAAAAGCAGCTTCGTTGTATTTTTCAGAGAGGCTGCTAATGTGTGATTCAGGGAATATGAGGAGAACCGGACTTGGCTGCAGAATGACGAGTCTGAAGTCAAATTCGTCCGTCGGTTTTGTAATTTAACCCACCGCTTCCGAAGCGTGTATATTCATCTCCACATGCGCATGGATATTTTTATGTTGTTTTTTTTTTTAATGATGTGACTATTTGTAAAGTAAGCTTTGGATGCACACCCCTGTGAAGCTGTCCATGACCCCCCCCCTCCAGCCCCCCACCTTTTTAGCCCTTGGAGACTTGCTGGCATCTAATGCAAGTACATTTTCACTGCTGTTTTACGAGTTTCTTGGAATGGGTGCCGGCGTCTGTTCCCTTGTTGAAGCCCCATCCTTTGGCACAGCGCGGGGAGCCGCGCTAATCGTAGGCAAACAAACGCAAATAATTGAATACTGCCCTTTGCGCCTTTTCCCCTCTTGTGATGATTTCTTTTCATCACAATTTTATCTCCTGACATTTAAGCTCTCCTTTCTGTAGATCTGAGGGGCCTTTGAAGCCCATTTTAACCCGATTTCCCCTGAGGAAATATATTTCAGTACGAGGGCACTCCCTTATCCCCCCCCCCAACCCCCTCCCCAGACAGTCCTCGCTCACCGGCAATACACACAGGGAATTTTAATGCACAGTTAATTGGAAGGTTTTTACCAACCTCTGTCCCTTCGCTTGCCCAGAAAGCACCGTGGTTGCCATAGAAAATACCACTTTCAAAGCTTGCGAAACTAAAACACTAGGTTGCGACTGGTCATATGTTCTTGCGTCGGTGTCTTCGTTATTGTACAAGACGACAAAGGAATGAATGAGTGAGTGAATGCACTTACTCCGTTTTCCAGTCTGGTGCCTTACGAAAGAGGTGGGGGCCGCCTTTGAAGAAATGGGGGCTCTCTCTGGAGCATTATGGTGACCCGCGGGGGGCGGCGAGGACTCCGCAAGGAAACCGACAGGACAAATCATTCAGCACCAGTTCCATTCTCGTTGCTTGTTGTCATTGGGGGTTTAAGGTACGCGTCCACGTTCAGAAATTTAATGTGTTCATAATCTTTCTGGGTCTGCCTGTTGCATCCAGTGAGGGGTACCTGCACATGCTAACAAGGGAAACGCTCCCATTCTTTTGCTTTTGGGAAATAGTACCTTCTAGTGCCTGGGGCACACAGCTGCCGAATTACACGTGTTGGCATCGGCTGGTCTCCGACCACGCGTAATGAATGTGTTCTGCTTATTCTGACGCTGCCTCCAAAATGGGAGAATTACTGGCACCTTCGACCACCGGCTGAGAGGGCTGGTGTCTTCTTCGAAGCAGGCGCCAGCTTGTAATGCGTCGTCTGTTCGGCGCGATTTATCTATGATAAGCCACAGCCAGCCTGACACAGACGGCCTGACCTTCTCCAAGTACAAAGGATCATCACAGCCTGGCCTACCCAAAGCTGAGCTGGGCTCAGCCATTCGCTGCTAAAAAGGCCCTTCTCTCCTTTCTTTCTGTAGGGTGCGGACTGTGTCCCAGGTCACTGTTTGTTTGAGGCCTCAGTTTCAGAGATGAAGTATTTAATGGGGTTGAGTCCCCTGGTCTCTCATCCAAGGAGTTTCTTTTGGCCCCGAGGTTACCTGAAAGTCTGTCCTATGAACCGATCGCCTCTTTTCTTTCGGCCTCTATTTGCCATAAGAAATGAATCATCAGACATAGACAAACGTGACATCACGACATTCATACGCTTTTAAACAAAGAAAAAACAAGGAAGAAAAAAAGAAATCTACGTACATAGGTCTTTCGCTAATATTTGTTAGAAGTATTTTCTTTCTTTGTAACCTACGAGCTCATTCTTTCAAAGCTAGTCGCTGCTTCGGGGTTGATGAATGTTCTCAGCTCGTGAACCATGTGCATTTTTCTCCCACCTCCCACTTCCTGTATGTTACAGGCCCGTCCAGATATTGGACATGCTGGCTCCAGGCTGGAAATTCCATCAGCAACCTGGTGTGGGAGTCGGTGTGTCAGCTGTCTCCTAGACGAATGTCGGCCTGAGGAGTCTGGGCCGGAACTTGAAGGGTCGAATCTGGAGAGGGGAGGGGCCGGGGTGAACTGGCAGGGGACCAGAGTTCCAACCCCAGTCATCGCCAACGGTATGACTTTGGACAAGTCACTTAAAACAATGTGGCCCCTCCCTCTTCCCCCGTAAAGGGAAAGGACCGGCTGTGTCTTACAAGGGCCCGTCCGTTCTACGATTCTGGTTCCTAGACTTGCACCCATCTGAGGTCACCCAGACGGGAAGGTCTACCTGTCTGGGACTTTGCGGCAGGAACTCAGGGTTCCTGCGCCTGGACGGCACTGCTCTTCGACTTGGAGGACTTGACAGATTATAACGCCGTTCCCAAATACCAGTCTTTTCCCTGCAAACTTCAGATATGCGCTGTGTCCCTGTCCCACCTGCGTATTTATTTACTAGGTATTTTTCTTCGAGTTGACTTTCTAAGACTTCAATTTAATTATGGAAACGCTGTCACTTCAGCAGAGGGATACACAGCTTGGTACCGACCGCAGCGGAAGCAACTACAATGACAACTCAACATTACTCGGGGCTAATGCCTTTCTTCCTATGGAGGTGCCTTCTGCTTCTCTTCCTCCCACGGGCTTGGAGCAGAGCTGGTGTCCGGCTCGCCGCGGAGAGTGCAGTCCGGATTTGGGAGAACCAAACACAGGGGGCGCTCAGGGCACCCGCTCGGCTCAGCACGACGTTGGCTCAGGGCAGATTCCGTTTAACTCGGGCTCTCCATTACGCCCAA
The DNA here is from genome assembly GCF_007474595.2 of Lynx canadensis. Taxonomy (NCBI): domain Eukaryota; kingdom Metazoa; phylum Chordata; class Mammalia; order Carnivora; family Felidae; genus Lynx; species Lynx canadensis. Next base: position 6,942,855 of record NC_044321.2, read on the forward strand.
TGCTGATTAATGGGCAACAGAAACATTCTGGTCTTCCAGAAATTACTGTTGACTCGGGGTTCAAAGGGGTTCAAATCCTGCCACCGAAGGGGGAGAAAATCCCCCACATCCGCTACTTCGAGTGGCGCGGCATACTCCCTTGTGTCTCTGATGAGCATTTCCCTCGGCCCGTGGTCGGGTCTCCCCCACAACCGAGAGCACCCCAGGGCGGAGCCCAGACCTCGTGCTCTCTTAACGCGTTGTCTGATCCTGGGTCGGCCTTCCGCGGGAGCCCCATCCACACCCACGACCGATACCTGCATCTGACATGCAAACCCAATGCCTTCACCTCTAAGGAGCTGGGGGCAGGGCTGGTGAGTACTATTTAATGTTGCTGCGGCAGGAGACTAGACCACCAACCACCGCCGGGATGAGATTCATCTACTCAGAGTCTCGACCATGAATTTTTGCTGCCACCGACCCACATCCCAGGTGAAACCTTACAAGAAGACAGTGGCTGCCCCGCTGTCTTTCCGGGGCGTTTATGAAGCCCCCGCCTGTGGTGGCCCGTCGCAAACCGTTCTACGAAGCAATCAGAGGCACGGGCTATGTTCTCCAGGGCTTCTGATTAAAAACAGGCTTTCTCTGAGCTTACAGCGTAGACTGTTCTAGATGCTGCCTCCCAAAAGTCTCCTGCTGGTCCTCGACTTTTGCTGGTAATGACATTCACACACGGAAAGGACGCAGCCCCTCTTCTTCAACAAAGCCCCAAACTTCTGTGGTCTGAGCCCCGGAAAGGGGATCTGTAGAGAAGACGGCTGGTGGGCCAGGCACCCCTGAATCTTCACCCCGAGTTGCTTCTTCCCCCTGGGGTTCTCTCACCCGATTTCCACACTCACCACCATCCTGCCCCCCTTCCGCCCCCCCCATTCCCGCCGGCTTGGTTCCCTCTGACAGGTGAGAAAGACTTTATTCTGAATATATGTAATAGTGAAAAAGGAAACAAAATAAAGGAAGAAAACCAGAACTGTAACTCGGAAAAGACTTGACTAAATCCCAAGAGGGCTACAACGATGTGGGTGCAAAATCACGTATATGATGACCATACGGCTTAGCCGGACGGGCTAACTCCCGTGTGACCGTTGTCTTCGGGGTCTGGGAACACTTGATTCCAGGTCCCAAAGTCTGCAGTCACTCCTTGGCCTGAATTCCTTGCTCCCTAGACCCACACTCCGTATCAGGGTTTCTCCTCCTCAGCGCCGGGGACTCTTGGGGCGGGATGATTCTTGGCCACCCTGCACACTGTGAGACGTCGAGCGGCACCTGGGCCTCTGCCCGCCGGATGCCAGGCGCGCCTCCCCCCGGCCCCCCAGCTGGACCAACCAAAAATATCTGCAGACGTTGCCAAATCCTTCAAGGGGGTGAACGGGCTGAGCCGAGAGCCGCTGCTCTGTCTTCTGGCCCCTCCCCATGAGGTATCACCTCTTTCTGAAGCAGGGTGTTCCCGTCACTGCCTACTAAGGAACCGAATTCCACTTTGGTTCTGGCTTTTGCCCTAGGTCGTTGTGGTATAACATATATGTGGTCTTTGTCCCCGGTTCCTGGCACAGAGCTCCTAAAACCCTTGTACTTTCCAGACTGATAGAAGTGTCTTTTGTATTCATGAGAAAGCCCTTTCAACCCTACCTGAAATTATGCCAATGAGGTGACTCATGAAGGAGGTGTGGCTGGATAGCTTCAGGACGGGGCTGGTGGCCAGAAAAACCAACCAGTGACTAGAGAGTTAGAACTTTCAGCCCTGTTCCCCCACCTCCAGGGGAGGGCAGCTGGAGACTGAGTTCAGTCACCAGTGGCCAATGATTTTATCAATCATGCCTCTGTAATGAAGCCTTGATAAAAACTCGGATGAGGATTGGGGGAGCTCCTGGTCGTGAACATATCAGTGTACCAGGAGGGTGGCACACCCCAACTGCACAGGGACAAGAGGGTCCTGCGCTCAGGATCCTTCTGGATCTCGCCCTACGTACCTCTCACCTGGCTGTTCGTTTGTATCTTTTATAATAAATTGTAAATGTAAGTATAGTGCTTTCCTAAGTTCTGTGAGTCATTCTAGCAAACTACCCTGAGCGGGAGGCGGTCATGGGAACCCCCGAATTTGTAGTATGCCAGGCTGAAGTGTGGATACGCTGGGGACCCTGTCTGTGGTATCTCCAGTGAGGCCAGTCTTGTGGTCCTGAGCCCTTCATCTGTGAGGTCTGTTCTAACTCCGAGGTAGTGTCTGAATTGAGTTAAATTGCAGGATACCCAGTTGATGTGAAGGATGGAGAATTGATTGTTGCTGAAAAAAACGACGTAGTAGTTGACGGGATCATTGGGACGTCCAAAATGAAAGATCTCATGCTTCCGGTGAAAGTCTGCCTGCGGTTATGTATCAAAAGGTACAGTGAACTTTTGGGGCTCCTGGGTGGCTTAAGCATTTGACTTCGGCTCAGGCGATGATATCGCAGTGGGCGAGTTCGAGCCCCGCGTCGGGCTCTGTGCCGCCAGCTCGGAGCCTGGAGCCCGCTTCGGATCCTGTGTCTCCCTCTCTCTCTCTTTGTCCCTCCTTTGCTCACGCTCTGTCTCTCTCTCTCAGAAATAAACATTTAAAAAAACCAAAAAGGTATAGTGAACTTTTAACAAAGTTTGTCAAGCCTGATGGAACACTTGGAAAATAATGGGATGTTGATGGAGCATCGTTATGATGTCATTGAATGTAATTGTTCCCCCATAGATGGCGACGTTAATTGTCCTGATCTTACAGGTGAATTCACTGTTGCAACAATTGATTAAAATTGCCAGCTTCCCTGGTGGTGTGGAGTATGTGACTCCATCACAAAGGATTTCGCGGCAAAATGATATAGTATTTTTCTTAGAACGTTTCAAATGTTTAGACAAACTGGGAAGCCTAACGTCTTTGGGCAGTGGCAGTTGTTAAAGAAATAGGGGGAATGGTGGGGGTGGGAGAAAGTGCCCTTCCCTTTGAAGAGGGTGTTCTCTCCAGAAGAGCCACTCCAGGCCCAGTGGGCCACGCTCTGTGTCACCTGCAGCACATCCCAACAGGTGACATGTTCCTGACGTGACATTCCATCAGGGTGACTGGGAACCTGGTCTTGCCCCCTGCCACCTGGGGAATCTTGACTGTGACAGGAAGGCCACTCTTCTTCCTGGTGCACGAGTTTCCTACGGCCACCGTAACCAATCGCCACAAGCTTAGTGGCATGACGAAACACAAATTCATTAACTTACAGTCCCGGAGGCCCCAAGTCTGAAAATCGGTCCAAAATCAAGGTGTGGGCATGGCTAGAAGCTTCTGGAAGCTCTGGAGGAGAATCTCTTCCTTGCCTTTTCTGCTTTCTTGGCTCATTGGCTCCCTTCCAGCCAGCCATGGCATCTCTCCAATATCTGCTCCCGTGGTCACGCCCCTTCTCTGACTCTTACCCTTTCCTGTGGTAAGGACCCTTGTGATGACCTTGGGCCCATTTGGAAACTCCTGGATAATCTCCCCTTAACTATATCACACCTGCAAAATCCTCTTTGCCATCCAAGGTAACACCTTCTCAGGTTTCCGGGATTAGGCTTGGGGGCCGTTACTCTGCTTAGCACACCGTGGCCTGCATGTGACAATCCACGATGGAGTCCATCAGCCCAGGACCTCAGGAAGGCGAAAGGAGGGAGTGCGGTGCATCGCCAAACGCAGCTGTAAAAACCACCCCGTGAGATCCTGCTGCCCGTCCCAAGGTCCTACTCATCCACCAGCTTCACTAGGCAGCTGCAAGCACGGCCTCCGTTTTGATCTGGTTTGGACTTCTGTCTGTCTGTCCTCCCACTTATACTGATCTTCTCTTCCGAGTGCTCCGGAAGGGGTGTGTGTATAGAAGTAAGCGCGGGGGGCGTGATCACTCCACTTCCTGTAGTGCCCAGAGCCCAGAGGTGCCTAACAAGCGGGAGTTGTTCCCGCCGGTGGTTCCGTCCATAGTACGTTTGCAGAAGTATTGGCTGGCTGTGTGTAAAGCAAAGTTCCGGGTGTCCCCAGGTGAGGGCCCCTCGTACTCACAGAAGCCATCCACACCAGGGCCTGTGCATTGGAATCTTGTGGGTCTTGTTGACATCCGGCACAGATTCGCCAGGTCTGGGCTGGGGCCTGAGATTTTGCGTTTCTAGCACGCTTCCAGATGATGCTAACACTGCAGGTCCCAGGACCGGACTTTAGGGATCTCCCAACCCATTTTACAGATGAGACGATGGAGGCCCAGGAGCACAGGTGAGTTACCCAAGGTTTGTGGCAGAGTTGGAACCGGGATCCAGTGGCCTTCCTCACAGTCCAATGACCATCCCATGTCACACGCCTGTCTCAGGTGAGGAGAGGATTCAGCTGTGCTAGCCGTCAGTGAAAATAGGGCGTTGCCTGATTATATAAAAATTATCAATGGGGCGCCTGGGTGGCTCAGTCAGTTAAGCATCCGACTCTTGATTTTGGCTCAGGTCACCATCTCACGACTTATGAGATTGAGCCCTGCATCAGGTTCTGCACTGACAGTGGGGATCCTGCTTGGGATAGTCTCTCTCTTTCTGCCCCCCTCCTCAAAATAAATAGGCATTTGGAGAGAGCCAAAGCATAAGAGACTGTTAAAAACTGAGAACAAACTGAGGGTTGATGGGGGGTGGGAGGGAGGGGAGGGTGGGTGATGGGTATTGAGGAGGGCACCTTTTGGGATGAGCACTGGGTGTTGTATGGAAACCAATTTGTCAATAAATTTCATATATATAAAAAAAAATAAATAAAAAATAAAAAATAAAAAAATTATCAAGATTTAGCAACACGAAAAGAGGAAAACCATGATAGTGTGAATCAATCATATTAATTGTTAATGAGAAAATGGGCGTATGTTATTTATTTGCTTAAGGGACCAGACTCTATGTGTATTCAGGTTTTATATATGTTAATATTTTATATTCGTTATATATATATAAATATATGATTTTTATACATGTATATGTAATCTTTTTCCTTTATGAAACACCATTTTAATGAGAAGAAACCCCAGTGACTGTTAGAGGGCTGAGAATGGGCTGGGGCTCTGAACTTGGCACATAAGCTTGGCCTTCCTTCCAGCTGGAGGTGGCCCTTTAAGACCCAGAGTGCTCAGATGGACACGTGGGCGGTTCTGCTGGGGGGCGGGGTGTCCTCTGGTTGGTCCGTCACCAATACATCGCCAACACATTCTTTTCTCTCCTTCCCTTTTCCTTCTCCTCTTCCTTTCTCTCCCTTTCCTTCCTCTCTTCCTCCCTCTCTCCTTTGCTCCTTTCTTTTCTCTCATAAACATTTAATGGGTGCCCTTAAAAATCTTTCGCCTCCAGCAATCGCCCCACCCTTGGTACAAATATTTTAGAATGGTTAACTCTGTTTTTTAATCCTTTGTGTTTTTTGGTGAAAAAAAATTTTCATTCAGGTATAAGCAACATACAATGTTATGTTAGTTTCAGGTGTATAACATATCGGTTCCACACTTCTGTACATTACGAAATGGTAAGTGTAGTTATGGTCTGTCCCCATACACCATTATTACAATATTATTGGCCGTATTCCCTATGCTGTACTTTTCATCTTAGAATGGTTAATTCTGGAAGCTGGGCCAATGACAAGTAAGGCGAAATCAATGTGGCCAACTTGACCCTTTTGCCACACGGCCGAGTGGAATAGCTCTGGGGGCAGGTATAATGACAAGGCGAAGAGTAACAAAGACTCTATCAGGGAGTAAGTAAACGAAGGACTGTGGCTTATTTTGTCATTACACCTGCCCCCAGAGAGTCCGCGCTGGCCTGGTGTGAAGAGGTCCTAGCCCGGCCGGGCCGTCCCTCCAGGCTGTGCACACAGGCTTTTAGCGACGGCCCTGTCTGAGCTCCTCTGGGACTGTGGTTTCTATCGCCAGTCTGACTGCTAGGGATGATACGACTTTATGAGAAGCAAAATGAAAACTCCCTTTGCTTGAGAAATCACCGCTCAGAGATGGCATTTATTCTGAAGGATGACTTGGAAAAGGGTGATGTTGAGAAAAGAATCCGATGCGCACAGAACCCTGAACCCTGTAATGCCAGGGGCCATTATCCTCGATATCAGTGACATTTGGGTGGCTCTGCTGTTTGATCTTTCACCTTCCAGTTTGTACGGACTTAAAGTCTGCCCTACATCGGAAAATGGCAACGGTCAGAAAATGCGACGTGAGCCTGAAGATGATAAGGTTGAAGGCAGTTCACGACCAAGACATTTTCTGGTGCGTGTTTTGCTTTTTTTTTTCAATATATGAAATTTATCGTCAGAGTGGTTTCCATACAACACCCAGTCTAGTGCGTGTTTTGTATTTTTCTTGCATTTCTTCGGTTTGTCTTCTGAAAAGGTGCAATTTGGGTATCGTACAGAGGTGTGAGAAGCACCCAGGGACTGTGAGTGAGGAAATGGATCATGACATTGATTATGAACCTGCCATATGAGTGGCAGAAAGGTGAGCTGTATGGATGACCTGAGCCATTTGCTTAGAGCTGCCTGGGTAGTGCGGGGGTGGGTGGGGGGAAGGGCTTGTTACAAATGCAGATTCCAGGGCCTTGTCCTTGAGGCTTACGAGTCAGCGGGACCGAGGTTGGGTCTAGGAAACTGTATTTTTAGAGTTCCCCTGTTGCCTCCAGAGCTTAACTCGATTAAACACGTGCCAGACATGGGATCCCCTAAGACTAAGTCCAGGATCTTTGACCAGATGTGATTGGTAATCGAACTAGATCAAGGAGGGCAGTGAATTTTTAGAAAAAAGTTAGTGGTTCTAGAGAAAGGAAAACAGCTAGCACTTCTTGAATACTTATTATGGGTCAGCCACTGTGCCGAGAGCTTTATAGAGATTAATCCTGGGCATTTATTTCCTTATTTGTTTATTTGTTTTTAGCAAATGAGGGAACTGACGCTTAAAAAAAGCTAAGGCAGCTTGGCTCAAGTCCTACAGTTACAAGTGTTGGGGGTGAAGGTTCCATCCCATGTCTGTGTAACTCTGCAGTTCAAAGCCCAAGGGTGGGGGGAGGGGAGGGGAGGGGAGAAAGGGAGGGAGAGAGAGAGAAAGAGAGAGAAGGAGAGAGAGAGGGAGAGAAAGGTGCCCCCCCACCAAAGACTTGCAGTTTTTCTCTGGAAGGAGGTAGATGAATTTACAGACAACCACAGCAAGGAACTAACAAAGGGACATGAGATGATTTTTAGTTGCTGTTCAAATTCTCATTACGTTTGGGAGGATGAATCTTGTTAACTGTGGTCCAAACAGAGAAACTTACTCTTAGGGAAAAATTATAATCAGATACTAAACATTTGTGGGACGAATTTTGTTTGGTTGACACCGAAGGCCACTGCGTTTTCGCGGGATAGCCTTAAATGTAATAAAGTGAGGTTTTAAATATAGTATTAGCTGTATAATTCTGTTCTGCTTTGTTAGCTTCTGCTAGCCCAATAAACTCTGTCAACGGAACAAAAGACCCTCCTTAGGGTGATATTTTAATTGTCATAAAAATGTCATATAGATTAAGGGGCCAGCTGAGCCCTTATAGTTTCTCAGGGACTAGAGAAATCATTAAAAAAATGCATATGCTATTTCCAAGATAAAATACTGGCCACGACTCCAGCCGTAATGTTCTTTTTATGTGAATTTTGCCAAATACAAAGCCATGAATTATATTAATTCCCTGAAATCATCTTCCAAAAAGCTTACATGAACTGTCAGAGATGTTCCCCTCCTCCTCGTTCCTCTTTCCTCCCTGCCTCAACCCCCCCTCCCCACCCACTTTTTATTATGGGGAATTTTGAATTAATACAGAAGCGCGCATCGTTGTATAAAAAATTCCTGATACTAAAACATTTATTGCCATAGCAATTTCTGCCCTCCCACGTCTGCTAAATTTTGAGTCAAACTTTGATTTCTGGCAAGCTTTTCCCACAGCCCTTCCCTGAGCAGGAGGAAATACACAGGACATAAGCGTGAGGGACGGTAGAGTCTAGAGCCGATTCCAAATCACAGCCTGCAGGTCAAACCCGCTGCCCCTGCTTTTGTAAAGAGGGCTTTACTGGAACCCAACCTCGCCCGCTCACTGACTGTCACCTAGGCTGCTCCCCCCGCGACAGTGGTAGGGGTGGATGGTCGTGACCGAGACTGTAGGGCCTGCAAAGTGGAAAATACGTGCAGAAAAATTGTCTAACCCCGCCCTGCTTCAGAGGAACTGTTGTTCAGACAAGGGTATCGAATTAGGTCAGCATCTTTGTTAGTCAGGGTCTGGTCAGAAGAATTGAGTGCCTGCCAGATGAAAACTTAATACTAGAAACAGGGACCCAGGCTGAAAGGACATTTACCAGCTGGAATTTGTGGGTCATCGCGGCCAAGGAAAAGAGAGCCATCCGTGACTCTTAAAGCTTCCGCCTGAAAGTGGCGCACGTCACCTCTGCTCAAGGCCAATCAGATGTCTGTTCCTTCACAGGAGGCACGAAGTGCAATTCTGCTGTATGCTAGGAATATTTAAGCACAGTACTCATGAGATCTAGCGGATGCCTTGGATGAGTCAAAACCCAAATAAATCACTGCTAGAAGCAGACACGCGCACATAAAATATGGACTTTTTTTCTCCCTAAAGGGATTACAACATTTCTAATGTTTTAATTGAGTGGCTATTTTGCACTGTATTCGATACACTTCAGAATTCGTATCCCTCTTAAGGCTTCAACCGCCTTTCCTCTTTGTCATTGTTACGTCCGTAAATCATTGTGTTTCTTGGAAAGAAGAAAAACACACATGTCTATACCTAATTCGAATTCCTTTTGTTTTACCCAGACTATTAACGTGACCTGCAACACGGGTAGAGGAAAGAAACAAAACAGTGGCACTTGCATATAATTGGAGCTTGGAGTAAAAATTCTATGTGTTTTAATTTGCAGGTGCAGCACCAATTACGCTAATAGGCAGAAGAACTTTCTCTCTGCCAGAAGCGAACGCCTCTCGATTCCCCTGAACGTTTCCTAGAGAGTCTGTGGTGGTTAAAGGGGCAATGACATGTTTTCGGCCTCAGCGTGTCCTTCCTGTGAAAAGTTGGGCTCTTCTGAACAAACCATGTCCATTTCCCTCCTTTTGGCAACTGCTTTTGAAGAGAGGGAAGGTCTGGAAAGAGGTAACTATAGGTGAGGGGTCATCAAATTAGGGTCCTCAGGCCAAAGTGAACTCACTGCCTGTTTTTGTAAATAAAGTTTTATTAGGACACGGCCGTGCTCACTCAGGTACACGTTGTTTGTGGCCGTTTTTGAGATACGGCGGTTGAATAGTCGCGACAGAGACCGTCTGGCCTTCAAAGCTGAGAATATTTACCGTCTGGCCCTTTGCAGAAACAGTTTACTGACCCTGCTTTTAAAGTCTTTCTCATCTGCAGAAAAAGTCGAAATATAAATTATATGCCCACATATGAAGTTATGTAAAACCTCTCAACCACTTACGGAGCATGATGCTAAAAACACATTAACTTGATATGGATTTTCATCGTCACTGATTTTGGCAAATTGAGTATATTTCTCCTTGATCTTCCTGTTTTCCACATGACACCTTTTCTTCCGCCCACAGAGAACTCAAAGATGTTCTTCTTTCAGGATTATTCTCTCCATCTTGAAACGTGTTTTTCTCCACTGCTTGCCTTTGCCTAATAAATCCTCTCAGTCCCCTCGTCATCCTGTAAACATCGGCGTTCCCCACTTTGGTTCCCCTTTGGTTTTATTCTCACCTCACCTATGCCACTGTCAGCCAGTCACGCCTGTGGTGTCTGTCAGCTGCAAACTTCTCGAAAACTTAGCTTCACGCCAGGATCTTTCTCCTGAGGGCTGGACTCTCAGTTCCAGAATTCTCTCTCCCGGCCGTCTCCACTCACAGTGCACGTTCACGATTGGACTTGTTGCCTTTTCTTCCCAGCCCGGTCGTCCTTCTTTCTTATACCCGTACCCTCTTCTCCTGCAGCTAGAAACTCGGGAGTCCACGCTGATTTTCCTCTGCCAGCTGGCCACCAAGACCCACTGATTCTATCTTCTAAATACCCCCCAAATATGTGGCCTCCTGTCCGTGTCCGCCATTGCTTCAAACTCTCATCACATCTTGTGTGAACTGCCTCGAAGCGACTTCTCTCCTGATTCCACATTACTCGATGCCCCGCATGGACACCAGAGCCACCTTCCTCAAGCCAAGTTTCATGTACGAATGTACTTAAAATTCTTCAGGGTGTCGTCACCTTAAGGGTCATGTTCAAACACCTCAGCAAGGAACTTAGGTGCCTTCTTGAGATGGCTTCTGCTTAGCTCTCCGGTCTGATCTCTCACTGTTCCATTCCCTCAACCTCTGGGCTCCTTGCTCAAGCCAGTGCATACTTTTGCCCGTGGTGTTACCTCTGACCTCAGTGCTTCGTCCTGATGCCATTTCCTTCTCTTATTCATCCTTTAAACTTGAGATCAGGAATCTCGCGCTCCTCCTATCCGTACAAGATGATAGATGTTAAGTAAACCTGTCATGGTAAGCATTTCACAATATACAGAAATCAAACCATCGTGCTGAACACCTCATTCAGGGCTGTATAAAACTGGGAAAAAAATCTCTGTTAGAAATAACATCGGTGGTTAGTTTTCATATCTGCATACCGACCCAGGCTATCGATACGTACATCTGTATGCTACACATTCAGCATTATATGTAGTATATATAATATATACACACACTCTCGGACATGGCCCGAGGAGGTGGCCCGGGCACGTACACCTTTGAGAATATTTTGAGCTTAAATTTGCCTTTAGCACTTAAGGTTTCTTTAACATCTAGGGCACGAAAATAGTTTTAATATATTGTTAAACATTTCCCATTGACGATCTGCTTAATTGCTCGCGTGAAAAGATTTCAACTCCGCCGGCTCCCTGCCAATCCCGCTTTCCTTCCGCTAACGTGCTTTTGTTTCCAACATCTGCTCCCGGTGACTGACCTCCCATCGTGTGGCTGCTAGCCTTTTCCTCACCACCTGGCCCCGGCCCCCCCCTCCTTCCCCCGTCCATCACATGGCTTCTAGTCAAACAGTTGGCTGTGCCCTGGCGGTCTCAGACACGCACGTGCACACCTACATCTCGGCCCCACGGCCTTCTGTGTGGGAGCCACGCATATGGCAGGCAGATCTTCTTTTCATCGGGACCAGGTTCAACGCCTTTGTTGCATCAAGTTCACTGGATGATGCCCCAAAGACTGGTTTCCTGGTCGCTGACATCAGCCCCTCTGTTCCTCAAGTTCACTTCGAATCACATTCAGCCAAGTCGAAATTCTCTTTAGCAGTCGGGGGCCAGGGGAATCAGGATAAAGAAAATGTTCAGACAATCCTTCGGTTCGCTTATCCTAAGCAGCAGAATAAATGCCTTTACTGAATTCTCAGCCCGTTGGCTGATGAGGTGTCTTAAGGAACGATTCATATTGTGTTTGTCAATAATGATCATGGTCGTCGTGGAAACCGATCGTGTTTATTCTGGACGGACTGGAGCAGGCCTTTGACACGAACTATCTCATCAGAACATCCTTGGATTCCAGTAAAATGGCCAAAACAGGCATTTGAGGGAGAAGAAAGGGAAAACTGGCTGCATCTCTCTCTGTCTCTCTGTCTCTCTCTGGTTTTCAAAGGTGTGGTTCGGTTTTATAACTTTTTATTTTGAGATAGTTTAAACCTTACAAGAAGTTGGAAACATAGCGCAGAGCATGCGTATCCTTCACTCAGCTTCCCCAATGATAAGCTCTTACATAAAGACGCTGGCTCATTGTCAAGACACTGTGCGTGTGTGCGCGCGCGTGTGTTTCTGTGAAATCTGATCACATGTGTAGATTGAAGAAGTCATCGCAGTCAGGAAACGGGATTGTTCAATCGCCACAAAGAACCTCCCTCGTGTTACACTCTAACTACTGCTGATCTGTTCTCCCTCACCATGATTTGGTCACTTCATGGTGGTTTTTGTTTTCATTTTTAAATGTTTTATTTATTTTTGAGAGAGAGGGAGGCAGAGGCAGAGGGGGACAGAGAATTCCAAGCAGGCTCCGCGCTGACGGCAGAGAGCCCGATGCAGGGCTCAACCCAGGAACCATGAGATCATGACCTGAGACGAAGTCAGGCGCTTAACCGACTGAGCCACCCAGGCGCCCCCATGGTGGTTTTGTATACACGGAATCACACAGCATGTAACCCTTCGAGGCTGACTGTGTCACTCAGCTTACCCTTCAGAGCCATCCAGGTGGAGGGTATCACTGTTACTCTTTGCATCCTTTATTAAAAAGAGACTTTTTTGCAGAGTCCTAACTGGAGGGTTCAGATTTCAGCATGTAACTGGCGGGGTCCTCTTTAGGCAAGGTCAACCATGGAGCGACCTGGGATCTGGGAGCTGAGAAGTCTCCAGAACATCATCGTTGGCAAAAGAGTTCTGGCCCTGATTTTCGCATTCTCTGGGGCCAAGCTCAGGACCCCCCGAGGGTCTCCCCGTGCGCTTGGTCAACTGACTGCTCCACTCTCGAGTTGTTCACGCAGCTAATTCTGAAAGCTTATAATGATGTGGAGGGATTTTATCCATGTAATGAAATTAATCGAAACCTAGATCTGTATTTCGCCCTGAATAGCTTCAAATAATGTAAATCATCATTTTTTTCCACCCCAGTGTCTTATCCAAGTTCCCAAATGACAGTTTTTCCAAACAGTCCTTTGCTTCTTGGCACGTACCGCCGCGCCCTACTGGTGTGGTTTATGTGTCTACCTGCACCCTCCGCTAACTCCCTCGCTGTCGGCCTTGGAGTTTTCATCTCTTTGAATCCTGTGCCGCTAGCAGAGGGTCCCACACACGGACGCTGGCAACGAACGTGCGCCGCAGAGGTTGGGGATGGAGGCGGCAGGGAAACCACAAAAGGAGGTTTCCCACTTGGGCCTTCGGGGCGTGTTAGAGGGGGTCTCGAGTCCGGTCCCACTGAGGCAGTTCCTGGTGACGCTGCTGCGTGGCGGCGTGCGGTCGGCCGGGCCCACCCGTCCCAGCCGGGCTCGCCACTGGTGGCTGGGGAGCTGGGTCAGGTGGCTTTGGGGACTAAAGTCCCGTCAGTGGGAGCGGGGAGGCGCGGGAGAGAGAAAAGAGCAGGGGTGTGGAAGTCAGGGTTAAATCTCAGAGAAGTGACTTTATAGAAGTTGTACCAGCGATCTACACCAATGTCCTTTTCCCCCAAAGACTGGCTGGCACGGGGGTTTGGGTGAGGCCAGAGTGCCTTAATGTTTATTTACTTTTGAGAGAGAGAGAGAGACAGAGCACGAGCAGGGCAAGTGCAGAGAGAGAGGGAGACACAGAATCGTAAGCGCTCCAGGCTCCGGGCTGTCAGCACAGAGCCCGACGCGGGGCTCGAACCCACGAACCGTGAGATCATGACCTGAGCCGAAGTCAGACGCTCAACTGACTGAGCGCCCCAGGCGCCCCAACGCTGTTGTCTTTTTAAACTGAGCTTACTCGGGGCGCCTGGGTGGCGCAGTCGGTTAAGCGTCCGACTTCAGCCAGGTCACGATCTCGCGGTCCGTGAGTTCGAGCCCCGCGTCAGGCTCTGGGCTGATGGCTCGGAGCCTGGAGCCTGTTTCCGATTCTGTGTCTCCCTCTCTCTCTGCCCCTCCCCCGTTCATGCTCTGTCTCTCTCTGTCCCAAAAATAAATAAAAATGTTAAACTGAGCTTACTTGAGTATCACTTTGAATGTGAATGGTAGCTCACAACATGGGGTAATGGCATCCCCACCGTTATATCTCTTTCCATGGCCACGGAACCGTGAGATCCCGACCTGAGCCGAAGTCAGCACCTAACCGACTGAGTCACCCAGTTGCCCCAACAACGTTTATTAAAAGCAAATGATGCCACCGTTTCAGTGATCTCTTGCTATGTAACAAACTAGCCCAAGCCTTAGAACTTCGAAAGTACGATGTGTTATTTATTACGACGGGGTGGGTCAGGAATTGGGGCAGGGCTCAGATAGGTGGTTCTTCTGCTCCGTGTGTATCATTGAGGGTCGTTCATCTGGCGGCATCACCTGGCAGCCAGGAGGGGCCAGAACGTCTCAGAAAGGTCTCCACTAGGTCAGTTGGTCTCTCTCTGTCTCTTCCGATCTCTCTGTCTCCATATAGCTAGTTTGGTCTTCCTTGCAACATGGTGTGAGGGTTTGGGCTTTCCCCAACTAGGGTGGTCGGACTTCTAACGTGGTGGCTAATTGCCAGGAGAAAGGAAACAGAAGCTGTCGATATTAAGACCTGGGCTCGGAAGTCCCGGGACGTCTCTTCCACGACAGTCTACTGGCGGTTCAAGGGGAGGGAAATGGACTCATCTCTTACAGCATGCACATCTGGGGGTGGGGGTGGGGGGCTGTTGGAGGCCGCTCTAGTGACTCATTATCACACTCATCCCGGTAGTCGAGTGGCAAGAGTGGGCTTGACTCAGGGGAAGGCGAGGTGAGGCTGTCCAGGAAACTACAACGTGGCCTGGCTTCACAGAGCCACCGGCCATTTTCTGGAGAATCTGGAGCCAAGAGCAGGGAGGGACGGAGGGAGAGAGAGAGCACACCATAGAACAGAGCTGAAGGGGAGAGGACCTGTGAGAGAGTAGGAGCCGAGACAGGCCACAAGTGAGCTGGAGGGAAGGAGGCGCGCAGGGAAGGGCAGATTCTGAGAGGCACAGGCCGTGACTGAGAGGGGCAGGGAGAGTTCTAGTCCTCGGTGCCGACTGGAAGTTTTCAGCTCCAGAGTTAATTCCAACCAGTCCCCGTGCGTTATCAGATACCCCTTTTTACTCGAGGAAAACGAGTGGGTCTCTTTTTTTCATTTCCAGCGAAACGATTCGAGACATGAGTTTGGGTCCCGGATCGGCCACCGACTGGTGCCGTGTCCGTGGCTCGGTTTTCTCATCCGCAAACGAGAATACTTCTGCCTCATAATTATGCCTACGTCACATGGCTGTTTTGAGTATTACGGCATTTCTATCATGAGGGCTGATACATTTGCAAGCCCTTGGAAAAATGCCTAGCATGTGACAAGCACCGTGTAAGTGTTTTTTAAAGAAAAAAATAAGATAATGCTTGGGAGTCTCGGGTTGAGAGTCTCTCTGGAAAACAAGTAAGATATTTGATCGGGGAAAATACGTGATTTTCTTCCATAAGCAAGGTAGATCAGCCCTACCAGGCCGTTATTGTGTGCCACTGAACTAAAAACACATCTCCCGAAAAATCTGGAACCAAGTTGTCCGCGAGGTTAGACAAAACTGTGGCTATAGTAAATCACACAAGCTGAGGCATCTTGATCCTTATCAGGAATTTGGAGCTTCTTTGAGCTCTCTATGTGCTCTTTTTTCCGTCCTTTTTCTTCCCGCTCACTTCTCCCCTTCTCAAGATAACCCAATTTGTAGAATTGCCTCAATATGTGCCGGTTGACGTGACATTCTGAGCGGAGAAGAATGCCAGAGAGACCCGGTTGTAACCTGTTGATTTATGGTCGGTCCGCTTCACTGTCACTTTCTGAGTTAACATCAAAAGAGCGGATTAAGAACGCAATCACGCTGGGCAAACAAATATACTGTTGCAAATGACTTTGCAAAAAAAAAAAAAAAAAACTTTTTTGGTTTTATTCCGGCCGTGTATAAAATGAGCTAAAAGTGGCCCTTGGCGCAATCATTCAAATACCTTCGGACCTCGCACCATATGTTTCCTACGTTTTCTTTTATCACACGTGATTGTATATTATAACACGCGGCGATTCCAAAGGGGAACCAGATGGCCGCGTGTTTCCCGGTTCAGGATTCTCCGGCAAAAAGACAGAAGGAATCTGGGGCTATGTTTGGTTCTGATGAAACTGACAGGCCATTGGAGGTGATAATCAGTGGTATTTAGGGAAGGCTCGCATTTACGATAAGAAGTGTAAGTGCTCGGTCACGTCTGAATGTGTCTTTAACGGGCATATCCTTTAAAAACGGATTTCATGTCTTCCTTTACATCTGTCCGGTTTGAACATGTTGAGACAAGCGATATTTTAAACTAGTTTTTCTTTCTGAAATATACATGCTTCAGAAAAAGCAAATAATTTCTTAGAAAGACAGTTCAAAAGGTGGCCAGTTTTCAACTCTCGTTTAGGCTGCTGGAGAATCATTGGCTCAATGAAAAAGAGTGGGCTGAGCTGGGGAGAAGGGAGCGGCAAGGGAGGCGACGCGGCAGTTTTCTCTGTGCACTTGAAGGGTCCTTGCACACCCTCGGTTTCACGGAAGTGAAACAGCTTCCCGGACGTGAAATCCTTAAGAGTGTGCAGGACGATCACAAGTCTGGGCGGTCGGTCATCAAGGTGCGTAATACTTTCCTGTCTTATTTGTGCTGCCGCAAAGAATGAGGCACGTTCCAAAATGGAAAACAAAAAGACACAAAATCTGAACATTTTGGTGGCCGAACTGGGGATTACGCCGTAGCCAGGTGATCTCTGTGTGTCAGCTCAAGGCCTGCCTGCCTGTCGCAACATTTGTTCGTGTTGAACTTTGTGTTGTGGCCTATTTTTATTTATTTTATTTATTTAATTAATTATTTTTATTTTTATTTTTTATAATTTACATCCAAATTAGTTAGCATATAGTCAACAACGACTTCAGGAGTAGATTCCTTAGTGCCCCTTCCCCATTTAGCCCATCCCCCCTCCCGCACCCCCTCCAGTTACCCTCAGTTTGTTCTCCATATTTAGGAGTCTCTTCTGTTTTGTCCCCCTGCCTGGTTTTAGATTATTTTTGTTTCCCTTCCTTACGTTCATCTGTTTTGTCTCTTAAAGTCCTCATGTGAGTGAAGTCATAGGATATTTGTCTTTCTCTGACTGACTCATTTCGCTTAGCATAATACCCTCCAGTTCCATCCACGTAGTTGCAAATGGCAAGATTTCATTCTTTTTGATCGCCGAGTAATACTCCATTGTATATATGTACCACATCTTCTTTATCCATTCATCCATCGATGGCCATTTGGGCTCATGCCATACTTTGGCTATTGTCGATAGTGCTGCTAGAAACACGGGGGTGCACGTGTCCCTTCGAAACAGCACACCTGTATCCCGTGGATAAATGCCTAGTAGTGCCATTGCTGGGTCGTAGGGTGATTCTATTTTTAGTTTTTTGAGGAACCTCCATACTGTTTTCCAGAGTGGCTGCACCAGCTTGCATTCCCATGTGGCCTGTTTTTTTTTTGAAAAGTTCATTTATTTTATTTTGAGATAGAGAGGGAGCGTGAGCAGGGAAGAGGCAGGGAGAGAGAGAGGGAGAGAGAGAATCCCAAGCGGGCTCTGCACCGCCCGCACAAAGCCCGATGTGGGGCTCGAACCCGCGGACCATGAAATCACGTCCTGAGCTGGAATCAAGGGTCGGACGCCTAACCGACTGAGCCATCCGGGCGCCCCCGTGTGCTCGTGGCCTTTTAAAAATTGGTGATGGTGTCAGTACTCTTGGGGGTGAAGTACACATGTGAAAAACAAGTACACAACTGAAAAAAAAATGGCAGGAGAGTAGAAGGGGTAGGATCCAAACACAGGATTCTGGCAGCAATGGCCGTGGACTGAAAGGCCTGCTCCCTTCTCAGGGCCCACAGGTTCCAGCACTTGCTGGAACGCCCACCACACCCCTTTTGCGTCTGGCCCTGGCCGTCTGCCGCGTGATGCTGTTCCTGTTCTCTCTCCTAGGGCTCCCTCCGAGGCTCCAAACTAAGCCTCCCGCCCCTTCCAGAAAGCTCCGTCTCCAGCTCCCCTAGGCACTATCAACTCCAAGCGACCCCAACTCTGCATTGGCCGCCCTCTCTCCCCACCTGCCCCTCCCGCTTGAATTCCTTTCTTTGCCAACGGCCTTGTTTCTCGCTCCACGGCCGCAGGAATATTTTCTCTAAAAGAGAAATCCGATCCCGGCGCTCCCTCAATCAAATCCTTCAGGAGAGTCCCGTGATAGGATGAAGTTCAAATATCATGGCGGGGCCTAGACGCCCCTCACCCTTGCCTGGATCCAGGCTGATCTTTCCTTTCTTCTCCCATGGGGGTCTGCGGAGCGGGCGGCCTCTGACTTTGCAGCTCTCGCAACAGCACTTGCAGGCTCGCATTCATCTGCTCATTTTCCTGAGAGAGCTCTCCTCTCCTCTCCTCTCCTCCCCTCTCCTCTCCTCCCCTCCCTCCCCTCCCCTCCCTCTCCTCCCCTCTCCTCCCCTCTCCTCCCCTCTCCTCCCCTCTCCTCCCCTCTCCTCCCTCTCCTCTCCTTTCCTCCCTCTCCTCTCCTCCCTCTCCTCCCCTCTCCTCCCCTCGTCCTCTCCTCCCTCCGCTCCTCCCCTCTCCTCCCCTCTCCTCCCCTCCCTCCCCTCCCCTCCCCTCTCCTCCCCTCTCCTCCCTCTCCTTTCCTCTCTCTCCTCTCCCTCCCTCTCCTCTCCTCTCCTCTCCTCCCCTCTCCTCTCCCTCCTCCCCTCCCCTCCCCTCTCCTCCCCTCTCCTCCCCTCTCCTCCCTCTCCTCGTCCTTTCCTCCGCTCTCCTCTCTCCTCTCCTCTCCTCATCCTCGCCTCGCCTCTCCTCCCCTCCTCCTCCCCTCTCCTCCCCTCTCCTCCCTCTCCTCCCTCTCCTCTCCTTTCCTCCCTCTCCTCTCCTCCCTCTCCTCTCCTCTCCTCTCCGTCTCCTCTCCTCCCCTCCCTCCCCTCTCCTCCCCCTCTCCTCCCTTCTCCTCTCCTCTCTTCCCCTCCCTCCCCTCTCCTCCCCTCTCCTCTTCTCCCTTCCCCTCCCCTCTCCTCCTCCCCTCTCCTCCCCTCTCCTCCCTTCTCCTCCCCTCCCCTCCTCCCCTCTCCTCCCCTCTCCTCCCTCTCCTCTCCTCTCCTTTCCTCCCTCTCCTCTCCTCCCTCTCCTCTCCTCTCCTCTCCTCTCTTCTCCTCCCCTCCCCTCCCTCTCCTCCTCCCCTCTCCTCCCTCTCTCTCCCTCCTCCTCCTCCCCTCCCTCCCCTCCCCTCTCCCCCCCTCTCCTCTTCTCCTTCCCCTCCCTCTCCTCCCCTCTCCCCTCTCCTCCCTTCTCCTCCTCTCCTCCCCTCCCCTCTCCCCTCTCTCTTCTCCTCCCTCTCCTCCCTTCTCCTCCCCTCTCCTCCCCTCCCCTCTCTCCTCTCCTCTCCTCTCCTCTTCTCCCTTCCCCTCCCCTCTCCTCCCCTCTCCTCTCCTCTCCTCTCCTCCCTCTCCTCTCCTCCCCTCCCTTCTCCTCCCCTCCTCCTCTCCTCCTCCTCGTCTCCTCGTCCTCTCCTCCTCCTCCCTCTCATCCTCTCCTCTCCTCTCCTCCCTTCCCCTCGTCCTGCGTCCTCTCCTCTCCTCTCCTCCCCTCACCCTCATCCTCCTCTCCTCCCCTCTCCCGTCTCCTCCCCTTGTTTGTTGAGAACTGCACATGTCCTGGCATTACTTAGCTTCCCCTTCCTGTGAGTCCTCCCTCCAGGCTGCGGGTCTGGCCACGGGCAGCACAGTACGGTGTGAGGGCGGGATGAGGGTAACCACATCCCCAAACAAGGAATGACACAGAGCGGGTGCTCCTGCTCTGCTCTCGCTGTGGGCCGGAGTGGGGGGGGGGTGGGTGCTGGCAGCAGGGAAGGCAGGCAGGGGCGGACCCGGGGAGCCGGCATTGGGGTGGAAGCCCTGACAGCCCACGGACAGACGGACAGACGGGTGGACAAAGGGCTGGCCCAGAGGAAGGAGCGGACGCAGAGAGTAGGTGATTCACTAATGTACTTTCTGTCTCTGTGATTCTTGCATTTCCCAAATGAAGTCACATAGTATGTGGCCTGTCGTGTGTGCTTCTTTCACTTAGCATCATGTTTTCAAGGTTCAGCCATGTCATAGCATGTGTCAGGACTTGATTCCTTTTTTAAATTTATTTAAATTTTTTTATTACTAAAAAAATTCTTAAATGTCTTTATTATTTATTTTTGAGAGAGAGAGAGACAGAGTGGCGAGCGGAGCAGGGGTGGAGAAAGAGGGAGACACAGAATCCAAACAGGCTCCAGGCTCCAAGCTGTCAGCACAGAGCCCGACGTGGGGCTCGAACTCTTGAACCTTGAGGTCATGACCTGAGGTGAAGTCGGACACTTAACTGACTGAGCTACCCACATGCCCCTATTTTTATTATTATTATTTTTAATTAAAAACTTTAAAAAATGTTATTTATTTGTGACAGAGAGAGAGAGAGAGAGAGGGAGGGAATGAGTGGGGGAGGGGCAGACAGAGAGGGACAGAGGATCCAAAGCACTGACAGCAGAGAGCCCGAGTGCGGGCTTCGAGCTCACGACCGGGAGATCATGACCTGAGCCAAAGCCAGATGCTTAACCGACTGAGCCACCCACTCGCCCCAGGACTTTATTCCTTCTTACGGCTGAACGATATTCCACATGTAGTGTATGCACATTCGTCACTTGACAGAACATTGGGGGACATTCCCCCTTTCGGTTTATTATGAATAAAGCTGCCGGGAGCCCCATTTACGGGCAAAGGGGCTGAAACACAGTGATTTAAAAGTGCCATTTTTTTAAACCAGGTAGACATAGATTCAAAACTCAGCTTCGTCACTTGCCAGCCACGTGACTTCGGACAAATTGTTCATCCCCTTCAGCTTCCGTAGTCAATACAAAGAAGATACACGATCTGACGGTCAGCCTGGGTATGCGCACTCTTGATAAAGGACAGCTTGGTGCGAATCAGGACGTCCGTGAGGACTGTGGACGGGTCCCTCCACATCTGGCCTTTCTAGCGCCCAGTCCGCTGGTGCAGTTGGGGACGGTAGCCGGTGTGGTGGTAATAAATGAGGTCAGTGCAAGATCTAGCAGGGGACCTGGCACGTGGGGGACTCGGTCAGTTTCATCTCTTTCCCTTAATGCC